>NC_133389.1:183635850-183938881 GCF_047511655.1 Castor canadensis | reverse complement strand
ATGTGCCAGGTCCTGACCTTGTCTGTACCTGACCCTAGACCAAACGTTTTGACACTCCATGTACCTCCCTGGCCAGCAGCTCCAACTTCACCCTCCCTTCACAGCAGAGTGCACTTAGGCAGAAGCAGGCCTCTAGGCTGCCGTTACCATAGGGAGGCCTTGGCTTACATTCCAATGAAGAAGAGAATAATGCAGACCTGGTGCAGTAAGTCATGCACAGAGCCTACCTCCAAACCAATTTAACCCCACATGTCTGTCCCTGGGGCTGTAAGTTTCCGTCAAAGGGCTCCCAGGAGGGTCTACCTGGGACAGGTGAAATGAGACCCAGACTGAAGATGTGGCTTTGAGCTGGGAACCTCCCATCTGCCTGACAGCAGCTAACAACAACCAAAGTCTCAGCTCGGGATGGACAGTAAACCATTATACCTTACAAAGAGAACCCTGAAAGAGGAATGGCTCTTCTCCAGGGGTCAAGCAAGGAAAACCCAGATAACAATGAAGAGAAGTAAGAAACAGCAAAGAAACAGATGGTGTCAAGAGTGGTCTTTTATAACTTGATATATGCCAAGCCTTGCCATATCTACCACTGTTGTGTTAATGGAACAATTACAATTCTCTCATTCTCCATAACAGGTCTCATTAAATCCAAGCAAACACTTGGTTCTTAGGAGCTCCGCATTACAAATCTAATTAAGACTCCATAAAATAAAATAATTCAAGTCTGCATTCAACCATTCCATTATCTCACATGGTATATGATTGCAGCTTTATTAAACAACAACAAAGAAAAACAAGTTCCAAATGGATCTGCCTGTTTGTTTGGGAGTTGGCAAAACAAGATGAAACTCAATCATTCACAACAATGGATCCATCCTCAGAAGACTTTCAGCTGCACTGTGCATATTGCCCGGCAAACTGATTTTACAGGGGCGAGCGCAGGCAGTGGAGTGGGGGTGGGGTGTCCATGGAGCCTCTGAAGCAAGAAAAGCAGAAGTGATTCTGGGCTGGGACTGTCCCACAGCCCCTGCTTCTAGGCTGGATTCTGGAGACCAGAGATGGCAGGGGTGGGGGAGTTACTGAGCAGCTCATGGAGAGCCAGCATGGCTCCAGAGGACCAACTCCTCCAGAGAGCGGCCACAGACAACAGCCTGAGAACAGAAACGGGGTGCCTAAGCCACTAATCACAGTCCAGAAGATGAACTGAGCAGGAGGGCATCAACTCTGGGTCCTCCAGAGGACAATACAGGACCCACTAAACCCAGGCTTCGGTAGCTCGCTGGCTGTCCTGGGATGGTCTTTTCCTTCTCTCTGTCTTCACCATGTTTACAAAATAAAATATATGAAACCAGAAATTAACCTTAATTCTTCATCAGGTCAACTTTGCCCAATGGTTCCCTACAAACTCCAGGCAGAAATAATCTCAGGTATGTTCTGTGCAACCCAGTTTGAGAAGCAGGACTGGAACACAGCTCCTTGAGGAGCCCAAGCCCAGCAGCATCCCACAGGCACCTCCTCTACAGGCACCTGGCCCTTCTTGGCTTAAAGCAGCCAATGACTTGCAAGACAGAGCTCCCTCCTCGAGTCCTGTGTTGGACTCATTATCTAAGTGTGGGTGGGCACTCCACAGTCCTCCTCAGGGAGAAATTTGGTGGCTTTTCTTTTATAATGTGCAAAACTAGAAATGACAATTCCTTTCCAAGTTTGGGTCACAACCAAGGAAAATAGAATGAGCTACAATGCTTTCTACATATCTGCCACCCCAGCTAAGCCTTCATGTCCACCTGCAAGGGGCTAGTGCTAGAATGGCTCTTTATCGTGAGATCTTATCATCAGTGGGAAGTGGGATTCTGCTAAGAAGTCCCTAAGAGATGGGAATAATCCACCAGGACCTGAGGTGACAAGTCCTCACTGTGACTGTCAGTAGTCCACTGTGCACACTGAGGCAGGCCCCCTCAACACGTCCAGTTCTCATGAGCACATATAAGTCAGATCCAGGTCTGGGATATGCTCTGAGGAGCTCCCACTGAAGACCGGGGCTTGTATAATTCCTACAACTGGGGCTGGCTGGCTTTGACCACCCCTCAACAGTCTGAGGTCTGAATATTCAGACTCCTCCAAGGGTCTGGAATACCAGCCTTTAAATAAGTTTTAAAATATATAAAGAATGACTAGCAGAACAGACATCTTCAAGAGGAGAGCATTGGTATTTTGAACATCTACTAATGCCAAGACCCTTCCTCCAGGGCCCATCAGTTTCCTCTCCGGGAATAAGGCATAATTCTGGGTTGGGGGATGGCTGTGGAGATGAGTAAAGTGACACACAGTCATCGTTCTGAGTGGCAGCCTCCAGTGTCCACTCTGGCTGGTTTAAGTAAGAAAAGGTTTATGAAAACGTGCATGGTAGTTTGCAAAATTCCTGAGGAACACATGGATAAAGATGAGTGTTATCCAGTAGGGACCATGTAGGCAAAGACAGTGTATAGGGGTGACCAACTCCCCATACACCACGGCAGGTCCCAGAGGAGGAGCCCTGCCTGGACCCTGGGTGTGACTGGACTCTGGATGTGGACCACAGACAAAGCCAAAAGCTCCAATTCCCCCTTGTCTGACTGTCATCTCCATGCATGTGACCTGTGCAATGGCCCTCTGGCCCCAGGTCTTCCAAGGGAGCGAATCACCCCTGCTACAAGGGTGTCTGGAATATGTGTTGCAAAGGTTTCCAAACCAAACAACTCAGGAAAGTCACCTGGAGGGGCACCACCTGTGACAGACCTCAAGTTCTCCCAGTCATGGAGCAGAAAGGAGGGAAAGCTGCAGACCAGGCTTGACTTTTGGACTGTGATAGTCAGATTTTCTGTCATTGTGACAAATACCTGGAAGAAACAGTTTAAGGGAGGAAAGATTTATTTTGCTCAATGTTTCAAGGGTCTATTCTGGTGAGGAAGGCGATGGAGCAGAGCAGTCCACCTCATGGAGGCCAGGAAGCAGAGAGAGAATGCCTGGGCTCTTGACTTTCCCATTCTGAGGGATGGGCCTCCCACAGTCAGGAAGGTCTTCCCCCTTAGTTACTACTCTCTGAAAATTCCTCACCGACTCACCCAGAGGTGAGCGTTACCAATCTCCTAGGGGTTTCTCAACCCTATCAAGGAGACAGTCAGAATTAACCATCATGGATAACCGGCATGCTAAGGGCAGAAGGCATACAAAGGAACAACATTTTTTTAATGTTTAAGTAAAATCAGTGCTATATTTTTAAAAAGTGTGGTGGCTCTTCAGTGTTATTGTCAAAACTCTTCTTGGCCTATGAGTCACTTTCCCAGCATGGTTTGTAGGGCCGGTGTTGCTTGGCACCACTTCCTGGACACACGGGCTGTCTTGGAGTCACAGGGTGAACTTGCTCCTCAGACTGACCACACTCGGTTTTGTTTCACAAGCGTATCCTCGCTCCCTGGCCTTTCTGGACACCTCCCTTTGGAGAGACCAAGACAATTTCTTCTCTTTCCTATCTGTGTTTTATGGTGGTGGCAAATGACATGACATCACTCTCTCAGCTGTCTTAAATTAACCTTCCCCTCTGCTGCACCAAAGGAAAAGATGAAGCGTGACTCAGAGAGAAGAAAGCCTGGGTGAAGCTGTGGGTTTGAAAAAACTGTTCTGTTATTTTCTAAACGTGTTAAAACGCTCATGAGAGGAAAAGGGTAAAGCCCTTTAAGAAGCCAAGTTTGAGAGAAAAGGAAGAGCAACGGTGAGGTCGTGTTGATGAGTGATGGTGAAGGTCTAAGAGGAGCAGAGGAGCGCTCACGGGAAGGCCACCGTCAATGGAGCAGGTGTGGCCGCCCACAGGAACGCCTCCACTGGAGGTTGGAGGAAACTTGGGGGGTGGGGGGGACACAAGAGTAGTTTTTTCCTACATCCCTGCTCTGACCTGCTAAGAACAGAAATAGCACTGCTGAAAAACAGCTCACTGGGAAGCCCAGCACACACTGCTGAGGTGTGGTGACTCCACGTGGCACCAGCTCAGGAGGGCTGTGGTGCCATGCTGGGGCTGCCCGGAAGCTGGCGCGCTGAAGGGTTTCTGCATTTCAAACATAGGATTCTGGGTAGTGAGAGATTATTTTCTCACAATCTTGGAGGTAAATTCAGAAGTAAAGCAAGAGGAGCAACTCAACTAAAATTCACTTCCATACTGTCTGTCTGGGGTGATATTTATGAGTTTTTACATTTATGGTTGCTTAATCTTCAAAATAACGCCATGAAAGACAAATGTGTGGCCCGTGACTGGTGTGTGGTGCAGCAGGACGCAGACCCACGCTGCTCCCGGAGGCAAGGACTGTCTTTCTCTGCAAGAAAGACTGGATTGTGCTGTGGCATTTTTCCTTCAAATCTTGCCCTAAATTATTTTCTTCTTCATATTAGTGTGTAACCAGGCTACTTTGTTTATTCCTTACTTAATGAAATAACCTGGTCTTAAACCCCAGGATGTAATGTATTCCAACTGTGGAGGTGCAGCCAAGGCCCCCCACTTGCTGCTGGGGGCGTGTTTGTGTGTGTATGTGTGTGTATGTGTGCATGTGTGTGTGTGTATGTGTGAGCATGTGGGTGTGTATGTGTGTATGCTTGCATGTGTATGTGTGTATGTGTGTGTGTATATGTGTGTGTATGTGTGTATATGTGTGTGTATGTGTGTATATGTATGTGTGCATGTGTGTGTGTATATGTGGGTGTGTATGTGTGTGTGTATGTGTGTGTATATGTGTGTGTATGTGTGTATATGTGTGTGTATGTGTGTATATGTATGTGTGCATGTGTGTGTGTATATGTGGGTGTGTATGTGTGTATGTGTGTGTGTGTGTGTGTGTGTGTGTGTTTCCACTAACCTCTGGAGGCTGAGGTGAAGCTACATTTAATACCCAGAGCTTTGGTGACAAGGGACAACAGGGTGTCCCTTAGGACCTCATCCATGCATTCACATGGGCTCTGGGCCCCCACAATTGGTGAGCCCTATCTGGGGGACAGTAAGTGTCCTGGCCTATAGGAGAACCTGCTGGCCACTGCCTCCTCCCCTGCCAGCCTCCGGCAGGGGCCCTGCCTTCTCAGCCTCTAAGAGGCTGCTCTCATTCTGTAGCTAGTGGCCCCTTGCTCAAAGCCAGCTGTTTGAGTCTCTGGCTAACTCAGACCCCTGCCTCTCTTTTTTGAGGACATTTGTGATGGCCTTGGGCCACCTGCTCCGTGTCTACCCCAGACTCACACATGGGTTCTGCATCTGTCTGGGCTGACGCTTTACTGCTTCAGAGAGGTTTAACATGCAGTTGGGCCTGTGGTCAGAAAATGTGCAGAAAGGGGTCAGGCCCCTGGTTATCGGCTCCAGGCTGCCCTATGCTGGCACATGACAGCAGCCCAGCACGGTCACTGTCCATACAGAAGAATGGAGGCCCCCTCCCCTTCTTATCACTGCCAACAGGGCTCATACAGACAACCCAGTACCTATGCAGCCAACCCAGTACCTATGCAGTGTCCCACACATGGCCTTCTAGGGGTGAGGACAGCTGACTTCTGGGACCTGAAGCAGGTGTCTAGCATGGCATTAGGTGCTGCCCCTCTCCTGCTATTATCCCCAAATCCATCTGAGCCCAGCAAGTCCCCTGTCCTCTGAGCTTCTGCAGTGAGCTCTCGGCAGATTTTGCACTCCATCCTCACCTCCTGCTGTGCAGCGAACAGGGTCCCTCCAAGTGTACCTGTGATTGGGTCACCCTGCCTCTTCTACCTCACCAAACCTGGTGGCGTTGCCCATAGGCTTGTGAGCACACTCCTGCTTGGGGCATCTGGGACCTGCCCGGCCTGGGAGCTGCTCTCTGACAGACACCCCTTATACCATCCTCCCTTGTCCTCTTGCAGCTGCTCCACCAGGAAGCGCCCTGCCTGTTCACATCCCAGAGCTTCTACACCTGCCCTCCACCCCTGTCCCAAGTCACTGCTCAGGAAGCCTTGTCCAGCTGAGCCCCTGTCTTCCTGTCTGGCTGGGGGTCAGGTGCCCTCTGCCTGGGCACTCATGTACACGCATACCGCAGACCTCTCACTCCCCCAAGGCCAGCTCTGTGCTGGGCGAGGGACGGCCCACCCTCCTCCCTCACCCCACTTACGTGCACTGGCAGCCACGCAGTGTTGAAGGTCACCCAGGTCTCCTGCAGGTTCCTCTAGCCAGCCTGACCACCCATGGAGCAGAGGTACAGCCCGGCGTCCAGGCCCCACCAAGCCTCGGGCCTGGGAGCCCTTCCTAACCAGCTGCCAAGGGCTTTATCCAGCGCTGTGAGTTAAATTCCCCGGGAATCTGCCAGATGGCTGTGTTTTTGTTTGTTTGTTTGTTTGAGCTAGCTTACCCCAGTGCTTATTACGTGCCAAGCAGTCCTGGATCAGCCCGCCTGATTCTCACGACAACCTCAGGACAGGGTATCATTTCTCCCAGGCAGCTCCATTATCGCTGTGATGTTAAACACCATCTACAGGCTGACAGCTCCCTATCTTTCTCTCCGCAGCCTCTCCTCCCATCTCAGCCTTCCTGGTCCACAGGCTCTGTGCTCTCCTGAGTGCTCAGAGCCAACTGTTCCTCTGCTCCCAGTGCTGGCTGCCTCCTGTGACTCCTCAGCTCAGTGACCAGTACAGTGTCCCTCTGCTGGGAAACTGGGAGCCATCATCCATCCTCCTTGTCGTGGGGTTCTTGGAAGAACAGGGGAGGCAGAAGCAGATGCATTGGGCTCAGAGGCCTGCCCTTCTCCTGCAGCCTTGGAAAGTCCTGGAGTTCAGCCTCCTTGTGCTCACAACACACAGCAATCTCTGCACGATCACTGCCACAGGAGCCCTGCAAAGACTGTGTGGACCCCATACATGCAAACACTCTGATTGGGTCAGGATCCAGCAGACCGAGCAGCTGTCTCACCTGAGCTCCTCCCCGTGTCTCTGCCAGGAGGACTGTGTTTCAGGCACTCAGCTCACTAAAGATCCATTTTGCAGCTACCACCACCAGCAGCCCAAAGCTAGGCCTGCCTCTGACAATATTTCTGCTGAGACAAGAGTGAGGCCAGCTGGAAGGATCCTGATATGTATTTGCTCTCTGGACAAAGGGCCACCACTGCTGAGGCTGCCCTTGCCCATCTACTCCTTAAAACCCCATCCAAACTAGCACCACCCCTCAGAGGTGGTAAGAGGAAAGAAGTCAAGTGCACAGTGCCTCACAGCAGCCCACTCTCAGGATGGGGGTGACTGGGCTTCTCCCAGGGAGAACCTAAGAGGAGGACAGTGCAGCTTGGAGAACCAAGTGCCCAGCTCTTCCCAGGGCAGAGCAGAACCCCAGGAAGCCCTCCAGGTGCTCAGGAAAGACCCAGCACACAGAGCAGGTCCTCCTCAAGGCAAGCAGGAGGAAGACATCTCTAACACCCCACTCAGGTGCAGACCTCAAGGCCTGGGCTGCAGGCTGGGCAGAAGCTTGTCTGCACAGGCTGGGTTCTGGGAAACCAAGCTCACGGAGCCACCACCCAGGTAGAGATCCACCAGTTCCTGGAAGAAGACTCAGGCCAGGGAAGGAAAACCAGTTGCCTGGCAAAGGGCTGGTGCCAGGGGCCTCTGAGGAGGGAGGAAAACCAGTTGCCTGGCAAAGGGCTGGTGCCAGGAGCGTCTGAGGAGGGAGGAAAACCAGTTGCCTGGCAAAGGGCTGGTGCCAGGGGCCTCTGAGGAGGGAGGAAGGTCCAGGCCTGTGAATGAGGTAGCTTGAAGCTTGAGGAGTTGAGCTGTGTAAGATCTAGACAGTCACCACTGTTAGAGGAACAGGATGGGTTCTGGAGGCAGGTATGCCAGGTGGGGCCCAGGAGCTCACAAAGAGAGTTCTAGGACAGGTACCCCAGGTAGGCCCAGGTGCTTACCAAAGCCAACAACCAGACTGCTGTTCTAGGGGCTTGAGGTGGTGGGCTGTGGGACCTTCCCCCTGTCACTGACTTATAGGGCCTTCTCAGCTCACCTGCTGGAGAGGATGGAGTCTCCTTCCGGATGGCTAGTAGGCTGGCTATACCCAGGACAGGGCAGCTGGGGCAGAAGTCCAGCCAGAGACCATGGGTGTGGAAGGAGTCTCTGTTTTATAGCCTACATTCTGGGGAGACTCAGAGGTGGAGTTACTGAAGTAAAAAGCAAAGGAAAAGATTATGGTTCCTGGAGCTCACCTGGCCCCCCACTCCTTCACCTGGAGAAGAGCTGCTGCCCAATCACCATAGACTCCAAGCTGACCCGGACCCTGCCTGGAGGGCCGCCCTTCAGGCTGGATGTTCCTGTCAAAGCCCAGGCCAGGGAGAGATGATACATAAAGTCTTCTGGGATCCCAAAAAGGCCCATGTTGGAGGGTGGTGTGCCTTCCAAAAAATACGCTCACATTTTTTCAGGAAATTTTTTTAAAAGTTTGGGAAAATGTGGTTATTTCTTCCTAAAACTGTCAGGAGCCCTAATTATAGGACATAGAATCCATTTCAGTTCCCTTAAATGTTATGAAAGAGCTAAATGAATGTCAGCCTTCCTCTTATAAAAAAAAGAAAACCTTTGTCAGAAAGCAGTCGGCAGATTAAAAAGAAAAAACCCAAGCAAAGGAAATGAGACAAAGACAACAGACTAGTAGGACTGCTCCTGAGCTCAGGGGATTCCATCATAACTCGAGTGAAAATGCATACAGTGTGACCCAGGACTGCCCAACGATGCTCTGAGTGGGACCGAGGGAGGCCACCATGAAACAAGGCTGGGGCTACTAACCTTGATGAAGCAACCATGGCCCCAGTGGCTGGAATGGCAGCCAGTGGGACTCAGGCATCTCCAGCCACAGACTGTGCAGAAGGAACCACGGAAGACGATGAGATACCCCAGGGAATGCACAGGTGAGCAAGCTGTGGCAGTGGGATAGCACATCTGGCCATGGTTTTCCTGGCCCTGACAGAAACAGCTGCCACCACCTCTTCTCAGGGCACAGGGACAAAGTGTGCCAGAGGGCTGGCTCAGCCATGTCCCCAAACCCAACACAGACATCTGTAAATGCCTCTTGCAAAGACGAGTGAAGGACATCACCAACTCAGTGTGCGGGCATCCCTTGGGGTCCTCTCTGCCCATGTGATGCAGGGACCTGTTCATTCTGGACCCCACTGAGCCAGTGTCAGGGGCACCCTTCTTCCTCACTGACATGGAGCCCTATGATCTAGTGGCATTGCCATCGTGGCTGCAGGGATTCTGAACTCAGGGAGTCAAGGACCTTTAACAGACCTGATCACTCTGTGCGACATGCATGCCCAAGTGCTCGTGAGTCAGGAGGCCTCTGGGAATGAGGCCCCTCAGGAGAGGAGTTACACGACACCAGGATCCACAGACTCCAAAGGTTGGCTGAAGTTGAAGTTTCATTCCCAGAAGGCACACACACATGTACAGCCCCTGACTAACACACCACACACACACACACACCCTCTCATACACACAACACACATGTACACACACACATACACAGACCTGTGGTCGTCTCAAGTCATTAAAGGTGAGCACTGACTGTCCATCAGCCCCACTGGGGAATCGGCAGCAACTCTGGTGTGCGCTTTACTGTCACACCAATGTGGTTTTGTCACAGAGATGCTCGTGGTTGTTTGGGGACTGCCTTCCTGTGTTTCCCCAGTGTGGGTGATTAGACACTTGAGCCATCTCCTGTGTGTCAGTCCACTCGTGCCATGGGGTCTGCTGCTCCCTGTCTGTGCTCATCTGGGCTGCCCAGGGGTCACCTGCCCACGTGAACTGAGACCCATCCGCACATCAGTTTGGCAGGAGTTCAAAAGGACTTGTGTATGAAAACTTCTCTGTCCACTAAGGACTCTTGAGATGGACCAGGACAGAGCATAACCTTCAAAAAGAAGTAGAATCAGCTCGTATGGGTCACAGCCACACTCCTGAGGCTTTAAAGAGCTGGTGGCCCCAGAGGCACTGCCTGGAGGTTTTCACATGAGATCAGATGGCCCGACAGGAGAATGGGGCCCAGCACAAGTGGCACAGTCAATGTGAAGATGCAAGTTGCCTCTACCAATGCCACTTCAGACTCGTCTGTCACAGCTGCATTGGGTACTTTAGGCAGTGTGGCGGTCTCCGGTACGGTTGCTCTTCTGCGGCCCCCATGGGCGTCACCCCCTGGAGCAGGGCATTCTCAAAACTGTGCTGTGATGGCAACACACCTGTGACATGGACACATCTGTGAGGGGAGAGGTCATCTGTGTCTACTATGGAAAGGTCTGTTCTGTAACACTGTCATGACAGGAATGCACAGACTCCCTCTTAGCTTTCACTCTGTCGTGCCACCTTCCCTAAGCCTCTTGCTGATCCTTACAGTCTTTCCTTTTACCTTCCCAGAGAAGCCAGGTCACCAGAGCCAACACCACACTCTTACTGGCCCCATAAAGATCTTTACATGTAGCTGGGTAGCTCTGGCCAAGCCTTATTTGAACAAGACACTCAGTCCCTGGCCCTCCCTTCACGTGCATACAGGACCAATGTGCAAGCAGAATAGTGATGTCCAGTCTGTTTTGGGTCAGAGCAAAGTCACAGGTAAGTGATGGTATAATTTAGGGATTGCTGGTTCTGAGAGATCAGAGGTCATAGGATGAACGAGAAGGACACATGGGGCCAAGCCAATCCTTCATGACAACTGAGTCTCCAGTTGGCCTTGAATTCATATTTTGTATCACTAACATGCCCAGAAGGCTGGAGATACCAGCGCCACCTTTCTCAGTCGGTGGGTGGGTAAAGGGATGGGTGGTGGAATGTCCTGATCCATCTGTATTGTGTGTGACTCTTCTGCAGAAGGCATGGAGGGCACTCTGCCCAGAGTCCCCCGCCCAGCCTCGCTCTATGTGCCTCTGCTTTGAACACCTACACCAGTGGCCCCGGGCTGCCACAGCTTCTTCCTGTTGAGAACCTGGGGACTGCATTCCCCAGGTCACTGCTGCGGGGAGCAGAATGTATTTGCAAAAGTGGCCACAGCAATAATGGAGAGGAAGAACCAAACCAGGACACACTGTATATGGAAACTTCACCACGAACCCCCTGTACAGTACTATATACAAATAAAAATGTTTTTAAAAAGTGGTCACAGAAATGACCACTGTACAGTACTATATACTAATAAAAATGTTTTTAAAAAGTGGTCACAGAAATGTCTTTGATGTCCAGAACTCCACTGCCCTCCCCAAAGGGATAGAGTCCATTTCTCCTCCCTGGTACTGTGTTGTGAGGAAGCCCAGGCCACGTGGAGAATGTCATGGGGTCACTCACTGGGAGCTCCACCCAAGACAAACTCTGGGCTCCCTGTGTTGAATGGGCCTTCGAGGACTCCATCCCCAGCCTTCATTTGGCCCAACTGGTACCCAGTAGAGCAGAGGCAAGCTGTCCACCCCCAACCCTAGCCCAGCAACATCACAGGTTGACAGCCAAGGCAGTGCAGTTTAGATGGTTTGTTATACGGCAGGAGAAACTTGATACAGACTTAGGAACCTGAGTGTAGGCCGAGTCTTTGGGACTGTGTGGCAGGTAGGGGCCAGAAGGAACCTGGGGAGAGGATTAGCAAAAACCTGAGGACCCTCAAAGCTACAAGCCACAGAGGCCCAGTGGCCCTAGAGGTGGCCCTTGGCTGCAGAAAAACATCCATCACCCCGAAGTCTTCCAGAATCCCATCACCCCCATGAAGTGTGGCATCTTGTTTCCCCTCCTGTTGAAATTGTCAGGCCTTTGTGGCCACTGCAGTGAAAAAAGAGTAGGTAACACAAGCCATACAGCCTATATCCAAGCCAGGTTATAAACAGAGATATGACTTCCATCCGGTTCTCCTTGACACATGCTCTCTTCGTTTGCCACCACGTGTGAGGAAACACAAGCGACATTCTGAGCGGTATGTGGCTGGCTGGTCTCCAAAGAGCATGGAAACCCTAGCCTCAGATGGGCCCGGTGCTTGTCGTCTAGTAGCCGCCATTCCTGCCAAGTGGAGAGAGAAGAGCTGTCCTCAACACCCTGCCCAAATTTCAGAGTCACCAGGCAAGTACAGCTGCCATTGTTCTAGCAAATTGGTGCCCCCAGCAACAGGTACTGGACACAAGGAAACCAGAACCTAGGCTGCTCACCTGCTGCTGAGGCAAAGCCTTCCCATACAGAGGGCAAAGACAGGATCCCACAGGGCAGGCATCAGGGGCTCTCCGATGGAGTTTCACATGGAGTTGGCTGGCAGAAGAGCCTGGGAGATGCTCCGTGCAGTCATGCTTTAGGGGCTGAATATTGCGGTTCCCAGAATTCTAAGTCTATAGTCCAGAAGCAATCTGCCCCAGGCCCCTATCTGCTGGTGCCTTGGCCTCAAGCTTGCAGCGGCAGAGCATGGTGAGTACTTGCACTGTTTAAGCCCCCGGCATTCTGCTGCAGCAGGCAGATGGGGACTGAGAGGTGTGTGGTGCAAATTTGTCCTCCCTTTCCTTGCCTAACCCCTGCAATGCCCACAACTTAGCAATGCGTTTGAAGTAGATCTGTTCCCATCAGAAGCAACGATGGCTGTGTTCACGGTGGCTATGGGCAGAGGCCAGGCTGCCCACTGGGGGTGAATTCAGTTCCTGAATCAGGAAGATGACCCTCCCTGGACAGCCTTGCCCTCCAGGTGACCTAGAGGCAGTAATCGGAGACAAATGAAGGAGACAGGCAGGTAAACGAGGACACTGGAGTGTCCCAGTGAGACCAGTGTGGCCACCAGGCTCCCAGCAGGAAGGTGCCTCTGTATCACCTGGCGGTCACTGATGGTGACAGTACAGTCCCTCACGCTGACACAGGCACAGCATAGTACCTTGTCCAGAATCAGTGCCCGGGCAAAGGTCCCCTTGGGACATTCCCTGGATGGGTCCTGTTGCACACAGTATGGCATTCCCACCAATAAGAGAACTGGCTTTGAAGTACAGCTAAAAGGAAACTCTGCGGAATTCCGGTGACACTGCTCTCCACAAACCAAGATGTGGATGAAGCCTTTCTGGTTATTTCTGATTCCAGAAGGATCTGCTGAGCCACGTGGACACTGCAGAGGACCCTGGGGATGGCAGCTAACACCCTCATGGCTCAGCTCTCTCCTGGTTTGAACCTTGGACAGGAATCCTGCGACGGTCCGGTCACTCTAGAGCACTGCTGAGTTGAAATTCTCACCCCTTTGTGTCCCCTGGCCTGTCAGACCATGCAGGGTACTTTGAGTCCCACGTCTGCCTGACAGTCGATGATGCTCAAGAAAGTGCTTCATCAGCCATGAGCTCTTCAGCATGTGTGAGCCCCAAACGTGCCAGAGCCCAGGCTCTACTGCAGCTGATTTCCAGCAGATTTGTCTTTCCAGAACAGCTCCTGCGGTCGGCCAGCAAGCCGCACACAGACAGGGCTCCATCCAGCCATGAAACGCGGACCCGGGCAAGTGGAAGCTTTACACAGAGGCCCTCAGGGCAGTTCTGTTTCACGGTCCCACTCAGACAAACACTGAGAAGGCAGGACGAGGAATCAATTTGCTTCTCTAAAGAAATGCATGTCTGGTGCCAGAGAGGGCCACAGCTGCAGGGCACATGAGATGCGGGCTGGTGGCCGAGCTGGGTGTGGCTTCACTCCAGTGTCCTTGCAGCGGGGTCACCCTGCCCACTTCAGGGCATCCTGTCCTCTCGGGCTTCCCTCTGTGATGAAGGAGGCTTTCTGTTGAATGTTCAATGTCCCAGGAAAAATGGGATACTGCGCTCTGACGGTCAACAGTGAGTGAATGATGACAGCCTTCCCATCCGGGGATATTTGCTGGGCTCGGTCTCACCAGCCCCAAGGCATCCTGGTACTGTCACATGTTGGACACTGAGCAATGGTCCTGGTTACTGGAGCTGGCTATCCCTCAGTGAGGCTCCATCCTCCTCTTTCTCCCAGCACTTCTATTCAGTCACATTGACTAGAGGCCTCGTCCTGCCCTGTGTCCTGCCCTGTGTCCTGCCCTGGGCCTCCCTGTCCCACCCCTGCCCCTCTAGACTGGGGGTGGGAGTCTTCAGCCATTGAGATTATGTCTGTCTTCTTGGGTCTCTAAAAGGGCCACTGCTCTTCTTGCCTTCCTCCAATAGGAGGTACTTGAGAAGGGCTGACCAGACGCTTCCATGAGGGCACCACAGGCACAGGGACATCTGTCCCACCCACATGTGCTGTCACCTGTGTAGGCAGGGCCTTGCACCCTTCTTCCGTCTCCAGCCCTGATCCTGACACCAGCTGTTCTGTCACCCACTCGGCACTACATCCTGAGCTTCAGTCCTGGGGCTCGCTCTCCCTGACCCATACGCTAAGCTCCCCGTGACCCCAGGAGGCTCCTATGCTGGCACTGAGTGCCACACAAGGGCTCTCTGCCCAGTGGCTCTCTGCTGCCCCCAAGGCCATCAGGCCAAGTGCGTAAGGAGCCTCTTGGAACCCAGGCCCTACGACTCCCCAGGACACCTAGCCAGCCCCAGTCTGCTGTGAACTTCTGACGATGGCAGCTGCACACCCTGATGTTTTGGTGTTTCTGACTGATCTCCGAGTCCCAGCACACACATACACACACACACACGCACACATACACAAATACACGTGTACACACGTGGGCATGCACACGCACAACAGGAAACAAAGAGCGAAAGAAATGACTTGTTGAGCCAGGATGGAACAGGATATTATGAGGGTAGCAGGGCAGGATGAGAGCAGTGGGTGGGTGCAACTGGAGACAGTGAGGTCTTGACCAGCAGAAGAGGCCTGACACCTGTGACACAAGCAAGGTTGCTCCTGCAGTGAGTCCTAGGGAACAGTGAGGGTGCAATGGACCTTCCGTGGGCACCAGAGTTCAGCCCAGATCAGCCGTGACCATGTGACAAACCACAAGCATCACCTTCTCCTGCTCTTGTTTTTATTTTTTTTTTAATTGAAAAATCCTCACCAATAGGGTCTATTTTTTGGTGGAACTGTGGCCTTCTGTTCCTTGTGCAGACCTACAGGGGCAGGGGGCCCTACCTAGTGCCTCTGTCAGGGGTTCTGGGTTGTAAGTCCATGGGGAGCAACCACCATGCCTCTCTGGGTTTGCTCAAGGTCATTCAAGGGCAAGCACTTCACCTCAACCCTGTTATCTTGCCCTCCCCTCATGCTTGCAGTACAGACAAGAACACAGAGACCCTAGGTAGTAGAAGAGAGATCCTAAGATCACACAGCTAAGGAGCCCCCAGGCCTCACTCCTCCACTCAGCTGGCACCCCGCTTCTACTACCGGGGATCCAGGGCAGAGTCCCTCTGGAGGGAGGTCACTGATCTGACCATAGAGGCTCTCAGTGCCCAGAGGACCAAACAAGACTGGCTGCAGTTGAAGCTTCAATGTCCTCAGATAGGCACCAGGCTGAGATCCCCCCAGTACCCAGTTTTGGGGTTCTGGTCATGTCCGTGTTTATAGGAGTGCTGTTGTCCTGGGTGAACAGTCTGTAAAAGTTCATCCAACCACACACTTAGGATGCATGCATTTTCCGCATCAAATTACATTTCAACAGAAAATTGAAGTTTATACGCTACATTCCAAGGCAATTTTCCCAAGAAAGGCCTTCCTAGCAGCTGCTTTTGAGCCATTCAGCTCAAGCACAGAGCCATGGTCTTCATTAAAATCAGAAACACATATTAAAGAATAATGTGCCTGTGAGGTGATCTATAAATTGGGAGGTGGTGCTGGGCAAATTTAAAACAAATGTGACAGCTCTTCACGAACAGATGTAAGTAACTCTTCAGGTACACTGGGAAGGTGTGGAGTCGGTGTGTAGTAGGGCAAAGTTCATGTTATTGAGGAGAGAAAATAAAGAAGGAAAGGCTTCCCCTACAGAAAAAGGAAGCACTGGAAAATGATTCCTACAAACTCATTTGTAAGACCAGATGGCACGGCATAGCCCTGAGACACCAGGACTTGCTCTCAAATGACTGTAAGAAAAATACAAGAAATGTTTTCCACATAAAGGTGATTCAGGAGCACACAGTGGGTGCATGTGCTCGTCAGGATGCCCCGAACAACTATTAGCAGTGACAGATTCCTCGAACAATTAGACACAATCGTCACTGCTCCAGAATCTCACTTCTGGGTAGAGATCCAAAACAACTGAAAGCAGGTCTTTTTTTCCCTTTTATTCATATGTGCATACAATGTTTGGGTCATTTCTCCCCCTTCCCCCACCCCCTCTCTTCCCTCCCACCCCTCCTTCTCCCCCCCACCCCCTCGATACCCGGCAGAAACTATTTTGCCCTTATCTCTAATTTTGTTGTAGAGAGAGTATAAGCAATAATAGGAAGGAACAAGGGTTATTGCTGGTTGAGATAAGGATAGCTATACAGGGCATTGACTCACATTGATTTCCTGTGCGTGGGTGTTGCCTTCTAGGTTAATTCTTTTTGATCTAACCTTTTCTCTAGTTCCTGGCCCCCTTCTCCTATTGGCCTCAGTTGCTTTAAGGTATCTGCTTTAGTTTCTCTGCATTAAGGGCAACAAATGCTAGCTAATTTTTTAGGTGTCTTACCTATCCTCACCCCTCCCTTGTGTGCTCTCGCTTTTATCATGTGCTCAAAGTCCAATCCCATTGTTGTGTTTGCCCTTGATCTAATGTCCACATATGAGGGAGAACATACGATTTTTGGTCTTTTGGGCCAGGCTAACCTCACTCAGAATGATGTTCTCCAATTGCATCCATTTACCAGCGAATGATAACATTTCGTTCTTCTTCATGGCTACATAAAATTCCATTGTGTATAAATATTGCATTGAAAGCGGGTCTTAACCAGATACCTCTACATGCACGGTGATGGCCCAAGAGCCAAGATAAAGGCAACCCCCATGTGCATCCGCAGGCACATGGAATGTGGTCCATCCATCCACACAACGGAATGCCATTCAGCCCTAAAAAGGATGGAAATCCTGACAACCAATACCACAAGGATAACTTTGAAGATATTCCCCTAAGTGAAATAAGCCACTCAGAAAATGACAAATTCCGTATGACTCCACTTACACGAGGTCCATAGAGTGGTCAAGTTCACAGAGTAGCATGGTGGTAGTGATGAGGAAGGGGGATGGGAGTAAGTGTTTGATCGACACAGCCCAGTTGAGCTGGTGAAGGAGTCCTGAGCTGGAAGGAGGCAGTGTTTGCTCAACAGCATGTCCTTGACTCGGCTGACTGGGCGTGAAGATGGGGCAGATGGCAGTGTGATGTTGTGCGTACTTCATAGTGGAGAAGAGTCTTCTTTAAAAAAGCACTCTGTGGAAAGCCCTTGGCTGCTGACTGTGTTTCCAGCACACACTTCCAGTTCTGTAGTCAGCCTCCACCTTGCAAAAAGAAAATAGTATGTGCAGAGCTGGCCACAAATTTGGGTAACAGTGGTGACCTTATCTGAAGGCCATTGTTCTGGTGGGCCCCAGGTCCCCCTGCCTCTCCTGCTTCTTCAACAACCTTGACTTTGCTTCCAGTTCATCTAGGAAGCTTCCCAGTGACACACAGCCTTCCTGCTCCATTACTAAGTCAGTCACAGAGCAAGGTGGGCAAAAAAGCAAACGAACAACATCAGAAAAAAAAACAAAACAATAATTTCTCCCTTTTCAACCTTCCAGAAGGTGAGAGCTCTGGGGGGTTGGAGAGGGAGGAAGGGACAGAACACATCTCTCACCCTGTTCATGACATGGCACGGTGCTCAAGCAATGCTCTGGGAAACAGGGAAGGTTACAGTGGCCGAAACCCTTCTGCCAGGGAATACAGACCTCATTACTCCTGCCGGACACCAGGGAGCTGTGAGCTGGGACATGGTAGTGACTGTGAAGCCACACTCAGGTCCTGCGGGGCTTGGGGGAGTGCTGCCTTTCCATCCAAGCCTTTCTCCTTCCACACTGCGTCAGACACAGGAGAGTAATGAGGAACAAGACAGCCCTGACCTGAGTCCCCAGCTCTGAGAGTCGGTGCAGTGATGCCATGTGGAGGCTTATGGAGAGTATCCATTGTCATCTCGGGGTATGTCCCCACCTTAGCAAGGGGAAACTGAGGCCCAGGAAGTCAAGGCCTGCCCAGAAGTACCCAGCACCTCACTCCAAAGTGCACCTCTGCTCTCCACCCCAAATCCTTCAGCTTTGGTACCTTTGCAGCAGATCAGAACCATCCCTTATTTTACCCTGGGTCCCCAGAGGGCAGCATTTGAGAACAGGACTTGGGTGGCTTATTGGGAGCAGCAATCCAGGGATGGGGCGGGACTGTGAAGATGGAAACAGGAGGAGAGAAGTCCTTAGGTGGGAATTGCTTCTACTCAGTTCTGCAGGCCATTGGAGGCAAGGGACATTTGCCCTCTAGCCCCAGGACCCGACTAGGCAAGGCCTGGGCATGTGGAGATGGCTGCGGGCACCACGCATAGGAGGACCTGTGAGGTGCCTCTGAAATGAGGGGTCACACCTGCTGGTGACCTTGCATGGGTGATTGTCACAACGGCTAATGTGCAAAGGTGGGTGGGAGACAAATAAGGTGGGCTTGCAGGGTTGCCCAATACTCCTGCCAAGGAACCTAAAGTCCAGAGGGGGGCAGGGATGGAGGTAAGGAGACTCAGGGACACTGTGGAGCTCAGCTGTCCACAGCTGTCCACCCCCAGGGTGCCTTTCCACACAAGCAACCACCCAGAGACCTGCAGGTGACCCGCAGGAGGGCTGGTGAAAACTCACGGGTATTCCACGCCACGCAGAAGTCCTATAACTGCACAGGCATTCAGCACCTGGATCAATGAGTGCAACCAGGTCCCTGTCCTAATGGCTTAAAACAACTCAGTGTCATTTCTCCTATACCTGCAGGCGACTGGACTGTCCTACTCTCTGGGTTCAGTCCCTGGCTCTCTGCTGGGCTCAGGCTGATTGGTGGGTGGGTCTGGCTGGTATATGGCCATCTAGGGAGGCCTTGCCCCTCCATGGTGGCCTCTGATCTTCTGGAAGGCTCACTCAGCTTGCCTTCCAGGTAGAAGTGTGAGACACTGGCTGCCTCACCTCCTTGCATCCTGAGGACCAAGGCAGGTCTCAAGGTTGGCCCATTTTCAGAAAGTGGGCACCAGCTCACTCCTTCTGGCAGGAGGCAGAAGTCACGTTTCCAAGCAAACTAGAGAATCAGCTCCATCTTTTCAGCATACCACACTATGGGGCACAGTGCCTCCTGAAGTTGGACAGCCATGCCAGGTTTTTAATTTGAAAAGTGACAGTAGAAGATTTGTTTGGGGGAAGAATAAGCCTGTGACTCGTGTCTGCTATGGTGGCTTGTGACAAGCACTGTCTGCTCTGTCCCCTCCTTTCTTGCCCTTTGTGGACCATCAGTAGGTGTTTTTCTCCTGTATGTAACTGACAGCTCACCCTAGACCACAGAGACTAACGGTCCTCAGGTGCAAAGCTCTCTTCACAGACAGACCCTGGGCCCAGGCCCAAGTGCCCCACTGAAGAATGGGGCTGTGGTTGGCTCCAGGTTCCCTGCCAATGCTCAGTTAGCCTGAAGAACTTAGCCATGTTCCAGCCCATGCTTCTTAGCAGGCTGTGGAAGATAAGTGGTAATCATGATAAAGGCAGAGGGAGAGAATTTTGTGCATTAAAATCCTGACTTTAACCTGCACTGATCCAATGCAGGTCTTGGACATAAAATAAAAAAGCACCAAAAATCAAAAAGAAGGAACACCTCGGCTAGAAACTTTTTCAATAAAGTGCTCACAGCTTGAAACACAGACATCGTTAACTTTTGTAGAGGTCTCTGCCAGCTCTTCCCAGGCCATTGGTGCATAAAACCAATGTAATATAGTGATTCAATTTTCGAAAGAATCAGTTAGCAATTAAACCAAGAATGTTTGGGAACAGATATTAAATTCTAGAGAGAATTGCCATTTAAACTTTAACTTTTCTAAGTAACAAAGGGATAATAAGGAATAGATAGGAAGTTGCTCTTGAATTTCAGTGAGGAAATTATAAAAATTGAGGTCAGAGGCCCTTTGGGATTCTTTAAATGAATCAGTGACCTTGATATGACACTAGACAGTAGCACGGGCATTTAGGATTGTCTTGTGGGGTATCCATTTGCTTTTGTCCCAATTATCAGAACTGGGGATACCCAAGGACTTCTTGGCCCACTGGTTATAGGTCACTGGAAGGACCTATTGTTCTAAGCAGATGGTTCTAGAGATACCGCACATCTACTGTAGAGAAAATACGCACACAGGAGTCAGCCCACACTTTCATGTCTTCATCCATCCAGTGACAGTCAGTGGCACTCAGTTGTGTGCCATGTCCCAGGCACTGAGAACACAGTGCCCTGTGCCAAGACCTGAGGTTTACCATCCAGGATCAGAAGCCAGAGGGCAGCAAGTGAGACCTCGGGACCTGTGGCTGGAACCACAGGAACCAAAGATGGATTCTCATGACTGCAGATAAGATCTCGGGAGCCACAGTTGAGAGAGACCTCAAGAATCACAGGTAAGACTTTCAGAGCTGCAAATGGGACCTCCAGGAATGTGGACCCCAGCGCCCTTATCTCCATTAGAGAAGGACTGAGCTCCACTCCTGCTCAGGTATGGACGATTAACCTAGAACACAGTACTGCTTCTCACCTGAGAAACGAGCGCCAGCTATGATCTCCCATCTCACCTGCTCCTCCTGATCTGCTAGAGAGGAAACGTGGTGGTCAGGGCTCCATGATACTGAGCTCCAGCTGTGACAAATCCCTCAAGTCCTCTTGTTGATCTAAACATGTCTGGACCATTCGTCCAGCTTGTCCTGACTTGGCTTTGCTCACGCACACAGCGTGAATTTTACCAGGGAAGTCCTTTAGAAATGTAATCAATTGCCATGGAAATTTGGGATTGCTGCCATCAATTACTGAAGCCTAAGTGTATCCAAGTCAAAATTTACTCTGAACCAGGAAAACTCAAATCAACAAGTCACGTTTGCGTGCGTGGACTGTGCCTGCTGCCTGAAATGTCAGTTGCTCAGGAACACGGTCACTCCAGAGTTCTACCAGGGGAAAGGCTTGGAAATAAAACTTGCTAGAAAACAAATGAACAGGTAAAATGCCGAGCAGAGAGCGACTAGGAGACAAGGTCTCTGTTCTAGAAGACGAGGATGCCCTCGCTCTAGGTGCATGTTCCTGTTCTCACGGTGAACAGCCTGAACAGGCTCCCTGTGACAGCCTGAGCAGCCTGGTCTCCCAGTCCAGAGGTTCGTGACCCTCCTCTTTACCCCGGTGCCTGCACCTCCACCCTTCTCTTCCAGGCTCACCCCCACCCGTCTCCCTCCACCCTCAGGCCTCTCCTCCCACTTCCTACAGAGCTCACCTCCTCCATATACCCTCAGCCATGCTGCTAGCAAGGTCAACCCTGGGCTCCCTACTCTCCTTGCTCCCTTCCTCTTCCCAGTCAAGCTCGCCATTTCCGGTGGCTTCTGTCACCTGGCATGCATGTGACTCCAGACTTCTCCAGTGAGCTCAGTCCAAACCACCTGACAAGCCAGGACGTCACCTTAGCACCTCAACAGATGTGTCTCACATTGAAGCCTATGCCTCAACCGCCATTCCCGCTCTTGCCAAGTTAACAAGCGCCCTCGCTCACCCCTTTTAAAACTTTGCTCTCCCTCAGAAGGGAGCCAAGAAGTGATGGTGCTTTTGTTAAAAAGTGAATTGAATGTCACACCGTGCTCAACGCCCTGGGCAGTCACCATCCTGAAGGCCCTCTCACACTGGACAAGGAAGAAGAAGCCAGATTCAGATTCAGGTTCTCTGTCTCTGGCTTCTTCATATAGAAAAAATCCAGGATGCACAAGGCAGTGGCCACAGAATAGAAGAACTGGAGGTGGAGCTGACAGTGGGGACTATAAGCCAGGTCACATGGGGATGGAAGGCCAAAAGAAATGGGTGGTTCTGTCTCTCTCTCTCTCTCTCTCTCCCCCCTTTCCCCCTCCCCCTACTCCTCCCCATCCCCAGCAGCAGAGAAACACATCCCACCCCAAGCTCCTTGCGGGCAGGACGCACATCCTTTGGGCAGTCGGCAGGTGTTTGATGAATGAGCAACAGTGAACACATCATCCAAAGGGAATGTGTGGAGAGCAGGAGAGGAAGTGCAGAAGGAGAGCGTTTTAAGCCTAAACAATGGGGAACTTAAGAACAGACACTGAGAACTGGTGAGCCGTGAGGGCAGGGGTGAACCAAGATGGGATTTCCCAGGGCTTGGCCAAGGGCCTCCAGCCAGGAATGAGTCAGCTCCTCTCCCAGGTAGGGCCAGGCTCTGCTGCTTGGCCCTGCATCCAGAAAATAGACTCTGGAGAGCCTGGAGTGGCCACTGCCCACAGATAGAGCTCCAGGTGTTGAGGGGTGGTCAAGAGAAAACACCACCAGCACTTCAGTTCTACCTGAAGGGTCCAAAAAGGAGTAGAGATGTAGGGGATGATGGTTCCACAGAGGCCCAAGGGCTGGGACGTGGGAGGAGACTCGGAGTGCAATTGCAAGAAAGGAATGGCACACCTGGTCCTGAGTCATCCCTGGAGGCCATGCCAGAGGGCGGCACAGTGCACGGCGTATCACAGCCTGAGCAGCTCTGCTCTGACTCCAGCACATTTTGTGAGGGACCAGGGAAAGGTCCCACCTCATTGTTCTGTCCCCTCTCTGCTGGTGATGTCCTCTGAGACTTTGGGCCCCTCTTTCTGGCCTCCTCAGAAAACTCTGTTCTTTCTCCCAAAGAGTCCATAGGTCTCCTGGGGACTTGTGGGAGGAGAGTCCCGTGGGCATCAATGGCCTAGCCTCAGTTCCAAGAGAGGATGGGCAGAAAGATGTTCCTTCCTCTGCAACGCTGCTTGTTCTTCTGACTACCCAGTCCTCAAGAGCAAGGTGGGTGAGCAGCAGTTCCATCCAAGTGCTACTGACGCCACTCAGCTCCCAGACTCCAAAGGAGAAGGCAAGACTTACTTTGTGCCGAAACTAAAGACAGGGCTAACTTCATCAGCCACTGTTCTTAAGTTGTGGCCAACCCAAGGAAGAGGTGGGGATGGATGATATACACCACTGGTTTGGAGAGGGCCAGAAATTCTGCCTTGAGGGAAACGGGCTCTTAAAGAGATTGAAGTCACCCGGAGTCTCCTCCATGGTGGCTTGCTCATGGAGTGAATCTGACCTCTTCCCTCCTGGGATCCTGCCTGGGATGGAGAGATGGGGAAGAAATGGCTGATCTGCAATGACATGATGCCTCTGCCACCAGCACCGGCTCACCCCCACCCTGAGTCCTCACTATCTGTCCCTCGATGTGCCCACGTCTTGCAGCACATTGCTCTGGGTCTCCTGCATCAGATCTGACACCAGCACCTGCACACCTTTGCCAGTCAACATAGGTCAAAAGCATTTGCCATGGTAAAAATTACTAAATAAAGATGACCCACCCACTGGTGTAGACGCCACTGGCTCTGTGTCTTGGAGAATCCTCTCTGCTCGGGGCACAAGGCAGTGAGCTCACTGACCGAGAGCGTCACCACTCACATGCAGGAGTGCACTTGCTCTTAAGGCTGATAGCGCCTATGGAAGGCATGAGTAACCATTATGCTGTAATGGATTGTTATATTGCTCAAGAAAATTATTCCAGAGACAAATGGAGCTGTAATCTCAGTGACAAATCAATGTTCCTTGGGTCAGCCTTAAGCACAGAATGCATGTAGAGTCTGTCAGAGGATGATTTAAGGAAAGGCTCTCCCACGAGTAAACAGCGAGCACACGTGGAAGATTTATTTATCTCATTACGGAGAGAACCAACAGACGGTACTGCTGGTTCAAGGAGGATCTGAGGAGCTGGATCTCCACAAGCAATGGAAAAGAAGGAGGTCGACTGAGATAAGATTGCTAAGTGAGAGGTGAACTAGTCTGTGTCCTGCAGAGCAGCTGAACCCTATGGCTTGGGTTCCCTTTGCTGAGAGGCAGGAGTCATCGGCAGCCCTGCTTCCTTAACTCGCGATCTCACAGGGTCCTGGTGCTGAACAGCAAGACTGTGGCTCGCTTGGTCACGTCAGGAGCCTGCTGCATCGTGCTCTTGTCAGACACTGACTGCAGTCGCCTTTGGCCTTATTTATAAAGCTCTGCAAAATAATTTTTCCTAGCAGGTGTGTCAGTCAGCTTCCCATCACGGGAACAAAATGTCTGAGGCAATCAACTGAAAAGGAGGAAAGGTTTATTTTTGACTCACGGTCTCAGAATTTTCAGTCCATGGTTTGGGGACCTAACGGAAACACAGTGTGTCATGGTTGGGAACACAGAATGGATCAGCACTGCTCACCCCAAGGTGGCCAGAAGCAGGGGTGGGGGGGATCAAAAGGCAGCATCCCAATATCCCCTTCAAGAGCATGTCCCCAATGACCTAACTTCCTCTCATCAAGCCCCACCTCCTAAGGTTTCCACCACCTCCTAATAGTGCCACAGGCTAGTAGCAAGCCCTCAACACAGGGGCCTTTGGGAGCCACTTCCAAAGCATGGTAGCAGAGTATTTGAAGGGTGGAAATGAATGTTTATGGGTACATTTCAAGGGAGTCACTGAGAAATCTCCAGAGCTTGTTAAAATTCCTTTGTAGAAGTCTCAACCACCAGGACCTCAGAATGTGACTATATTTGTAGGTAGGGTCTTTAAAGAAGTGACTAAAGTTAAATGGACAATAACCCAACATGACTGGGGCCTTCTAAGAAGAGGACATTAGAGCTTTCTGCCCACACAGGCCAGCTGCCCCCAACCCGGGGATTGTGCATGTATGAAAGGCAAAGCTTTCCACCACCAACAAGACATGTTACACAGAAAAGACTGAGCTCATCTTTGGAAGAAAAACATAAATGATCCAGCAACACATTTAACAAGAAGCATGTTTGATCTACATGAAGAAAATCATAACTTTTCCTGGAGGATGCACTGGAATATTGGTTTAAACAAAGACACATCTTATCGCCAGATGTGAAAATTCGGTAGGTAAAGATGTGAAGTTGTCCCCTAGCATATATTAAATTCAACCCAACTCCAATTAATATTACAAGAGAATTTGCTATGTGAAAGATTCTGAAGCTCTAGTAGCATCAAACTTTGGAAAAATTGCCAAGAAAGTTGAGATCATGCAAAACTCCCTACTGTCCATAAATCAAACTACAGAGCAATATTAATTAGTCAATCAGACACTGCCTAAGGAATGCAGAGTGGATCAATGAGACAGACAGTTGAAAGTGGTATCTTTACAACATATGTTATAAATGTGGCATTTCAAATCAGTGGAAATTACCTTATAAACAGTACTGGGAAAGTAGATTTCCCATTTGGAAAACTTATAGTTGCATTCACATATCATGCTCAAAAACAAAACCCTGATAACATGTGAAAATATTTTTAATTATAACAAGCAGAAGAAAGTATAGAGAAATCAGTTTCTTACATACTGGAGTAGAGAAACTCTTCCTAATCAGGATATGCAATCCAAAATGCATAAAAGAAAGTATTGACATTTAATCTCAGCTTCCCTGAAACTTCAGAAGTGTTGGCAAAATTAAATGAAAATGGCAGACTAATAACCACAGTAGGCCAGTTAATATCCAAAGAGGATTTTATAACAATCATTTGATTCTAAATTGCTACAGGAAGCATAATTACAAAAATTTGGCACAAAATTATTATGACAATTTTTTAAAAATTAGAAATTTGTTGGTAAAAGTACAAAATGAGAGAACCCATGGGGGTCATTGCGAGTGTGCTAACTCTTGACCTGGCTGATGGTTACCCTGTGAGTTTGTAAAGTATAACTGTGAAGGGTGGTCAAGCTGTATGCACAGGATGAGTAAACTTTACCACTTCACTGTAGTCGGTGATGTCTCCAAAAAATGGCTCAAAGGTGTTGAAAGACATCCACAAACCCCATGGGAAGAGAGAGTTTGATAAATGTGTTTATTCACTAATGACCCCATTTAGTCACCTCCCACTCCTATGTCCTGTACCCTCTAAAACGCTCTATCTCACTAGCTGTCACTCCCAGGAATATGTGACCTCTCTGTCCCAACTTCTGAACCTCCCGTGATGTCCTCAAAATGTCACCTGAGAAGGGAGCCGCAGGTAGTTGAGTGTCCTGAGAATCCCCTGGACTCAGGGATGGCTCCACCCAGCATGCCTGGCAGACCCGTTTGGTGTGGGTGTGAAATACCCCCACTTTAAACGTTCCCTTGACCACACCGTTCCCTGGGTTCCCAGCCCCGGCTACTGCCCACGTCCATCTTTCTCAAGACTCTCCTCATGCCAGCAATTCCAGGAGAAGAGGTCAGGCTGTGTGGTCCAGACAAATGCCAATACTGGACACTCTGCAGACCTCAAAACACCTGGTGCTCCTTACCACATGGCTTTTGCATTAAGAAAAGTGCCTTTTCCTACAGTCTCACACCCTGAGATACTAGGAGTGCCCCCAAATGCCAAGGACACCTATCTTTCTCCAGAGCAGCAGACCACCAGCCTCCTGATGCCCCCAGGGCACATGGTGTCTCTATTTTGCTAAACCACAGCACACTAATGGATGCAAAATATGCTGCTGTGCAGTCTGCACAAACTCTGCAGTACGTCTCTCATATCTGAACACAGGCCCCGCGTGAATCGGGGCCTCCTGAGAAGGCTGTTGCAGCGCCCTGCATCGTGTCTGCAGAATAGGCATGCCGTGGATGGGAAGGCAGTCCTGTCCCTGCTCTGCACTCAGTCCTAGGACAGCAGAGCTGCACCTTCAGGTCCCAGGAGAAGCTGTCCATTCGTGCGCAGTAATCTCCTGAAGAGGCACTGGAGTGGCTTTCCGTGTTTGTGAAACCATGAATTATTGAAGAGCGCTCAGGAGTTTTTGTGTTCCATTTACACAAATCAATGAACAGCGGTCTGTGTTTGGCTTTGCTGTCCTGTGCCTCGTGAAGCAGCACAACAGTATCAGATGTGTGTTGGAACGAGCCCATTCCAACTGCAGCAAAGAGCAGAAAGGAGATTCGGACCCGGTGTGCAGCACAGGACCAGCTCAGTGGGTCGACGGGTTCTTTCCAGTTTTCACACTGGAGATTTTCAGATGCTACAAGTCAAGAAGATGGCATGGTGGGTCCCCTGGGCCACCCTCCCGAGTCGACGCGTATCCACATTTGCTGTTGCTGTGGAATCTGACTGCTCTGCTTTTCTTTAAACACGTGTTAAGATAAATGAACTGAAGACCTGAATAAATGTGAGCGTATGAGAATGGCAAATGTGCGTGTTCTAAAACTGACAATTCTTAAACAGGATCTATGCAGTACTAATGAAAATTCCAGGAGGATTTTTTCACACTGTCAAAATAAGTCATTTATTTAGGCAGAAACACATTAAAACTGCAAAAATCCATTTGAAAAAGAGGGCAGGTTGTATGTACTGTATATTATACTGTGAAGCCATAAAAATCCCCTTTAGAAAAAGGTTTTCCTGATGTAGGGAAAGGCTTTCTTACCCTATTATTAAAGCCAAGAACCATTAGGAAAATCTTGAACAAATGTGATCTCAGGAAAAATAAAAAATGTATTCACATACTTACAAATCTAAGATAATTTAAAGGTAAAACCATTGTAAAAAAGAGGTGAGTTTGGTAAATTCACTGAATACAAAATCAATATGCAAACCTTAACTGTATTTGTGTGTCACATACAACCAGAAGAAGAAATTTACCAAAAACAGCATTTATAACCTCATCAAAAACATCAAGTGTCAGGGAACAAATCTAACAGAAGATGTACAAAGACTTCCTCTCGGAAATCTACAAAATGTTATTGAGAGAAATTTATAAAGTTCTTAAAAACTGGAAAGGTCCACTTTGTGGAGGGAGGCTCTCCAAACTACCCTCTATATTTCATGTGCCCCGTCAAATCCCAGACGTCAAATCCCAGACTCCTGCAGAAGATGGCAAGCTGATTTGCCAACTTGTATGCCACAAGTCAATCTTGAAAAATAAGAACAAAAATGTGAAGTATCAAGACGTATTACAAAGCTCTAATAATTGGGCCAGTGTGAGCTCGGCACAAGGGTCAGCTGCTGGGCATAGGTTCCAGAACCAGGCACCACAGTGCAGCCAACGCAGTGGGAAGGGTTGTGTTCTGTAAATGGGGCCAAGTCCATCTCTGTGCAGATATTTACTGAGGTTTGGAGCCTTTCTGCAAATGCCCTTCTGGAAAAGCCTTGCCACCTAGCATGAGAACCCATTAAATTCCTACTCATCACCTCCAAGTGTCTTTATAAACTTGCTCATTCAACAGATGCCAGCAGCTTTCTTCAGGGCTTGGGAAGCTGAACACCGTCTCCATCCTTTATTGTCCATCTGCAGCTTCCCTAACAAATCATCTGCTCCCACCCATCATCCTTTTTTATACCTGATTTCTTAGTGATCTATCATGTATTTGCGACAATTTTGTATAGGAAAGCCTTATTTTTTATCTGGTGTATTTTGGGAAAGCCTTCCCAGCATTTCTGCTGTTTTCTGATGTTGACTGCAGTGTTGGAGGTGGGTGCTCCTATGTGGTCCAGGCCCTCCCGGCTTAAGGAGCCTGGCAGGGAGCCCTCTGCCATCTGCACTTGGCAAGAGTGGCCTCGAGTAGCTGGAAATGTAGCTTTGATAATGTTCTGTGCCCTTCCTGGCTCATGCAGTGACCAGTGGACAGAGGGCTATAAAATCCAGCCTTCTTCCCCAGTCCAGAACACCTCTGAGAGGCCGCTGGCTTCAGACCTCTGTGGACGGAAGGGGGCCTTGGCTGAGGCTGCACTGGGTCCATCTTCTCCCATGCCTGCTCCCTCTTCCTCGGTGTGGACCCCTAATGCTCTTCAAACACAGTCCTCTACTCATCTCTCTCTCAGAGGCTGTTTCCCCATACCTCCCCTGCAAGATCTTAGTGTTGCCAGATCTATTAGTCTTTCACTTTCTGCCTTTTGCATCTGTTGAACCGCTAGCAATTTCTCTGTACTCCCAAGATTATGTGACCATTAAATATTTAGAGTTGGAGCGTTAAACCACCTGGTATAAGATCTAAAACAGAGACTCTGACTTCATTTTTCTCCCTAAAGGCTTAGGTAGATGTCATAATACCACTTACTGAGTAATCAATCCCTGTGCTACTGACTTGAAATATCACCTTAATAATAGAGTAAATTATTAAGGACACTTGGATTTGCTTCCGAGCGTCCAAATCTATTAATCAGACCTATCGGTCTAGTCCCGGACCCGTCCACACTATTTTAGTTCTGTAGCTTACAGCTACAGGACGCTCATTACTCATTCTTTCAATAAGAGTATTCATTCTGCCCCGTGCAGCCGCCACAGAGCAGGTGGCTCCTGCTATTTTATTTTAAATATTTTTGCAGTCCTTCCTAAGTTCAGGCAGCTGGGCCTGGACAAACATGCTGGACAGCTCCTGCCCACAAATGACATCTGAGTGTCTTTAGACCCCAGCACACCAGGCAGACCAGAGTTCAACGTCTACTTCATCACCAGGTGGATGTTAAGCCTTTTGCTCCTGAGTTCTTCTGACTGTCCCAACAACACTGGACCAAGCAGACAGATATTATCTCAGGGGTCCCTGCAGAGAACCCTCTCCACAGTGGCTCAGAATCATGGATTGGTGCAGACTCTTCCTCCACCCTGATTTTCAGCTGGCTGCATCCCTGTCACAACTTCCTTCCTCGCAGATCTAAGCACAAATCATAGGAGGCTCCTATAGTGTGTCCTGGTGACCATGTTCTGCAGCTGTCTTTGCCTGCCTTGACCATTCCCCTCCCCTCGTCTCCTCCACTGCCCAGGTTGCAGAGAAGAGGGAAGACAGAGAGGTGCTTGTGGTGGGCAGGAGGGCCCAGGCCAAGGGACACCCAGGACCTCTGTTGACCTAGCAGATGCCCTGGGCCCCACATTTCCCACGGTGCTCCCCAGCACCTGCAGGGATGGAGACGGGCTGGCTGGTCTTCTGTCTTGGCGGGTGCTGCAGAAGTGACTGCTCATCACTGGGCTGTTCCCTCAGTGTGGTGTCCTCTACCTATTCTGAGTGTCTGCACCTAAGGAGGGGAGCAGAGAGGGAGGGAGAAGCTGAGACACCCTGTTGAGATGGTTGAGAGTGGCTGGAGTTAACACTGAGCGAGTTAGTCACCTCTGAGGACAACTGACTCAGGCTTACTCTCTTGTCCAGGGGCAACAGCTGTGTGAAGTCTTTCTTTTGTTGAATCAAGTTACAATATCTGCCTGGATCACAGGACTGCACCCACCGCCCTCAGATGCTGACCCCTGCAAGCAAGACTAGGAGGGAGGAAGTGAGCTGTGGCATTCTTCTCCCGATGGGCACACACAGAGCCCACTGGATCTGGCCAAGAATGCTGAGATAGCCAGGGCTTCAAGTGTCTGTACTCACCTGGAGTCCATTCTGTGCCAAAAGTCCCCACAGACAGGGTGGGACCCTAGACCACCCAAGGGGAAAGAGGAAGGCCAGAGGGCAGCAGAAACTCCCACCACAGGCCTTGGAGTAGGTGCAGGAGATGGAAATGGGGCGAAGGGGTCCAGAGTCTCTGGACCTGGGACTTGTAAACTGGTGCTGGTTTGGTCTGACTATGAGGTTGGGGAAATGCCATCTCTCCCAGTAAGTCACATAAAGTCTCCTAGCCAATGCTCTCCTGAGGCCACTCTGGAAGCTTTAGCTCTGACATCCATCACTAACTAATTGTGCTACACAGGTGTTGGCTTCAGGCTGCTGTCTGCAGAGGCTTATGTGTGAGAGCAGAGCAGGGACCTCAAAGGCAGGCACTGACTGCCCCAACCCCTCAGCTGATTTCCAATTAGCAAGTGGATGGGCACAACTAGATGGCAGTGGCCTCTATAAAAGGGTGCTAAGTGGGTGAAGTTAACAATTAGCAGCCAACTGAATACCCTAGAGGCAGCTAAGAAAACTCAGCAGGAAGCCCTGAGCCCAGGGCTGGGATGAAGCGAGTGTCCCATGGATGTCACTGAAGAAAAAGAAAAGGGAGGAGGATGGGGAGAAGAGAAGAAGTAACAGGTGACATCAGCAGGCAGAGTGGACCACTGAAGTCTGGGGAGCTCAGACTAAAGACATTGGCCTTGGTTGGAAAGGAAGTCCAGTCTTCTACGCTCAACTCCACTGTAGGATCTCAGAAACATCTAGACCAACTGTTGAGGGGTCAGATGAGGCAGCAAGGCACTACATAGAGAAAGTGGCCCAGTTGTGTTTGGACGCCTTCCTGAAACTATGAATGACAGACTCCTTAGTGTTGGTGCAGGGAGGGCTCCATGAGGCTGTGTGGCAAAGATTTCCTCAATGCTGAGCCAAAGCACCACCCCTGAACCAACACCCAAGACACCAGCTAAATCAAACAATCTCTCAGAAGTGATCTCAGTAAATATTCAGTACCACTAAGAATTTTCAAAACTTGACAGTGAGCAGAATTTTATTCCACTCACAACAAATGCATTTTGGAAACCTGTTGTGCACCTGGCGGTTTGGTCACTTCAAAGCCTGAGTGAACTAAACAGCCCAGACCCTGTGTCAAGACTGACCTCAGACACAAGCCCAGCTCGCTGCACACCCTCTGCGGCTGGATTACACCTATGGCCCCAAAGGATGCCTTGGGCACTGACGCCACAGGATGTTCATGTCCAGCGAGACAGGTGGCCAGGCTGTCTGGGACTCCTTCCCTAACATTTTCCTTTCTTCACATTCATCATAATCTTTGTAATGTCTGCACTGAAGACGCTTTGTCACAGATGTTGAAGATGACATGGGATTTTTTTTCCCACATGGAACGAGATTTTGGTTTTAATTCAGCTCATAAAATGCAAAGATCCTAAGGAGAGCTTTGTTTAAAAACTAAAAGTTGCATAAGATAGTTCCTAAAGGTTATTTTGTGTAAAGTTGTAAAAACCGACAAGGACTGGAATTATAAAGGAATCCGTGCCCGTGTGCTCCCTTGTGCTGTTGTCATTCAGATGTTTGTTTGGAAAGAATGCTCTGTTCTTCCCCACATTATCTAGACAATGCACTCGCTAAATACATGTTCCTAACAACTGTCAATCTACTATCTTCTTTATTTAACTGCTTTAAAGTTCTTAATATATATGAGTAATAGCTTTTTCAAACATGCTAATTACTGTGGTATCTTACTCTTACTACGATAACTATACTTCTGCATGTCAGTAGACATGCAATTTCAAGATGCAGTACACAGGAGACGCTCACTCCAAGTTATGCCTGAGCACCTCTGTGTTAGAACGTAAACAGCTGGCTATGCCTGATGTCCCAGTCGCACCACGGGGACTGCACTGGTTGGCGAGACCTGGCCTGGGCCAGGTGCTGTGTTTGCAAATAAAGTTTTATTGGCACCTGACCACGTCCCTCTGTCATGTCTGCTGCTTGTGCCACAGCATCCAAGTTTGGGTCTGATACCATTGGCTGCTCTGAAGGCTACAGTTCCCCAGGCACAGGCGCTCAGCCTTTGTGGGACACTTCTGTCCAACCCATGGGCGCCTCGGTGCCCTATCTTCACTGCTCTTTCAGGGTTCCCAGCTGCAAAGCCTGAGACAGGGTCCTTGTGTGTCACATTCATGGAGGGAGAACTTCAGGAAAGGCCAGAGAGATAACTGGGAAAGGATCTGGGAAGGACATACGTTCAGCCACAGCCTGATTGTGGGAGCTCAGAACGTAAAGGCTGGAGATAAAATCCCAGGTGGGTTTGTGGATGGCTACAGGCACCTAGGGTGGGAGGGGGGGATGTGGAGTGGCGGCATCTCGTGGCCCCCATGTGGCCAAGAGCTGTCTAGAAAAGGAACAACACAGCAGTACCTGCCACCTGTGTCCCACGGGAGACATCAGCAACAAAAAGTCCCGAAATTGGTCACAGATGTGTTTTCTGCTATTACTTTCATCAAATTGGCAGAGAGATCGGGTGCCAAAACTGAATCCAGAGTGACAGGGACAGGCTGCCTTACCCTGCGCCCTGCTCTCAGGGCTAGATGTTGAGACAAAGGAGCTTTGATGTGTCAGGCCACGAAAGCAGGTCATAACCTTCCTGGGGACAGGGATGAGCCCAGGCAGTCTCCACTCTGGGAGGAGGAGAGGCTGGCTCTGCCCGAGCCTCCGGGTCAGTGAATAGTATAACCATAACAGAGTGTGTAGTGTCAGGAGAGAACAAGGAGGCACCGGGGTGGGCTCCGAGGGTCTTCCCCAGAGGCCACCTCGTGGGCAGGAAGGCTGCTGGCTTTTGCCCCACGTAGGTTGTTGGAGCAGATTTCCACAGAAGGGAGGGACAGAAGCTACAGTGAGAAGAGAACAGATGCTCCTTCCATGTGACAAGAGGAAAGAAGGACAGGCAGAGCTGGAGCTCTCAGAAGGGAGGAATGAGGACCTGCTCTGGAATCTTCCATGTCCTCAGTGAACAAGGAGATGGGTGCACTTAGAACTGAGGGACGGCAAGCAGAGGTGGGGGTCAGTGTGAGCAACAGTTATTCCTCAGAGAGGACGAGCAGGACAGCCAGTCCTGAGGACAGGAGTTTATCCGGGAAGAAGGAAAGAACTGACTTCTCCCAGGGGGTCCTCAGGAGGAAGGGGTGGGCGGAGGAGTGGACCAGCCTGTGAGGAGGTGGCTATTTATCAAACGCATGGTCACAGCTGGAGAAAGACGCAGGCAGGACAGGAAGAGGCTCAGTGAGTGATAATGGAATGAGCTGAGGGTCCCTCGAGAACAGTCAAAATCTGCTGAGGTATTCTAACTTGGTGGCCATCCACATGACACAGGAATTCAATCCTTGGGAAGTCTTGTCTGTAAAAATTGACATTGGTGTCAATAGGTGCCCTTGGAGGGAACAGAGCTGAGACACAAGTGATTCCCACCACCCTAAGACACTGAGGTCACAGAGCACCTCCAAGCTTCTCTGTGAGGGCATCCTCACCTGCCTGCGCAGTACAGTCTTCCTTTAGTGGCTAACAGACCTCTGGCCAGTCCCAGGAGCTTCTACCCAGATCACCAAGAGCCCACAAAAGCCTGGGGAGCAGCAGTGCTTACCCTACCAGCCTGGCAGATGGGGCCAGCTGAGTGTCAGCTAAAATGACAATCCCACAAGAACCATCTGACAGATCATTCCTGACTTCCACAGGACGGGTGACATACCGGAGCACTGCTGGGCCTCCCGTCCCAGGATGGGTGGTGCCCAGCCCAGAGTGGCAGGAAAGCCTGGCACAGACACACACCCTGCATGGCTGCAAGAAGCCACCACTACCACCAGTTCTGTGCTGATTAGTAATGATGTGTTTAACTGAAATTTCAAGGTTCATTACGGAATGTGGATTAATTAAATTGAGAAGGGAAGATAATGAAAAATATTCCCACTGGATACATAAAAGAGCAGGCACACTGTGCTGGGAGGAGGGGACCTGCCACACTACAGGAAGAGAAAAAGCTTCTGCCACACCCTCCAGAGCTAGGACAGCGCACAGGGTTCCTGCAGGAGCAGCTGGGCCACCTGCTCCCAACACACTCAGCATCACCTTCGAAATTGTCAGTTAGTGACCTTCAGTCTGGCTGAGCTTACATTATTTCCTCTCTGCACTCCTTAAGAACTCACCAGCCTTCCTGGAGGGCAGCAGCAGGAGGCGGTGTGACAGCTCTGCAAGGCTCCAGAATCCTGCCAGGCCCAGGAATCCTGAAAGTTTTCTCAGAGTCCTCTGTGGTGCAGCCAATCTAGTTCTGACGTTTGCGGCTCTCTGTTTAGGGCTACCTGTGCCTGACCTAACCCAATTCTCACAAATCCCTACTATTGCACTCATTTTATAGAAAAATAATAATAAAACCCACACAGTGTCAGCTACACACAGCACAGCAACTCTCAGCAAGGATGTGCTAATGGAGAATCTTCAGTGGGTTGCAGTGTGAGGTCTTCAGCCTGGGAGTGATGGCTTCTTGACGAGGGGTGGCTGCCCAGCTCTGTCCCTGCCGCCTTTCATCCGTCTGGATGCTTTCCCATTAGGTTCCATCAGAAGCATCTGTGTCCAGTCGGCTGCCCTGCAAACAGCATATCCTTTTACCCATTTCCTATTAATTCTCCTTTTCTTCAAAACAGGAAGGTTTAATGTATCATAAAATAAATGGTTTTCTATGAAACAGATAGAACTGTTTTCAAAAATGTGTTCAGACCCAGAATTGAGCGGCTTCACCCTGGCTCTGGGTGTGGATTTCAAATCCACATCTCTAATGGCACACTTGGGGAGCTTTTGGGACACCAGAGTGAAGTGCTTCTTCCTAACATTGGACCATGGACACAGGTAGTGATGGCTGAGCTCCTGCTACCCACAGAGCTGTTTCAAGAGAGGTTGCACTGTGACCCAGGCATACCTCAAACCAGTAATAAAAATTATGGCCTGGAATGATCCAAGAATCATTGGAGAGGCCAGGCACACCCCTCACACTGACTTCCGGCCCATCCAGCTGCCCAAACTGACTCTCAACACACACAGTTGTCTCTGACTTTTCCTCCTTGGCCAGTGGGATTTGCCAGGAGGTGGAAAGGATCTTTGGGTCCTTTGCCCCTGTAACAGTTTTTCATGGCAGCCCAAACTCGTTCATCAGAGATACTTCTTATCCAATTCCTGGTCCGTAACTCAGCCCTCTTAACAGGATAAAGCAACGGCCTACTTCAGGGGAAGATGGCCTCTCTTTCCTCTGGACCTGCACAGGTCTCCTGAGAGCCTCAGGAAGAACAGCACACAGAGGCTCTGGCTTCAGCTCACAAGGCTTCCCCAGCTTCCTGGGGTACCTGTCACCTCTAAGCTGCAGATGTGGCCAGTCTGCTTCTTCATGCTGAGGACACCCATGAACCTGGAAACTGGCACGCAGGGAGGAAGACCTCTCCACTTTGCCATGACAGTTGAGGCTCAGAGGGCTTTGAGACTCATCCTCTGGCAGCAGGGCATTAAAGCATGGACAGCTCATGTGTGTGAGCGTCAGGAATTCTGCCAAACCACAGGACCCAGAAAACTTACTGAGGACCCACACACCCAGCCAAGCCCCTGGGGAGTGGGAGGACCCCACTGTGTGGAAGAGCCACACTGAAGTCTTTGCTTCCTAAAACTCCAACCCTGTACCTTCCTGGAAGGGTTGCAGAAATGTCACCAGTGATCTCTGTCCCGTCAGACATGATGGAGAAAGCAGTGAGGGAGAAATCTGTCTCCTCTTCCAGGATGGTGAGGTAACCTCAGCTGGCCATCATTTGAGTACCAAGTCCCCAGCCTGCTCAGCTTGTCCACAAGTCATTAATGTCAAACTGCAAGAGTTGTCCCCAGAGGCCCACCATGGAGAAAGTGCACAGGAGGCTGCTCAGGAAAACAGTTCCAATGCAAAGGCTGTGAGTGGCAAGAACACATGGCCAGCGAAGAGTGAAAATATAAATGTAAATATACCAGTAAGTCCTGGTGAGGTGAAGGGCAGGCAAGAAGTACTGAGCATCACTAGTGCTGTTGGCAGTGATTAAACTTAATGCAATCTGGCTCTGTGGAGTACTCAGAGGAGCGAGTCTTCAAGTGAAGTTTAGATTCTGAGTTGTTCGTATGTTCACATTCTACCACCCAGGGATTAAAAGAGATTGTAGATCTGTTTATTCGAAACAGAGAGGAGAGAATGTGGATTTAAAATATGTAATCAATTCAAAATGAAGCAGAAAAAGGCATGAAAACTTCAGAACAAGAAGGATTCACCAGATAAGATGGTAAAAAAATTGAAAGGTATCAGCAACCCTAAAAAACGTAAATGGATAAAATTTAATAGTTTAAAAACTGTCAGATTATTTTAATTCAGCTCTATGCTATTTAAAAATGTTGGAAACTGATTGGACCATACCACTCCTGGGTGCGTATAGGTGAAGGACAACAGAGACACCTGTGCATCCATGGGTTTATGACAGCACTGGAACGGCCAAGCTAGGTGCCCATCCATAAGGGATGGTGCCACCATGGAAACTGTGATATATGTTATTATTCAGCCATAAAGAAGAATGAAACTGTGTCATTTGTAGGAAAATGGATAGAACTGGAGATCATCATGTTAAGCAAAATAAGCAGATTCAGAAATACAAATGTGGAATATAGATCTGAAATACATTTTGCATTTTGTGGAGGGGAGAAGGGGAAGAAGGGAGAGGAAAAGAGAATGGTGGAGAGTGAATAATATCAAAATACATTGTGTCTGTGTGTGATGATGGCATAAGGAAATCTACTAGAAGCTTTTAAAATATGGGGGAGGTGATGGGGAGAAGAAAGATCAGGAGAGAGGGTTGATCTGATCAAAACACAATGCACATGTCTGAAACACCATGGAGAAACCCTTTGTATAATTAGTACATGCTAATCAAAAGTTGAAAACTTAGATTAAAAACTGCAAAAGTTCTCAACTCCTGTGTGTGCACATTTTACATATGTTAGTATTTTAGCCTTTGATTTTATTTCTCCATTTATCCGAGGGCCGATATGAGAAATGAAAGGAGTCAGTGGGGAGTGATGGTAACATTTCAGTTCTCCTGAAAGACAAAAACATTCTTCCAAACTCAGTATGTCCTCACCATCTGACGCCTTGCGCCTGGCATTGATCCTGGAGAAATGAGGACACAGCGTCGCACAGACTTCGTTCACACACTGGACCTTACCCCGCTGTCCTCCAGAGCAGGGGCTGACCGCCGTGTGTCACAGCAGGGTTGCCGCTCAGCATGAATACGGAGCAACTACTGATGGAAATAAACTCTGCAGATCTAAAGGGAGTCCCGTGAGTGGAAAAAAGAATAATCTAAAGGTATGGTGCGGATGAAGCTCTGGAAACAGCAAGTGATGGACGCGAAGAGGGTCAGGGCAGCCCCAGGGACCCAGACAGACTGATCCATGTCGTCTCTGTGATGGTGGAAGCGGGGATGGAGACATCCAGCAGGGGGCGCAGCTACTCACAAGGGCGCCTTTGCGGGGAGCTGGGTGAAGGGTTCCTGGGGTCTCTGTCATTTTTTGAAACTTGTGTGAATCTAAAGTTACCTTGAAGTGTTTTTAAATGTGAAGGAAAGTGAGTACAATGTGTGGGCAATGACTGACGTGCACATCACACCTGCCAGGTATCTACTGACGTGATTGCAGCTGAGGCCGCTGTGACAGACTTAGCACAAGCTGATCGGCTTTAAGCAGCAGGCATTTATTATCTCTCAGTTCTCTCTCAGTTCTGGAGCTCTGATCAGGAAACCCCACAAGGCCACCCTCCCTCCAGAGGCCCCAGGGAGATCCGTGCACACATGGCTGCCTCTGTAGACACATCACCTCCGCCTCTCCTGTCTCAGGTCTCCCTGAGACCTAAACCTAAAAGAGGGGAGCTCACATAAAAGGTCCCCTCTTTTAGGTGAACACTTGTCATTGAATTAGGCCCACCTGGCTGATCCAGGATGATCTCCTCATGACAACAGCCTCAACTTTACAGCCACAAAGACCCTCTTTCTAGGTAGGATACAGGTCCCAGGGGAAGGACTCAGAGAGGTCTTGGATAGAGCCATTTCACCCTTGACTTTCAGGACCCCAGGCCAAGTGAGACGCCACCCATGCCTCCACCTAATGTTACATACAGGAATCTGTGTGGCCATGGGATGAGTCCACACAGTCCAGCCCATGTGGCACTGCCAGGTCTCCAGGGGAGGCCAGCAGTCAGTGGGGCTGGGACAGGGAGCACCTCTGGCCAAGCAAGCTGCCTGTCTGCATCTCTCAGGCAGACCTCCTAAAGGGCCCCAAGTGTGGCTGAGCACCCAGGAGCAGGCCCATGGCAGTCATCTCAGGGTGGGGGCCTCATCTGGTGACCCTAAGAGGCGAGGGCGCTGCGTGGACCGTCTGTTCTTGCCTGTTCTGTTCCCGCCGCTCCTTCCAGGACTCCCAGACCTTGGGTGCAGCTCTGGAAAGCGCTCTCTACAGGAAGCAAACCCCCAGTGAGGAAATGACAACCATTTGGGATAGTTGGAGCTTTTAATTACTCCAGGAAAAGTTAATTACCGCGTGGTGGCTGCTTACTCTGCAGTTTTCTGGGAGCAAACAAGAAGCCACACAGAGGAAGCCAACTGTGTCCGGGTTGCGTGGAACACAGGAGACCCCTGGGCCAGCAGGCACTGCCATGTCATGTGGCCTGGGGACCTGGTGCTTTCTTCTCCTGGCCACAGCTGACATTCTCTATCTGCCAAGTGGAGTGAAGGAACTGCACCACAGTGTCACTGAGATGACGCCCTGTCCCCACCCTCTGGGCAAAGCTGCCCTGTTATTTGCAGACCCAAGTCCCTCACTGCTCAGAACGCACCATCCCCAACATTCCAACATTCGCCCTGCGGGTAGCAGGTTTGGGAATCGGCTGGCATCTTTCAAATTCTGATGCTGCCTCAGCATCTCTGCAACCCTGGGCAAGTTGCTCAACCTGCCTGGGCCTCAGTTTCCACACCTGTGAAATGGAAGTAGAGCAAAACCTGCCCTGGGAGGTTGGTGTCAGGGTAAATGAGGTTGTGCTTTGAGCAAATAGCGTGATAATGAGGTTATTCCTGCCTGCTGCATGCAGCTTTGACCCAAATAGTGCTCTTGCCATCCTTCCTGTGCCCCGCCCTGGTCTGTTTCTTACCCCAGTCCGATTTCTCAGTGGGAGAATATGCCGATACAGCATAAACCAGCAGGGTCTGGGTCGGCAGAACCTGCACCCAAGGCTTTGCTGTGCAGGCCTCTGAGGCCCGGGGTTGACAGCATTGGTCCAGCCCAGTCCAGCCCACGGGACTCCACAACCAACACCCAGATGTGAGCCTTGGGAGAAAGGGTCCGTGTGCCCACCCACCCACCTTCTGCAGAACTAAGTGGACCCTGCTGTCTGTCGCCCATGCTTATCCCACAGTAGAATCCTCCCAGGAGGGCTTGAGTTTCCAAGAGGCCAAGGTGACAGCCAGCTCTCTGAGCACTCTGCAGGCCAGGACAGTCTGGTTCCTCTGCTCGTGGAAGCTTCTCCCAGGGCCACCATGTCACATCATAGCTCGTCACAGGGCAACCCAGACTCCAAGCCTCACAGAGGAGCCTCTGTCCTCTGCCAGCACCCCAAGGGGACAGAGAACTGTTCCCAAGTGCCCTTGGCCTGAAAAGAGCCTGGCAAGGGAGAGATGGGCCCTCCAGGAAGAGGGGGTGGATGTGGAGTTCGGACTGGGCAGAGCCAAGCTTCTCCATGTCAGCTGACTGAGAGGTCACCACTAAAAGGATGAACAGGGAAGAGGACATCATTTAAGCCCCTTGGCCACCACCACAAGACGGCCCAAAGGTGAGCTAGCAACTGTGCTGAGGTTCTCCCTGGGCCTCACATGCAACAGACAGCAGAGGTGCCCTCCCATGGCACCCACAGCATTGTGGGCTCAGCGGACAGGGGAGGGCCAGTGCATCCGGAAGGGCTCAGGGACAGCTTCTGGAAGGAGGGACAGCTCAGCAGAGGATGCAGTCGGCTGGATTAGGTTGGAAGGAAAGGAAGTGTCTTAGGCAGAGAGAAGCCCTGTGGTGCTCAGGGGCTGAAGTGCAGGACACTCAGGGAGGAGACACTAGCCCTCGGGGCTGGAGGACAGAGAGCAGGAGCAAGAGGGAGAGGCAGGCACCCTCCTGCCCACAAGCTCAGAATAATCAAGCAGCCTCCAGCCTAGGCCTTCCCTGGCCCACTGGTTCTCCAACAAAGCATTCTCAAGACCCATTTTGCAGTGCTTACCCAAATGATTTGCAGTGTAGAAGCAATAATCCATCCTTCTGCACCAGATTCTGCAAGCAACTTCATAGGTATGAAAAAGCTTAGTAGCATAAAGAAGGTGGTTCTAGAAGTGCTGGGGAGCCTGAACACCTTGCTGTACACAGTGCCACCCTAGTGCTCTTCGAAAGCTGAGAAAGCCGTGGGGGGATATAACGAGCATCTCACAGAGTGAGTGTGGCCACAGGAGCCAGGCATTGAAGGACAAAGGGGAGCTCTCCTAGTGGGACAGGAGAACAGCCCTCCAGGCCAAGGCAGAGCACCTGCAAAGGCCCTGTCCCCAGGACTCATCATCTAGACCCCGAGCTCCATCTAGATCCAGCCACACCCCTAAAGCTCACCCCACACCCACACCCAGTCCCTCCCTGGTTGTGAGCACATCTCACTTCCCTGTCTGGGGCCAGTTTTCCCACCAGAAACAGGATTCCTAAGCCATCTCCCGGAGGCGCTCTCAGGCAGGGGAGGCAGGAGGAGAGCCAGGAGCCCATCCGCAAGTTCAGCCCACCAGTTCCTCCTTGATCTGCTTTAGAGGTCGAGGCTCTGCCCAAGGTCTCCTTTGGGACAGATGAGTGCACACATACATAAGCGATTGCATGCATATGTACAAATATACACATACGTGCAGACCCGTGCATGTGCACACACATATACGCACATACACAGGTAAACCTGTGTGCACATCTAGTGCTAAGTCAGAAGATAACGTAGGTAAAAGATTTCTTACAGATGCTTCTGACAGCCCCTCTGACCCCTGACTCTCCTGTACTCTTCGGCATCTTCCAGTCAGCAGGCCACAGCCCTACATGAAATGCAAGGAAAGGCCAAAGTGGCTCAGAAAGGTCAATAAGAAATGCATACTTTCTCCAGGGACCTCTGATGGAGGCGCTTCCCCAGGAGCGAGGAGTCAGCTGTCACAGTAGGGAAGAGACATTAACCGGCTGGCCGCCAGCCTCTGCACATTTGGCCCAGGTCCAGGGACATAGCTGCTCAGTCACACAGGTCAGTGACTCTGGGGGGAGGAGAGTGCACAAGGCTGCATCCAGCCATGAGCCAGGAGGCTCCCAGCCTCAGACAGTGCGTGCTGGCTGTTGCCTGGCAACGGCGGAGGTTTCCTGCTAAAGATGGGAGAGATGGACTCGGATGGGCATTTGCTTTTTTCTGGGCAATCAAACCAGCTTAAAAGTTATCAGTGTTGCCTGGTTACAAAGACAGCTCCAGGCCCAGATGCCTCGAAGCTGCACCCCAGAGAATTCTGGATTTCCCTGGCTGCGTTTGAGGAGAATCAGACAGAAGGCCGGCACAGTGATCAGAGACAGAGAAGGGACAGAGGGACGGGGAGCCCCAGCTCAACTTCCAGCCCACACAGAAGCTGGGGAACTGGACCTCCTGCCTCCTCTGCAAATGGGCAGGGCCCTAACGCTTGTTCCCCGCCCCCACCCCCCACTGGCTGCCAGAGAAAATAAAGTGCTGAGCTACAAAGCACTGTGGGAAGGAGGCTGGCTTCTCACTCACCTCAGCTCTACATCTCTGCCCAAGGTCACCTGGAAGGAGTCTCCCAAGACCTGTGCAACAGGAGACTCCAGAACCAAGATTTTTATAACCAGAGTCACATTCTACATCTTTTCCTCGGCTAGTTGTATTCCGTTCACAGCACATCATTAGATCACTCCATTCAGCACATCTTTCTTTTTGATAGCTGTGTGGTATTTCACAGTGTAGACACACCACAGATTTGTTTTTATTCCTTTTAATTGAATACATGCTGAGGCTTTTGTTTTCCACCAGTGGTACACTTATGAAATCTACACGCACAGGTTTCCTGCAGCCTGGGAAATGTTTTTCCTTTATGTCTTTGGCTTCTGTTTCTGTCCTCTTCATATTAACAGCTGACATACATTGATATTTTCTGTCTGCTGGGAGCTATTCTTAGCCCCTTATCTGCTGACATTTTATTTACTCCTCACAAGCCTAAACGCTAGATATTACTATCCCTTTCTACAGATGATACTTGTGAGGCACAGAGAGGCTACATAACTCATTTGAGGTCATACAGCATCGAGTAAAAGAACTCAGAGAGGAATCCATTAATCCTGCCATCTCAGGCACTACGGAGCTGGGCCCAACTCTGTAGTTGGTGCCTTCTCTTCCTCCACCTTCATCATTGATCACTTAATCTTCATGATCCAATCCCCTCTTAATAGCACCACCATCTGGGAACCAAATCTTCAACACATGAGCCGTTTTGATGGCATTTCATGTACAAGCCATAGTATTCTGCCCCTGGCCCCAAAGACTCGTGTCCATCTCATAAGGTGAAAGACATTTAGTTCACTTCTGAGAGTCCAATACCTCTTAAGCGAGCAAATTCAAAGTCTCCTTTGAGACTCAAAGCAACACTTAGCCGGGAGCTCTTATAAAAACAGAAAGCCAAGTTACATACTTCCAACAACATAAAGACACAGAACAGATATTCCCATTCCAAAAGAGAGGGATGGGAGAAGAGAAAGGAGGAATTGGGCCAACGCAAGATTGGCAAGTGGGACAAACACTACAGATTCTCCTTGGATATCCAGCATTCGGGGCACATGGTGACACACTGTGACCTCCAATGGTCTGGGGCAGCCCCACTCCTACAGCCTTTCCAGGTACAGACCAATGGCCTCTCTCCTGAAATGGCTCTGTCTGCTGCCTGAGACTTTCCTTGGAAGATTTCCCATTTGCTGACAGTTCTAACATACTGGAGCCTCCATCACAGCTTAGGCTTCACCTCAGAGCTTTAAGTGTCACCTTCTCAGGGATCCTGACCCACACATTGCCTTCACTCAGGCCTTCCCTTGAAATCTGGGAGGAAGCCTCCATAACTTCACAACTCTTGCATTCTGCATGCCTGCAAAATCACCATCACAAGGTCTGCCACCAGCTCAAGTGGAAGCTGGGCCCCCTTGGACCATGGCTGCAGCGGCCTGGGCAGTGAAACAAATCCTGAGGAACCACTTTTCTAGGTGGCCCTGTGTAAGCAGGGTACCCCTCACTTTTCCTCAAAGCATGTCTTTCGAAGCAGGCTACACTTCTACACTCTGCAGCCTGTGATGGGTGGGGATCTGGTCATTCCTGAAATGTCCTCAAAAGCACTTCTATTGTCCTGATGCAAAATACTTGGCTCTTTTTAATGATGCTAATCTCTTCAAAAACCACACCTTCCTTGGCCCCACTTTAAATACACTCTTTTTCTGGCCAAACTGAAGGTTTTCAAATCCTTCTTCTCTGCTTTTTCCTCCATTTTGGGGACAGTGGTAGGATTTGAACTCAGGGATTCATGCTTGCAAGGCGGACATACTACTGCTTGAGCCACACCTCCAGCCCTCCACTCTGATTTTTGCTCACAATTCTCATTGTCAATCTGGCTAAAAGCAATCAGCAATATCCATGCAGCAGCCTGAGTGCTGGGCTCCCTTGAAATCTCCTCAGTCAGATTCGTTAGCCCATCACCTTTAAATTCAGCTCCACATAACATCTCAGGGAAGGGACAAAATGTAGACGAGTTTTTTTCCAGAATGAAACAAAATGTCCTCCAGTCCAATTTCCAATAGCGTTCTCATTCCCATCCTAAACCTCATAGCACAGTCTTTGCTATCCACATTCCTATCAGCACTGTGGTCTTCAGAGCTCCCACCAGAGCCATCCATTAAGCTCTGCTTACAGCACTCTAGGGCTTCTCTAGCCACAGCTCCAGAAGTTTCCAAACCCCTCCCACAAACCAGTTCCAAAGGCTTCTGAACCACATGGTCAGGATAAGTCACAGCCATGACCCAACTTCTCAGAACCAGTTTTCTGTGTCAGTCATTGTGCATTGCTGTGACCAAATACCCAACATAAATTTAAAAAGTAGGGATTTCTTCTGGCTCACAGTTCCAGAGTGTTCAGTCCACAGTTGGCTGGCCCCATTGGTTTTAGGGATGTGGCAAGATAGAAACACCATGGAAGCAAAGAGCAAGAGAGGAAGGGCCCAGGAACAAGGTACACCCTTCAGAGTACACCCCCAAGGCCCACTTCCCCCTTCATTTCCAAACCATAACAGAAACTGAGGATTGTCCCTTAGAAAATACCCACGTCAAATTCCTAAAACCCGCCAACATCACCTTAGTTGAGAAGGGGCCTTTACCTGTGTGAATAGATTAAGAATCTTGTGAGGAGGAGCCTGACTGTCCGGGTGGTCCATTGCAACCCCACACACCTTCCTGTGTCTTCTCTGCCATGAGGTGAGCAGCTCTGTTCCACAGGCCCTGCCGCCATGATGTTTTGCCTCACCTCAGACCCCAAGCAACTGGGTCAACTGACCATGGCCTGGAACCTCTAAAACCTTAAGTCAAAATAAATCTTTCCTCCCTTGGGTTGTTTCTCTCAAGATTTTGCACAATGATAAAAAACTGACTAACACAGAAAATGAGTACCCAGAGTGGGGTCATAGCTGGCACTAAACCTATCTGTGTGGGAAGATGCCAGCTAGAGATGCCCTAGAGCCCCACGATGCAGAGTCCAGCTGGTGATTCTGGAGGGAGTGCAGACCAGATGCCAGCAGAGACTAGAAGTTCTTGCCCTCCTGGGATACACGGGTGTGGGCAGGGCCTTTCGCCAGCTGTCCTTGCCTCCAGCCCATGCAGCTCCTGTACTGCCCACCTCTGGGAGATGGTGCCTCCACCCAGGCCTCTGCCAGAGCTTGAGCTTCACAGGACACCTGCAGGGATGGACTTCAGGGTCCCAGCATGGCAGGTTCCCCTCCAGAGCCCAGCCCTGGCCCACAGTCACCCTGCAGCACCTTGGGCCCCCAGGTGCAGGACTCCTTGCACCACTGAGTGGGTGCAGGACAGTGACCGTTGTAGCTGCTGTCCCTACAGAACAGCAGGCCTGGGTGGGCACCCTACACTGCTCCTGTGATGCCCACCCTGGGCACTGTCTGCCACTGGGTCCTGTCTGAGGAGTCAGCTGCTGGTCTTTACAGATGCACAGTGCAGTGTGAGTGAAGCCTGCTTCTTCCTCACCACCTCCTGGAGCAACTTCCCCAAGCCAGGTAAGGGCAGAACCATGACATAAGGCCAAGGGCCTGCCCAGCCTCCTGCAGGAAGCCTGCTTGGGTTTCTGAGGACACAGCTGAGAAGACACCTGAGTGGGGCCATCCCCTCCCCACCCTGGGAGACACGAAACCCCCAGACATTGAGAAAGTTATGCAGAAACAGTGCAGCAAGCACACTATTCATCCGATTCACAGCTCTCATCCCAGCGAGGAACAAGATGCTGTATGTTACTTAGAAATGTGATATGGCTGCACTCGGAGGGGGACGCAGCAAGGAAGGAGCTCGGTCCTCATTGTCCGGCTCAGGAACCAGATGCTGACAGTTTGGTAAAGCTGGCCAGATGCTCAGGTGCCCCATGAACCATGGAAAGGCTATGCTTCCCAGCCCTCTGCCAGTCATATGGGGCGCGGGACTGACTCCAGCCAAGGGCATATGCTCTCCAGATTGTCCAGTTAATCCTCCTGGCCCCCTCTGTCTGAGATGGCAGTGTTCCTCCCACTGTGTCACAGGTGAGGGGTCAGAAGCCTCAAGGTCCAAAGCATGCCCAGGTTACTGGATCTCGAGGGGTAGCGCCCAGCTGGCCTTGGAGGCCATCCTTTCCCTCAGGTTGTGCACCTGGCTTCACAGTAACCCTCAGGCAGTCAGCAAGTCTATCTCACTGACCGAGAGGGAAACTAGAGCCCAGGTTGGTGCAGCCGCCATGGAGGCCTCGGCCCGACTCAGGGACCTGTGCTGTTCCCTGGCCCAGGGCAGAGATCTGAGGACCCCCACATCAGCACCCAGGCCCCAGAGGACTGCTTTGCTGAATCTCTGTGCTTGAGACACTTCCAGTAACCAGCATGCCTGGGCTGCCTGCCTCATCCCCACAGGAAGGGGAGTTGTCAGCACAGGAAAGAACTTGACCTCCATATTTCCATTGGTGCCATCTCACCTTCGATGACCCCAAATCACCCTCAGGGTCTCTTCAGGTTTAAATTCTGCCAGACTGATTACTGTGGAGTTTGTGACTCACATTGTTTATGGAATAACTGTGATACAATGAATTTTTTAAAAATTAGGTCAGGTGCGATAGCTCACACCTGTAATCCTAGCTACTCTGGAGGCAGAGATTGGGAGGATCAAGGTTCTAGGCCAACCTGGATAAAAAAATTCAAAAGACCCTATCTCCACTTTTGTAAGCTGGACATGGTGGCACATTCCTGTCATCCCAGCTGTGCAGGAAGCATACATGGGAGAATCGCGGTCCAGACCAGCCTGGGCATAAACTTGAGACCCTATTTAAACAATACCTAAAGCAAAAAGGGCTGGAGGCCTGGCTCAAGTGGTAGAGTGCCTGCCTAGCAAGCATGAAGGTGAGGCCGGACTTCAAACCCCGGTACCATCAAAACCAATTAAACCTCCACAGCTATGCCAAGGTGTCTGCCCATTGTACAGTTCTTAGTAAACAGTCCTGCTAGTTTAAGTTCATGAGTGGTGGAGGCCCAGCTGACTCTTCCCAGGCTGGGATCCCAGGGCCATGAGGCAAAGCAGTGCACACAGCCTGGGTGACCCCCTGGCAGGGCTTACCCGTAGCTTGCTTCCTACTCTGAGCTGCCCATCCCCGGCCATCTAGCCCCATCTAGCTCAGACTGCTCAGGAAAATGAAGAGTTTTCTGGGATCCAGCAGACAAAGCTGGAACACTCCATCCGCCCCAGTCACAACGTCCGTGTGACACTGCTGCTGGCTCTGTGCCTTGGGAAGCCCCTCCAGTCCCAGAACCCTCGGCTCTGTATCACAGACCAGGAACGGTAACACTCTGCAGGACAGTGGTGAGGGTGGAGGACCCCAGAGCAGGAAGTGCTGTACCTGCCTCTACTTCCTTCCCATCTCCAATAGACGGCTGGATGCTGTCCTCAGACCTGACCACACCAACCCTGCACGCCAGAGAAGGAGGAAGCCTGGACCTCCCTCAGAACATCCTGGCTTCCTACTGAAGAGCCATGTGTGTCAGAATGCCAGGTCCCTGCCCATGGCTCCCACTCAGCCCTCAGAGGACTGGCACTCGGCACCCGGCATCCGTGATGCCCTCAGGCCCGTGGCCAGAAAGGTCAAGTCAGCACAGGAAGCTGACTTGGTGGCTGACCTCAGGCGGACCAGGGCTGGACAGAGACTGTCACCATGGCTGTCCCTGTTCTCAGGCAAAAGTGACTTGGTTCCCAGCCCTATGGAGCACAAGTGTTAAAGAACCTGAGCCCCAGCCTCTTGGTCTGGGACAAGCACTTGTCACCCACAAGTGGCCACAGAGGCTCTGCTCCTCCCTGGCACACACACCAGGAAGCTGGCTCCTGCTGGCCATGTGGGTCAGCCAGAGGCCCCTCTCTGCTACCCCATCACTCCTGAGACTTCCAAAGATTTAAGACATTACAACAAAGTTATTTATTATTGCCTAGATGTGCTTTGACAGCCCACTGGGTCTAACGGCCACAGCAACAGCACAAGTGCCAAGGGCAGCTTCCAGCCCTTCTGGCCCATGGTGTCCTGGGGGGATGGGGGTGGGGTTGGGCTTCAAGTCTGGCACAGGGGCCCAGGACACATTTCTGCTACCCAGGGAAGCTCCTGATGGCTCCAGCTGGCCATCACAGTGCTTTCTCGGGAAACACCATCCCTAAGTTTATCCAAGGTGAGTGGCTGTTCTTTGTCACATATGACCTTTCAAAGACAGTGGCCCTCACTCATGCTTTCCACAGGGATTTGTGGGGTGTCTCCACACTCCAGGCAGCGAGCCAGCAAAAAGATGCAGCCTGAGTGACAAGGACATGGTTCCTGCCTTCTGGAGCTGATGGGCTGGTGGGAGGCAGGGCACCACAGACCATGCAGTGAGGTGCGTGCTGGACACCTCAAGGACTGCGTCCACCTGTTCAGCCTGCTCTGGGGCATCCTCAGGGAAGGGGGTATGGAGCAATGACCTCTGCTGGTCACCAGGGATAGGGGTTGAGGGGATGATAAACATCAGCTCTAAGCTGGGAAGCCCAGCGGTGAGGCTGCTGCACTGAGTGGGACGCAGGCAAGACAAAGGAGGCCAGACGTCTCCGCCTGCAAGACCAGGTGGGACTTGGGTCACAGCCCAACGCAGGTGGGAGCCATGTGGCTTTTTTTTTTTTCTTGGTGGGACTGAGGTTTGAACTCAGGGCTTCACACTTGCGAAGAAGGTGCTCTGTCACTTGAGCCAAATCTCCAGCCCATTTTGCTCTGGTTATTTTGGAGATGGGGTCTTGTGGCCTCAAGCCACGGTCCTCCCTATCTCAGTCTCGCAATCAACGTGGCTCTTGATGCCCTTTGTCCTGACTGGAGCCTGAACTCTGTCTGCGGTAGCTGCTTGCTGACACATAAACAGGACAGCCTTTGCCAGCCTGGGTTCCACAGAGCACTGGTCCACAGATGGCTCCTGACAAATTTCCACAGCAAAATTGCTTTAGAAATCCTGTAAGCTGAACACCCCTCTGTTCTGAAAAAGTCCCAGTGCACATTAGCCTCTCAAAGGCACTGACGAGTCCTGCAGTAAAGAAATTGCATAGTACCCTCTTATACACTGTCCTCTCCTGTGCGCATGGGCTCCTTGAATCCTCCCTGGCCCCAGAACTGTCCTTTGGCTAGCTGGGGACATAAGGGGAAGGGTCACCACCAGCAGGGTGCACGCTGGCTGGAGGGGACCCCCCTGGGAAGTTGGAGAGGCTGGGCACTACACATCTGTACCTGGAGGCCAACTGGGAGGGGGACAAGGACTCCTGGGGCTCTCGGGAATGTGAGCCACAGTGTTTCTCTCTGAAACCTTGGGGGCCAGGAAAACATTACAGGAGAACCCACTGTAGCAAGTCTGGATCAGGATATGCCTTGGGGCACCCATTCTGGTGCCCAAACCTTCCAAGTTTCAGGAAGGGACAGTTTCTGAGGGACAGAAGACACTGGGGAGCACTCCCTAGTACTTATCCCCAAGGCTAGTGACCACCCCTGTTTCTCAGATGAAGGCCTGTGGCTCCATGTCCTCCTGACTCCAAGCATCCTCTTCCATGGTCCAGCCTGTGTGCACACCAGAGTGGGATTCCAGATGTATCTGACTTAGGAAGGGGGTGATATCAGTCCTGCCCTCTGGAGCGTGTGCTGAGGGACATCTCAGGGCCGGGCCCACAGAAGCAAGAGGACAAGGAAGTGGGGAGGGCAGGAGACATCCCGAGTGTGGATCCCAGAACCACAGGGCTATCCTGGGAAAGAGCAGGATTTCAATAGACAAGGATAAACCTCGGTCAAGTCAGAGCCCAGCCCAATTCAGAAGACACAGCAGAAACTCGGGCTTGGGTAGGTCCTGGGCCCTCAGCACTTCCTGCCAGCTCTGCTCTGGACAGGTAGCCACAGGGACAGCTCTGACTCCTGGCCTCACACCCTGCCTCATGCTCCCATGTCAGCGTAGTACACTCTTACCTGCCACAAGTGGCACATGAATAGTTTGAAGCAATGCACCAGTGCTTCTCAGGCAATCCAGACAGACTGCAGACAGAAGGCAACTGCCCAGACTAGGACCTAGGGAGTGCTCTAGCGGTCTGAATCACAGCGTCTCCTGAATCAACCCTTCCATAATCAGGAGAGTCTGGGGCCAGCCCTCCCACTCCCATGGTCTGCAGCTCTTAAGAAACTGTCTCCTCTCTGCAGAGGTGACCCTGGGTCCTTGTCAAAGTGCCTTGGACAGAGGGAGGTACAGAGAGCAGAACCCCTGGTGTCCACACAAGGGGACTGAGCAGTTATGTGGCCACTATCCCAAGGGATCCAGACACAAATGGGACTCTATGATTTGTGACTGAATCTCCAATGCAACAGCATTAAGAGGCAGAACCCTCAAGAAAAGAGGCCAGGAGGGCTCAGGCTCACAAAAGGATGAGTGCCAGATCTACCAGGGCTTGATGTGAGGCTCAGATCCTCTGGAGCAGATGCCCTCGTTTGCCTTTCCACCTTCCACCATGGGATGACAGAGCAGGAAGGCTGTCACCTGTCATCTGTCCTTCACCTTGCACTTCCCAGCCTCCAAAAATAAATTTCTGCTCTTTATGAGTTACCCAGCCTGTGTATTCTGTTATAGCAGCAGAAGAGAAATTACGATGGGCTCACACCCAACTCAGCAAATCAGTCCCTTGAGCCCAGAGAGCTTGGAGAGCTACAATGGCTGCTGTCTCTCTGCTATAATCACAGGGATTTTTATTAAATAGATAAATCTGGATGAACAGAATTGATGGCTGTGAGTCTAAGGAAGCCTGGTATGAGGGCAGATAGCACCCAGGGGCCTGTGCAGCAGCTGCCTGAGCTGATGGGTGATAGTTCTGAACTGCATGGCCCCCCTCAAGGCAAATAGGGCACAAATCCGGGGGGTGCCCAGGAAGGATCACCAGGAGGCAGGATGAAACTTGGGACATGGCATGTATCTTCACAGTATGCCTTGTGTGGCACACAAGTACAACTGTACACAGCGATAAAGCTGTTTTAAAAACACAACAGGAGGTGAACTGACTGCCTCAGCTCCTGCAGGCAGCATGGAGTGGGGGCCAGCTGCAGTGGTGCTGCATCTTTCTGGTTGATGGGATGAAAGGAGTGAAACCCAGGGTTGGGGGCTCTGGCACAGAAGCAAGTCCGAGATGGGAAGGGACAGAGGGAAGGTGGGCAGGGAGGGCCAGGGCTGAAGGGTATAAGGACACAGACACACAGATGTACAAACTCCTGCTGCCCCTTCCTTATCACAGAGCCTGACACCCCCCTGGTGTGACCCTTGGCCGATGGCCATGACTGAGCTCCAGCCAACAGGGAAGTAGATGAGCTCCACAGGGTTCTGGAGGCTCCTTGAGGTACTGACCAGCTGGGCAATGTCCTTTCACTCCTCCTGCTTCTCCCTGAGTCCCAGAATGTGATACAAGGTGGAGGCCACTCAGAGAGAAGGAGACAGAAGGACTGGTGCCTTCATCCTAGGTCAGCCTACCTCTAGACTTGCACAGTGAGCCCTAAGACTGGGGGTTTTCTGTTCCACTCGTTACCCCAATCCTAAGCCTTCCGAGCCCAGCTCTAGGCAAAGGGCATTGTGGCAGCTATAAGGCAGAAGAGGCTGGTTGCAGCTCAGACGTAAGCTGAGCAAGGGTGCTGATGGGAAGGCCTGGGTAGAACCTGGTGAGAGGGACCAGGGTGCATGCTGCTGGCTGAGTGGCTCTCAGGGGACAAAGCAGTATCCAAGCCACATCCGCACTTGTGGGGAAGGAATGCTCCCTCCAGCAGTTAGGTGGAATCTGGGGCCCTCCACCCCTCCAAACCTTGGTTCCCTCAAGAAGTGGAGAAGTGCAGGCTTTCACCCTGCGTGATCCAAGCTTCCTCCCAGATCTAGGCTTGAATGACCTCACTGCCCAGAAGGCTGATTCCTTATTTCCCGTGGATGTTTCCAGAAAGCCCCGTGGGTCGAGGTGTACAATTGAAGCAGGTAGGAAAGGAACTTGGACACTGGGGAGCCCCAGCACCCAGGCTCACCAAGCAACTGACTCTTTCCTTATTCTGCACCTCGGGAGGGGCCCTTCATTCTTTCCGGATTACTCCAGGTAGGTCCAGAGCCTTCCCACAGCCCTGGCACCAGCATGATCCTTTCTGGGTAGCTGGTCCACCTCTCTGAAATGGGCCTGGAGGGCAGATCCCTGGCATCGTTCACATCCAGACCCTCAGAGCTGTGTGTCCCAGGGAGCTTGGGAATCATTGTAAGAACTCCTCCATCCTCACCCCTTCCCTTCCACCCTCACCCCTTCCCTTCCACCCTCACCCCTTCCCTTCCACCCTCACCCCTTCCCTTCCACCCTCACCCCTTCCCTTCCACCCTCACCCCTTCCCTTCCACCCTCACCCCTTCCCTTCCACCCTCACCCCTTCCGGGCTCCACCACTGGAGACCAACCTTGTAAATACAGCAGAGCCACTGCCTCCACCACTCCCCTTCCTCCTGAGAGCAGCAGATACCTGCAGCCCGGCAGCATATATTGCAGTCAAAAGCTATTAAAGATTCAGCATAACACAGGCGCAATGCCCCTCCCCAGGGGCTGATGCGGAAGCAGGGTCTTAAATAAAACCGCCATATGTCTCCGCCCCTGACAGCAAGACAGGCGGCACAGGCGAGGGGATCGATCCATCCACCCTCCTAGATGGGTTCTGATGATTCCCTTAAAAGATGTCGGATGCCGAGCAACACGGCAAACTCTGACATTGTCTTACAAGGCTCTCTCACAACTGCTGCAAATGGAAAGCAGGAGAAAAATAGAGCCAGCCGGCTTTGTACACCCCTCACTGAATGACACTCAGTACAGGGTCTCCCCACCTGGTCTCACCTGTCAGGGCTCCCAGCAGTCAGCAGTTGTGAGATGGCACTCAGCCGGGTCCTGCATGGGATCTGGCTGCTCCCAGAACCTATCTGCCCTTTTTCTGGGGGCACAGCTCAAGCCCTTGCAAAACAGCACTGGGGGCAAATTGAGCCTGTATGAACAGTCAGCCATACGTGTCACCTGAGCACTAGGGAATACAATGGTTCACAGTGGGTTCTGGGGCAGGTGCCACCCCTCTCGGGTGCATCTGCAGCCTGCCATGACCAGGGGCAGCACTCTTGGATTCCCTCCAATGTGAGATGCCTCCTCTGCATGTCTGCACCGTCCCCTCCTGGTGGAGATCAGTCACCAGGAAAGTCAGCTCGTCAGCCTGGAGTGGGAGGGCATCCTCAGACGCATTGTTAGTGGGCTCTGGTCCCTGTGTCTGGGGGTTCTCTGCCTGCATCTCTGCCTCTCTTGCTCGGAAGAGCACCTGCTCCCTGGCCAGCCAGGTCCAGGAGAGTCCAGGGCCTGCTGGCAGGAGCTGCACATTCCACACTTGAGGTCTGGATGGTGGCCTATGGCAGAAGCCAAGGGTGACTGTGGAACATAGATGTCCCCTTCCTGTGTATCACACTGGCACAGGAGATGCTCCCCATACAGGATAAGTGACCAGCACTCCACAGGAGCTGTACAGGGAGGTGTCTGGCAGGCCCCAGTCCTCCTGCCCAGGCACCAAACACAACTGCAGGACTCCTGTGCATTGATGGCTTTTGATATTCACTCAGAATTTCATCCTGTGCTCTCACCACACAATACAAACATCTTTAAGTTCCCAAACCTCTGTGAGGAGGGCAGCTCCAGGTCCAAGAGGCAAGGGCAAAGGGCTCCCTCCACTGTCCACCTTCAGGCTGAAGCTGTGGCTGTGACCATGGGTAATCTATGGGAGCTGGAACTATGCCTGACACATGGCAGGCACCTCTTAATGTCTGTTGGACAGATGAGAGAATGAATAATAGCACTGGGCTAGGGTGGAACATCAAGACCCTCTCAATGGCCTACAAAGCCGAGCTTGCCAGACCACCCCAGGGCCTCTCCTAACCAAGGCAGGTGCAGAGAGAATGTCTGTGATCTCTCAGTTTTAGGAGCTGAAGCAGCAACTTCCAGCTTCCAGGCCTTACCTACAGCCCCATTCATGCAGCAGCAAGCTGGGCATCTCTGGATCTAAGGATCAAGATGGCAGGGTTGGTGCCCGTTACCCATTCCCTCCCTGTGCCCAGAGCATCCAATGGCAGTTCTCGCAGCACCAGATCACGAAGAAGACTGTGCATGTTCCAGAATAAGCCACTGACTACCTCAATGGCCCCTAAGGGCTGCTTGTCACCAGTGGTGCCCACTGGCAGGAGGGTCGTGAGCCGTGGCTCGAGCACCCCAGTCCTGCTGAACAGTTCAGTCAGGACCAGCCAACTATGAGGATGCAAACCAACGTTCATCCCATCACAGATGAGCCCAGCCAAGGGGCAGGAGCAGCTGGCCCTTCCCTGAGCTGCAACTAAGGCACAGGGTTCCTTGGCCTGGACACAAGGCTGGTCAGTGCCACTGGACACCAGAACCACAGCACTTCAACCCAGGCTCGTATTTGTCCAACAGACATCAAGAGGCACTGCCACGAGCCAGACACAGCCCGCCTAGAGCTTACACCCTTGAGGGAGAACAGATAGCAGTACAAAGAATGTTGTCAATCAAACAACATCATGAAGAGGAAAGCAGAGGTGCCAGTATGGGACAGTGCTCCAGGCAGGGGACTGCACCTGCTGGACATGCATGATGGAGAGCCAAGGGATACATGGAGGAGCAGAATGAGCAGGAAGACTGGGAGGAGTGGAAACTTGGGGGCCACTCAGGCCTCCTGGGCTCCCAGAAGCTCTAGGCTGTCTATAAAACATATCAATGTCTGTGTGTCCACTCTGCACCTGGCACTTTGGGGTCTGAATGCAGAGCAGGGGAAGCAGAAAGACAAACATAGCAGAAACTGTTGTCTCCTTTCTTAGAGAGGAGCCTCAGCAAGTGCCTGGGTAACTGCCATCTCAGAACAGCTCTGACCTGGCAGGGAGGGCCTCAGTGACAGGGACTGTGTGGGCACAGAAAGAACAAACTCTGGTCCCAGCTGCCTCTGTAAGGCAGCCAGAGGGTCCCTCTGGGAAACAGCCACCTGCCGGTGGAGAACGTGTGGGAGGGACAAATAAGGAAGCCAGGACATCTCGTGTGGTCAGAGAAATGGGAGTCCTGCTAAGTGAGTCCCCTGCAGACGAACCCGGAAATCCTTGAATAAACAGTAGAAGGCTTGAGCAGGACTTGGAATTGGAAGACCTGGGTTTAACAACCCTGAACACATGACTTCAGAGTCAGGAGACTTCTGAGCTGCGTCCCCCAGCTGGACAGAAGGAATGATTTCTGTAGCAGCAGCTGCAGGGCTAATTGAGCTAATCGTGCTGACGTTGAGGTCAAGGGGGAGGCCATCAGTCTTCGCCTCTGGGGCAGCAGTGCGTGTTCCGCCCAGGGCAGGCTGCTCACACGGAGTGCATCGCCTCTCCTCCCTAACAGTGGAGGAGCCTGCGGCATCCTGGGCTACTCTGCGCCTCAGGAAGGGCTGCTGCTCCTGCACCTCGCAGCCTGAGCTCCAAACACCACCTGTGGCCTGCGTTATAGAACACTTGGTCAGTTCTCGCAAGTGGCCCAGAAGGTTCACAGTAGAATTCAGATGCAGCTGGCAGAGGCCTGAGGGAAGGACAGATGGTACAGAGAAGAAGAGAGAGAGAGGAGAGAGAGAGAGAGAGAGAGAGAGAGAGATGGGAGAAAGTGGGGAGACAAGAGTTGGGGCTTCAGCACCCACAGAAATCTGTAGCAGTCTGAACGTCAACCTTGAGCACAAAGGGCAGTGGCAGCAAACACGGCACAGGAAGAGCATTGGTCTTGGCATCTAAGAAAAGGGGCTGAGGTCTGGCTCTGGGATGTCCCATCCAGGAGACCAGGGCAGAGAACTGCTTCTCAGGCCCTCTTGAAACAAGGCAGGGAGGTCCCTCGCCCCAGAGTTATGAAGATCAAGTGAGATCTGGGGTACGAAACACTTTGCAAACTGTGACAGGCAGATATCCTTAACCACTCTGAAACCCCAAAGCCATGGAATTCCTTCTGAGAGGAAGGGTGGAGGAAGTGCTCTGATCACCCCAGATCACCCCAAACACGCTTGTGATGGCTAGAGCCACCCCAGCCTGGTAAAGGCTGCCAGGAGGCAGAGCGCTCAGATGGACTCCCAGCTTAAGGCCAAGGTCCTCCCTGCAGACTAGAAGGTGAGCCGATTTGGTTCAGTGTTTGTGCTCCAGCAAAGAATTGTGCCCACCACATGGGGGCCTCAATTGTTGAATAGACCCATGAGGATCAGGTCTTGTTTGCTGAAAGGTCTGGAACCTCACACAGAAGGACCAGGCAGGGGCAAAGGGACTGTCCGACTGAGACTATCCCCTGTGAGAAGAAGCCTGGGGAGGTCCTGAGTCCCTCAGCCTGCCCTCCCCACTCCCTTCTAGCACCAGGATAGGGGAACAGCACATCTGAAACAGGAAGGGAAGGCCCAGGTTGCTCAGCCAAGCCTCCCTATGTCGGCCTGCCTTCTGACCAGCTGCTGTCAGAGCTAAAGAGCTCTGCTGCACACCTGTGCACACCCACGTTCAAGTGTGCACATATGCTTCCATGTGTGCACTTGTATGCATGCACTTGGGCACACAGCAGACCCAAACCTGCTCAAACATGAACTTATCCTCTACTGTGCAGGGCATGGAAGCCCCAGGTCAGGATGACAGGGTGCTTCTGTGTGACAGTTCCCAGAGACCCGCCTGTGCTAAAGAGGGCAAGGCACCCTCACTGACCCCCAGGAGGAGTCCCTCAGTGTGAGGGTATCATGCCCTGTGACCCAGGATCCTACACTGCCCAAGAATGAGAAAGATCAGAATGGCACTTGGTTGCCTGAGTCACAAATACATCTGGCTTTGGACACCCACTTGTGTACAGAGATCTGAGGCCAAAGAGGCCCCCACCCGCCACAGCCAAGGAGAGGTAGGAAGGCCCAGATTCTACTGAGTGGGCCAGGCAGTGAGCATCCTGGGGAAGACCAGGAGATGCCCCTAGGGCAGGGGAGAGAGGGACCGGATTGCCAGTGGCAGAGCCGGAAGTGTGAACTAGCGCCAGCAAGTTCTGAGAGCCACAAGGAAGGCCCGATTTTACAGACACACATCCACATGAAGAGAGGCCCCAGTGTGCACTGCTCCAAGTCAGACTGAACACCATGCCCTGGAACAGAAAAAAGAATTCATTTCAGATCTCATTTGAAGAGAGACACAAAGAGACAGAAATGAATGGCTAATTAAATCCACTTTAAATTTAGTATAAGATTAAATGGAAACTTACAGAATCTGCAAGTTGGCATGCAGCAAGCCTTTTTCCTGAAAATGCTGATTTAATGTGATGGACTTATTTAGCCACGACTTGTACTGCTGTTCTGAAAGCAGGCTCTCAGGGCGATTCCGGATGCAGCCGAGTGTGAGTTTTATTCCTGGAGGATGCTGGCCTCTTCCCAGGGAAGGCAACCAGGGTAATAACAGATCACTGCATGACACCTTCACCTCCAGCCTGAGAGGAGAAGCGAGTCCAAGGAAAGAAACCAAGAGACAGACAGGTGGACTCTGCCTTCACAAGAGGACAGGTGGGAGCCACACAGCCAGGGAGAAGTGGAGGGATGCTGCAGTGCAGCCTGGGAAGGTACAGCAGTGGATGGAGGAAGAGGGCTGAGTCTCTGCTCAGAAGGGATTTTAGCAAGAGGAGCAGAGTCACACACAGCAGCTCTCTCTGCACCCCTGCCCTCCAAATCCCAGCTACCCTGTACTCCAAAGCTGCTCAGAGCTGCTCAAATGGAGAATCCCAAGTTCTCCAGTTCTGAGAAGCCAGAACCACCGCTCCTTGTCCCAGTTCCTGTCCCCCACTCATCCTCACCTTCCTGCCCCACCCTGAAGTCCTCCAGCCCCAGGGCAACAGGACAGGTGTGTGCTCATGGGGCCCGTGTGTTCATGTGGGCAAATGTGAGTCGGTGCACACACTGCACATACATTAGAGGGATTACAGCGTCATATGTGTACAACTGTATGTGAACCTGTGCACACGTGCACCCAAGTGTTTGTAAACAAAAATGTTTATCACATCTACAAAGTAAAGGCAAGGATCAAACCATGTATCTTTTTCAAGAACATATTTAATCTAAAACTGGAAACTGTCTATTACAATTAGTGACAAAATAAAATCCATAGTACATATTAAAATTTTAAATCAAGTTCATTTCAATAAAGCCGCTTTTTTATTAAATTTTTTGAAAGTTAAGTGTCTACTTGGAAATGACACTTTGTTTTGAAAGACTCACTTTGCACATGCTCTTGGAGAGGGAAGGTTGGGCCAGCAAACCAGTCTTCTCAACTAATCACGAGACCTACCAAATCCTGATCCCAAAGTACTTTCATGCATTGAAAGTGCATGTGTGTGTGTGTGTGTGTGTATGTGTGTGTACACACAATGTCCTCAAAAAAGCGCACAGTTCAGGGTAGGGGCTCGGGCGCATGGTGTGCACGTGGATGCAAGTGTATGGACAAGGATGAGAGTGGACTGAGGCAGTCTCTGGCCCATGAAGTCCTGCTCTGCATCATTTCCCTGTATCCGGTCCAGCTTCCTCCCTCATCCATTGCACTGAGCCCCTAGGCTGGGTCGGCTTGACCCCTGGCTTTCCCCCAGGAGAGCCCCTCCCTTGGGGCGGAGGGAGGCCCCTCCCCCCTCCTGGGGCCCTGGCCTGTCTGTGTCCTATGATGCCCTGTCCCATCCTGGTAATTTCAGCCTCTGGGCTGGAGGCTGCTGTGTTTTCTGTTTGCCTTTGTTTTCCAGCTTTTGGTAGTAGTTATCAGTGTTTTCATTTCCTCAAAAATTACAGCCGTTGTGACATTAATGGAGTTAATTGTTACTGCTAGGCAGCTGGAGTGGCAATTTAGCACCTGCTAATAAGACACAGAGTTTGAAGTTTGGGGTACATGACCAGATTGCCAGCGTTGTCATGTCACTCCATGGCAAGGGGGAATTACAAAGGCAGAGTGGGGTGGGGTGTGTCTTCTGTGCCTGTCATGCTGTCCAGTGTGCAGGCAGGGGACAGGTCCCTCCCTGGTTGCTGAAGTGGTGCCCCAGGACAGGACCCCAGAACTCCAAGCTAGTCTGCCCTGTCTTCATAGTTGGGGATTGTAGCCATCATGGCTTTGGGGTTGCTGCCTGACCGTTCCCTTCTTCCCACAATCACAGGGCCTGTGAGCTGCAAACCCAAATAATCCCTACTGTAACCATAATCCCTAGGGCTGAAATATTGAACATTCTAAACTCTTAAAGTCTAAAATCCCCCAAACTACAACCCCCCATATTAAAATCTAAATGTTGAAATCCTGAAAGCACAAATCACAAAGCTTTAATTTCCATTGAAAAAAAATGTTTAAGTGCAGCAGAAAGCTGGGCCCCAGGACAGGATCTGTTTCTGTTGCAGGGGGACCGTGTCTCGTGCTGGGTGGGTGAATGCCTCGGAGCCAGGTGAAGCCTGTGTCAGGTGCCTGTGGAGACATTTGAGTGTGAATATGAGGAGGCTGGGTGGGGACAATCCGCTCCAACGAAAATGAGTGTGAAACCGTACATCACAGGACAAGACCTCATGACACAGGTAAGGACTGGGAGAGCCAGCCCTCACGCTCGGACGCCTCCCTGCATCGCCATAGTCTATCCCTGCAATGAGCTTCTCCAGACGTCAAAGACATTTTTTGGTTTTGGGGGGGGTGGTACCCTCCTTTGGTTTTTCTTTTTTCAGTTGTTTCCAACAATTTAAAATCATCAGCATTCTTTTCTACAGTTTACTGTGCTATTCATTTCACCTCCCTATCAGTTCCAATACTGGAGGCATAAATTGTGCAAAAACTCAGACCATTCTAATCTGTGCCAGTATTCTCTGTGCCATGCATGTTTGCAGAAGCACAGAGACTACTTTAATGAACAGAGTGTCCTCTCTGTACATCTGCATTTCTGAAAGATAAAATTTCTCGAGATCTTGGCTCTTTGAGCGTCTGCCTGGGTCTGGTGACCCAATGGAAGCTTTCAATCATCTTGTTAAATGACATAGCTTGTTGCCTGGTTTCAGGTGACCACAGTTACAAACTGGGTATACACAGTCACCAGTCACAGTGATGTGCCTGTATATGTTTTGGTTTCTGACCTATTTCTTCATAAACACAGGTCACCTGCTCAGAACTGTTATACCTGGTCAATTATTGTTAGTATTCCTGAGTGTCACTTGGGTGACCTGTTGTATTGTGTACGGTGGCCCATGAAATATTCTGTCATGCTTTTATGTGCCTCAAATAAATTTCCTCTTAAAGATCTAAATGAATGTCTTTTAAAGAATTGCTTTATCTTTTCCAGAATTATATTTTGGGGATTTTGGTTTTTTGGAATTTCAGCATTTGGGATAATGGTGTTTGGGATCATGCCTTTCTGACTTATGGCTCAAACCCTGGTTCAGTGTCACACCTGGTCACCTCCCTCTTCTCTGTGACCCCGGCATTAAGGAGTGGGAGCCTCTCCCTGCTCCCCACTCTCCCCTCCTAAATTCTCAGCAGAGCTGGAAACATGACAGAAAAGGAACCAGCCTGGGGACACATCCAGGTGCTGAAGTCCCCTGAGCTCCTAGAGTAAGTGTTAGGGGAGAGCAGACATTCGCTCTCTGCCATCTGAGTACAAACAAGGTGTGGCTTGGCCACTCCCGAGCTTTCCTTCTCTCTGCTTCCCAAGGCAGAGCCTAAGGCTGACCTTCACTATTGACTTGGGAAGCCCCAGGAGACAGGTGGGAGAGAGCAGGACGGGAAGGAAAGCCAATGTAAGGGAGTGGACAGGGGCTTGGTTTTGCTGCCCTCCAAGAAGAACACACAAGTGTCACTCTTTCTGTCCATAGGCAGTGAGTAGAGCCTGTGTCTGAGGCTCTTCCCCACAGTGGTCAGGGGGCTGCTGCAGCTTTACCTCCTTGACTTCCAGGCTGGAACGAGAGCCATGGTTTTCTAGAAAGTCAGTGGAGTCAAGCTCACACCAAGGATTTACTGTGGTTGTCACTGAAACCAGGGAGGCTAAGACACAGAAGGTGACTGCCACCACCTTCCCAAACTGCCTTTTCCTCTACCAGGCATAGGTGTCTCTACCTCACTCCAGGTCTCCTCCTAGGCCTTTAAACTACCTTGAAGGCTTTTCCAAGAGTCTGGGACCTTCAGGTAGTACCCAGTGCCACCTGTCATCTGTCTGCACATGGGTTGGGTCAGATGCAAAAACCAGTCCTGGATAAATACCATTGTTCTTTGTACTAAAGACCTTGTTCCTCTTACAGGGACAGAAACAGATGCCCCAGGTCACAGAACCTACCTGGGTTGGGACTTGGGTGACAACCTGGGTCTATTTCCTGGTACAGTCCTAGGGAATCGCCACAAACTCTGTGGCTGGGTTCTCTCAAGTCCCCAAGACTGGAGACCGAGATAGAGGTGTCATAGGCTTGTTCCTCAGCATCTGCCAAGAATCCACCCGAGCCTCCCCAGCTGCTGGGCACCAGCAGTCCCGGGCCTCCTTGGCTTGAGACAGCATCACTGTCCACCCAGATCATCCAAGGCAATCTCTCTTTTCCAAGCAAGATCACATTCACAAGTTCAAGGGCATTCATCCTTCAATCCATCACAAGACCCCAGAGAGTAATAGCCCTGAGAGATATTAGAAGCCTCAGATCCTCACAGAGTCCTGAGATAGAGCGGTCACTGGGGACAAAGGAGCCAGCCCAAGTCCATACATTGTGCTTCCCAAGGAGCTACCCCACTGTGGTACCGAGGCCCACCTTGCCAGGCACCTTCCTTCAGGCTAAGACCAGGAACTCAGGGATCCGTGCACACATGGAGTTTAGGGGCCTGATACAGGAGGGCATCCAGTCATGTATGGAGCCCAGAAAGTTGAGGCAGAAGAAACTTGAACCCAGGCAGACCAGAGGCCAGCCAGGAAGAAGGAGCTGAGGCCTAGGCATGGTCAGGCGCTGGCATCACAGCAAGTGCAGCAGAGCACAGAGGAGAAACCCGCAGACAGGGCCAGGGCAGGTAGTGGCAAGGGAAGGAGAAGCCAAGGCCCCTGGGTTTTCCCCTGCTGTGGGGCCTGACCATGTCCTGTCTGGACCTCAGCCCCAGCACAGGGACCAAGGTATGGCAGAAAGGGACCTGGGGTAGAGTCAAGCATATGACCAATGTAGACAGCACTGCGGCAGCACAAAGGCTTCAAATCTGTGTTTTGATAGCGTCTTACCCAGTCAGTGCAAGTCACCAGAAACAGGAAAATGACCAAGGCTAACCTAGAAATGCAGGGACGGGGGGCAGCACCCAACTCCCTCTCTGAGAGTGAGACATGGAGCTTCCAGTGGGGGCCACCCTGCCCACTGGCAGCCAGTGGTGGTGGGAACAGACAATAAGGCCACTCTGTCTCTGCCCCAAGGCTGTGGTTGCACTCAAGATAGACCCAACAAAGGAGGACATCTGGTACAAGCTGCACCGCCATAGCCACCAGAGACCACAGGCCACTCACTCCAGCCCCCATAGAGATGTCCTGCCCTCTTCTGTCCTCACCAAAGTGCTCTCCGGGGTTACCTGGTTCCATCCACCCTTCCCATAGCAGGTGAGACGCTGAGTGAGGCTGAAACCCCCTGACACAATGAGGACCAGTTCACAGTGTGAAACAGATATCGGATTCACGGGGCTGAGGGCTGCAGAGTGCAGGGCTTGAGAGAGAAGCTGGGCTCCCAGAGAAATCTGGGATGGCCACTCTCAGGAGGTCGGCCATCACCAGGACCTAAAGACCCCCTCTCTATATATTAAACACAACATCTGTCACCTCCACCACTCCAGATGGAAAGACCCAGAACCAGCAGCCCCGTATCCGGGAGAACATTGTCCCACTCTGCTGTTAGATGTCAGCTCTCTGGAGGAACCCCAAATGGAAAGGGAACCCAGCAGGGAGTGCCATTGGGGACCCCACAAGTCAGAGTCAGACCAATTCAAGGGGAGAGATGAAGACTTGCACCATCTTGAGGCCCTCTGTGTCCTCCTCAGATGGAGCATCCCATGTGGTCTCCGCCAATACCTGTGGAGAGCATGGCAGGGCATGGCAGGCCATGGCAGAACAGAGCAGTTCACATCATGGCGGATAGAGAAAAGAGAGAGAGAGAGAGCCTGGGTTCTAGTGGGCTCTCTTCTTTTTTCTCCTTTATTTCATCTGGGCCCCCAGCCTATGGCCTGCGGCTGCCCACATTCAGGGCATATCTTCCCCCACCCTTGGTTAATCCTCTCTGGAAACACTTCACGGTCTCACCCGAGGAGTGCGTTACTAATCTCCTAGGGGCTTCTCAATCCAGTCCAGATTAACCAATAGCCAGCCAAGTGTTATCGGGAGCTCCTTCCAACAGAAGTTGAGAAACTTTCCTGGAGTCACAGGGCCACCAACAGAACACCGGAAGGGCCAGCAGGGAGCCACAAGAATCCCAATGGCTGCACCATTGTGTGCTACCTCTTTCTGGTGAAATGAGGGGGCAGTCATGCTGCCAAGCCACCCTGGAGTCCTCTCCAAGCTGGGACAGGTCAGGATCAGAAGCCCCCATGGGCACCCTGTGTTCATTCCTTGCTTTGCCCTCACCCCTGACCGCCTTTGAGAGCCATTTCTTCATTTGGGAGTCTGAAGGGTGGAGAGGGAAGTTAAAGTGGCTTCCAGTCAGCCTAATGGGTGTGCAGTTTTCTTCCGGGATGATGAAAGAGTTTGGGACTGATAAAGGCAGTGGTTGCACAATTCTGTGAATGTGCTAAATGCTATTGCAATTGACACTTCCAAATGGCTAATTTTATGTTTGTGCATTTCATGTCAATTACCTAAATTTTGAAAGTGGCTTCAAGTCAAGTTATAATGGACCTTGGAGACAGTTTAGCAATAATAGAAGCAAACATCCATGGAGCCTGGCCCTTAACACCTCATTACTCCGTGTCAGTGCACTGAGTCAGTCCGTCACCACTTTGGGAGTGAGCAACTGAAATTGTCCCTGCTACATTGGAAATAATGGGGTCCAGAGCCCTCGACGTCAAGCCTTGTGCCCATCACTGTCTGGAATGTTCCCAAGCATATTACTCAATCCAAAAGTCCCCAGAGACAAAGCAAAGAGCACATCAAGGATCTCACTGAGTTGTCCTTTGGGGTCAAGATGTTTCACTTATAGACAGTCCCTAAAGCACAGGTCCTTGCTTATTGCTAAAAGCTTACACTGTGACATCAGAGAGCAGATAAGGAGCAGGGACATCTGTATCCCCAGCATTTGTCTCAAATTCAGCCACTCCTCCTCCATGCTCATTGCCCTGATGGCTCCACCATGTGACTCTGTCCAACCTCAGGTGTCAGTGCCACCCAGAATGGGTCCAAGGAGAGTTTTCTCAAGCAGAGACCCCTGGAGGCATGGCATGCTCCTGAGGGATCTGTCTATGACCATTGGGGCACTCTGTCACATTCAGCTAAGGCCTATCCTCAGCTCTAAGCCCTGGCACTCAGGGCCTGAGGAAAAGAATGCAAACATCCAGACAATGGATGAGCTCACACTAGATATGAAAATCCCACTGGTCCAGGATTCTGTGCCGAAGAAATGACTCATTACAAGCAGCAGAAACTCCAAGTCAGACAGATGGGAGAAACACCCTGCAATGTGCTTTCTTGCCTAATTTAGAGTAATTGCATCCACCACATTAGGGCATCGGGTTTTCAGCATCTAGTGAGATTTTTAGGGTGAGAAGGGAGCGTTTTCTGGCAGATTCAGATAAAGCTGAGAAGGGCATTTGCTGGCTCGTGTTCAGAATCTGTCATTCTCCCCTCTCCTCCGCAAGGCTGCACCCAACCACTTGTCTTGTGCAACTCACCAGTGAAAAGCCTACGGCTCACAAAGCCAGACTGAAACTGTGGAAGGAGGGAAGAGAAGAAGCAAGAGGTCCTTCCCATTGGATGGTGGGAGCCAGCCTGGCCCCTGGCCCTTCTCTCATCCCACTCTGCCGCCCACCCCCAAATGCTACAAAGAGACACTGCTCTTACCTGGCTCCATGGTGTCCACAAAGCGTGTCCAGGCCACTTCCAGATCTTCATCATCTAGATCTTGGCTCCAAACTAGCAATGTGGTTTGCCAAAGACTCAAAGTAGGAGATGTGAACACCAGCACAGAACTCACAGGTTCCTGTTCCCTACAACCTTGCTTTACAGACTTGAAAACTAAGCCCCATACTCTCCACCCAAGGGAAGGGAACTTGCTTAGAATCACAGCATGACTAACCCCAGGCTTCCTCCCTGACATTTTACTGCTGAATCTGCCCCACCAGCTGCCCAGGCAGCCCCAAGAGGTTTTGGGCCAAACCTCCACTTGTCCTCATTTGATTTGTATGATTCTCAGCAAATTCCAAGTAATTCAATCAGTGCTAGAGAAATAAAGACCAAGATACATCAGGCCAGTTCTTTTTCCTGTAAGCCCAGGTCACACTTTTAATCCTAGCATTCGGGAGACTGAGGCAGGAGGTTTGCAAGTTCAAGGTTAGCCTGGGTTACATAGTGAGAGCCTGTCTCAAAGAAAAACTACGCTCAAGACCCTTCCATTGAAACTCAAGAACTGAGAGGTGTCTGATGTGGCCCGAAGGGATGTCAAAGGTCTGGAGACATTGACTTACCACCAGCGTCAGCGGCTCAGTGAGCTCAAGATGTGAGGAGACAAGACAGCCACTCATGGACATCCCACCCATACCACTTCTCACAGAACAGGGTCGTTTATGTCCTTCCACGTCCCCACGCAAACAGCTGCAGCAGGCGGCCACCCGCCCTGATTTCCACCCTGCTGCTGGTACAGAGCAGAACCTACCTCCTCTCCCAGAAGCTGGCCCTCATCCTTCGGGGAGGGCAGTGCAGGGTGAGCCAGTCAGTCATGCCAGCGTTCCTTTCCTCAATCCTTGCTCTATAGCACTTTGCAATCTTGACACATTCTTCCAGAAACCATTGTGGGAACACAGGCATTCCACAAACGTGTGCTGAATTGAATGTCAACTTAAATACGCTTAGAATCACCACAAAATAAAACAGTTTGGGCTGTCTTTAAGTTTCATCTGTGTGGATCAGCCATCAGTAGCCAAATGACCCACCTCACAGGCGCACCCATGCTGGGCAGGCAGGCCGACTCCACGGCTACTTCCTGATGTCTTCCAACAGTTCACATCTAAGTGCCGTGAAGAACCTAGCTGGGGTCAAGTCAGATGTGGCCAAGTCAGACGTGTTGGGTCTAGCTGGGTCTAGCACTTTCTTGCTCAGAAGCTTGGCCACTCCCAGCTCCTCTTTGGGCCTCTCCTTCCTCTTCTGTTACACAGAACATAAGTGTGTGCTCTGCCACCCTCAGAGGGTCCCACCGGGAACATGAGTGCCACAACCATGACAGTGGACACCTGTGTGGCCAACTAAGGCTGCAGAGGACTCTGAATTCACCGCCTGGTTGGACCCTTGCCGTAGATTTGGTGTGCAAGGGGGACAGTTAGCGGCATCCCTGTGCAATGGCATTGGGAGGAGAAAGCTAGAGACAGAGAGGCAAGGCTCCAGGTCAGATGTACAAGGGAGCACACCCGTGGCCAGGAAGACAGAAGCAGAGGATATGAGTCAAAAGCTTTTGTGCAGCGGCATCCAGGACATTCAGAGTGTAGCAGGCCCAGAGGAACTCAAGAGAAGCCAGAGAGGAAAGATCAATGGCCTTCTAGAACTCGCTCCTAGCAAGACGTGGGTTGGTCACTATGACTTCCAGGCCATCAGAGAAGCACACAGATGACAAGGCAGGATCTGCTCTTCCCGAGATTCCTCCAGGGCTCTCACTTCCTTAGCACTGGACTGGCTGTGCTCTCTGGAGCCACTGGACCATCTGGAGTTGCTGCAGTGAGTAATTGCAGAACTGGGTGTGGGAGGATACCAGGGATTTGTGCATAAAGGGTAGAAGGGTTTGGGCCATTATGCAGTATTCTTTATCATCTCTACTTTATCCTTTAGCCATACTTAAAAAAACTTAGAAGACCTGGTCTGTTCCAGCTGTTCCTGGGGTGGGGTAAGTAGCACCCCACCCTTGGCCATTAGGAGAAAGGGGTGAGGCCAGGCAGCACTGTGCTCATCAAACATCCACAGAAAGGAGCCCATTAAGTTCAGGGGTCAGCCTCTGTTCTCTGCCCACAGACACTCCTCTTCCTCCTGACCAAGAGTGCTGGAGTCCGACCCTAAGTACCAATCAGTCCTCATCACATACTGACCACCTGAAGCAGCTGAAGCCCCTCCTTCCTGCCCATCCTAGGTGGGGGCTTCTTGGAGGGGTCCTCACCAGGGAACAGACCTACCCAGGGAGAGGTCACACCCAATGTCAGAAACAAACACCTGAGGATAGCTTGCTAATCCAGGCTAGTGCTTTCTTATAATGGGCAGATGTGCTTAATCTTTATCTACAGCATCCCAGTTATCAAAGTGGGACTATTTTGATGGATTGACTTCCAGAAGGGTGGGGCCATTACTGATTGGCTGGCTCTCAGAAAGGTAGGGCTATCATTTATTGGCTGGCTCCCAGAAGTGAGAGACTGTTATTGATTGGCTGGGTTTCAGAAGCACTGATGAAAAACTGTCAATCAACTGGGATAGGTTTAAACAGGAACCTGGTAGTTAGTTTTTGCTATGGTCCTTGAACCATTAGTAGTAGTTTCCTTAAAGGACAGGCACTTCTTACACAGGTTTTCAACAAGAACCCTGTGGCTGAGCACTGGTGGCTCGTGTCTGTAATCCTAGTTACTCAGGAGGCAGAGATCAGGAGGATCGTGGTTTGAAGCCAGCCTGGGCAAATAGCTCGCAAGACCCTATCTCAAGAAAACCCTTCACAAAAAAGGGCTGGTGGAGTGACTCAAGGTGAAAGCCCTGAGTTCAAATCCCAGTACCACACACACACACACAAAAGAAGAAGAACCTTGTGAGCTGGCTCCCTAACCCTCTGGTACATCCGTGAGCAATTCTGACCCACAGTCCCCATAGGTTTAGCAATTCCTGGGCAGGTACCAACCATGGCAATGAAGTACTTTGTTTAGTGTTATGATCCAGTCCAGTGTAGCTGACACTGGTAGACTTGGAGGAGAGGACAGCCTCGGTCAGGTCCTGCCACCACTTAATCCCCAGGAACTCATTTATTCAACTGAAGACTTGTGGAAATCACAATTCCCTCTGATGGGGCTAGTGCAAGGATCACGTGAGACTGCAGATGTGCAAGAGCTTCGTCAAGGAAACCAGCAGGACGCAGCCAACAAAGGCGCAGGTCAGGGAAGGCCACGAATACCCAGCAAGCAGACTCACTTTCCTGGTCAGTCTGTTCTGTCAAGCGCCAGGTTGATTTTAGGCAATCCTACCTCACCCGCATTTGCTACTCGGAGGAGCGGGTCTTACCAAAGGACGAGCAGAGGAGAGGCTTTGATTTCCTTCTCTCTTCCTGTTGACAGGCGGCTCAGGAGGCCCTGAGAGCTCAAGCCTGCAGGCAGTGGGGGAGGAAGGACTCAGCTGCAAACCAGAGCTACCCCTGCGTCCACAGCACCACCTCTCACGTCGTGATGGTGGTGGGGAAGAATTAAGGCCGATCACATTTTGTACCTAACATGAAGTGACATCTTTTTAATCTCCACATATTGCTGTTTTCACTAAGTCACATGTAACACTTCAGAGTGCCAAATGCTTTTAAAAAAACAGACCTGGCTCCTGGAGAGAGCTACAAAATAACACGGCGGGATAAGGCTTTTATGAAAACACAAAATGCTAGCTCTCCCCCTCCAAAAAATAAAAAAAGAATTGAAGGAATTCTTCGGGGAAGAGGTTTTGCAGAGAGAAGCTTGTGCTGGGAGCATATCTGGGGGGGGGTTGCCTGTGTTCTGGTTCTTTAAGACTTCCAGTTCAGGTCCCAGACCTCACTTTCAGCCAAGTGGCAGTGCCACCTGGTTCCGCAGTGTTGTTCCGATGTGGTCAGAGTTAGCAAGGTGCCAGGTGACATTGGAGGCCTCAGAAGTAAAAGCCATGCTCCGCAGATCCCTCCTCACTCTGCACAGACCTCATGTTCCCATCAACCACCTGCATTTTCTTGTCCCTCATCCTGCCACTGCCACACCTGATCTAGTCACTTGCAAATTGTGACTTCCAGCCTCATTAAGTGCTGCTTGCTGCCCAGCCAAAAGTCTGCAGATTCATCTTCTACCCCTCTGGCTCTCTCCCTCCTTGCTGAGACAATGTTACCATCCCCATACCCACCCAGAGCTGAACTAAGGACTCCACTAAAATGATCAGAGCATCAGACATGAACTCCCTCCATCTTCCCACTCAACATGCTTCCATTCGGCCTCTGCAGCCTTGCCTGAGCCTCGAGCCTCTAGGACAGGACTGCCCTTCCCCCATGCCCACCTTCTTGCTCTTTCTCTTCAATCCTGCAAGTTCTCTTCCTTCTTTGACTGTCCCCTCACTTGATTCTGTATATAAAATCCATTCTCTTGCATCATAAAAAACAAGGCAAAATATCATGACAGTAAAAAGATGTGTGGTTTCCAGGAGCTTGTGACAAGGGGGACAGTAGACAGGTGGCACCCAGGGCCACCAGGGAGAAGAAAGTTTTCCATATGGTGCAGTCTGGTGGACACCTGACACCATGCATTTGTCAAAAGCCAGAGTGCATGAAACAAAGAGTCAACTCCACAAGTCAGACTTCAGCTAGAAGTAATATATTAATAATGGTTCATCAATTTTACAAATGCACACACTGGTGTAAGACACTAAAAAGTGAAACTGTATGTGGAGGGGTATGGGAACTCTGTGCTTTCAGCACCCTTTCTATAAATCTAAAACACAGTCAAAAAGCAAAACTGAAAACAAGACAAGTGGATGGATGGAGGGAACAATCAGTTCATCTGTGGACTGAAGTGTACCTTTTGACAGGTTTTGTTCAGGGCTCCAGACTTTCTGAGGTCAGAGGATGAGTGGACTCAGCCTGATAGAGACAGAGACACCTTGGAAACAGCAGATTTGAGGAGCACAGTTTGGCACAAGAACAAGCATAAAGGGAGTAGGCATTCTGCAAACAGACTCATTACCTCAGGGACTTACACACATAAGAGAGAGAGAAAGAAATGGGGGGGAGGAGAGAGAGAGGGAGGAGCTGAACTTGGAAAAGGGCAGATTTCTGCCACTCCCAGGAAGCTGGGCATATGAGACCATGCCCAGGCATGGCAGGTCAGGGCCCCTGCTCCCGTCTCTGTTCGCACCATTCCTGTGTCTCTGGGGTGGAACTTTGAGAACCAGGGGAATGTTCCCCAGGTCAAGGACCTCCGGGACCTGGGAATTCAGCCCCCTGCAGGTGAAGAGGACTCCTGACCCTGGTACAGGACGGACCACAGGAATGATGGCAGAAAGAGACATCCCAACACATCCAGGAGCAACACAGTCTTGATACTTGGAGATGGATTTGGGACCACCCAGGAGCCAGAGGGAGCTGCACTGGTCCCCCAGGGCCTTGGGTCATCCTGAGGAATGTGTCTCTCCATTGTCCCTTCCCCTCAGTGCCCTGCCCTCATTTTCTGCCTCTTAGGGGAGTGTGGGTGTCTCAGGACTGGACCCACTGCAGAGGACAGTGACAAGGTGAAGTGTTCCAGGCTGGTGCTGGGCTGTGGGGGAAAAGACCAGATTCCAGGCTGGATGACGTCCACACAGCTCTGAGCAGATTAGATTCAGGTCTGCGTGCTTGTTGGGATGGTGAGGGTGATGGTGACATGAAACTCAAGCTCATCTTTAAAAGATCATGGGGTGGAAGTACATAATCTTTTAATTAAAATTTTACTGAATTTTAACTTGAATTTCCCCCATCTGCTTCCTTAATTATGCCTCACCCTGAACCTAACTCTGAGCCATCTGTGTTCTTATCTCATTATATTGAGGGTATTTGTGTGCTTGTCCAATTCCTGCAGGAAACAGTGAGTCCCTTACAGGACGCCCAAGTCTGGGGCATCCTGGATCCTCAGAACCAAAAGGATGCCATCAAACGATGGGGTGTCAGAAAGGGCTTGCTGGACACATGCTTTGTAGATGGATGCTTGGACAGATGGACAAAGGCATGAATGGAGGGGCAGAAAAGTGGATGGACGGAAAAGGGGTGGGCCCCTCAGTTCCCTAGTCAAACCATCTTTGGGGACATTATCATTTTGCTGTAACTTTGAAAGTGAGGTCAAAGGAGAAAGCACACTGGCAGGAAAGTGCTTCCTTTGGCACACATATTAGTGAATATTCTGCAAGTTTACTTTTACGCTGGTTTTTTTTTTTCATGAGTCCTGGGGTGTGTGCAGTGGTAACTGTACCTTGAATCAGAATCAGTACCACAGAAGCTCAGACTGAGGACTGAGGCCAGTCCTCTGGGAAAGAGCAGGGGTGGCTGCCATGCTGAAATTCAGCAACACTGATCCAGCTGAGAAGAGCTTATATGTTTGAAAATATGACACCACGCAGCCAGAGCCAGGGTTATCTGTGCTGAAATGGTCTCTTGCCACCTGGTCGCAGGCCATTGGGTCTACTCCTTTTTTAAGCAGGGTTAAGACTGTCTCTGCTTCACCAGGCACTGAGAGGACATGTGTGACAGTGCTCATCACTCACTGAGCCTAATGCTTGGTGCATGGCACGTGCTCAGCCCAGGCTTCCAGTGTGATTCTGACTATGTGGGAACTCACAGTGGGTGCTCCACAAAGAAGGAAGGGTTGGACACCCAGCCAGCCAGGAATCATGGGTTTGAACACCCCCACATTTTCTATCTGGGGCCACAAGACAGAAGTGGGCACCCTATTTCTTCAGTGTTCACTGCAGCTATGTATTACCTGCACCTCTGTGCAGCCCAGTGGAGTTGACCATGACCTTGTGCACGGAAGACCCTGATTTCATTAGTGAGCCCCCTAGGGAGCAGACCAGTTAGAGAAGCTAGATTGTCTCCATGGCCCTCACAAATTATGGGCCTGGTACCAGAGAAAGCACCTGTGCATACCTGCACCTGTATGTACCCAGACACTGCAGGCAGAGGACAGTAAGAGGAACCTGATGCCAAATATACACATTCACAAAATCACGCACAAGCTGCCCTTAGAAAATCTATGTCAACTAAGACTAGGAGACGTGGTTATCCTAGCTGCAGGAGGCCCTGCTAAGCACCAGACAGCATCAGGGGCTCCATGTGCAATATGTGCTATGTACAGGTTATGATCTATGTGCTATGTATTATCACAGGTGTTTGAAAGCCAGAAGATGCATGTGCAAGGAGGGCAGGAAGAGGAAGAGGAAGGACAGCCATTCTACTCCTGGGACAGGCAGGGTGCCCAGAGACCAGACCCACTCGAGGTTCACCCTGCTCCCTGACTTGGTGGCCTTGAAGGTCCCTCCCTTCCCCGTTACTTCAGATGTGAGAGAATTAACTCCTGGGTAAGTGTGTCCCTGTTCCTGTGGTCATGTGCGTGTGTGCATGCATGCCAGGCCACTCACAGACACAATAGATGTGTTCCCCAGAAGACTGTGAGCCTGGCTCCATGGATGGACAAATGGCTGAAGGAGCAGAGACACAAAAATGTCAGGTGACCTGTCCCCATGGCCAGGCACAGAGGCAGACAAGGCCTGGCTACCTCCAAGGCACGGCTGCTCCAGACTCACTCAGTTCTCACCAAGCAACTAGTTCTCTGATGATCCAGCACCATAGCCATAAACACAGCCAGCTCCCCTCTCCTGTCCACATCACTGCCTCCTCTCGCCATCTCATGACCTTCCTTCCAGCCCAACCCCTATCCCGGCTCCCACTCACCAACTGTGTCAATTTCAAAGTCACCAAGTCTTTGTGCTCCCTCTGCAGTCCTCAGCCTCACCCACCTCAAAGTCCACCACTTAGGCAAAACCCATTTGGACCCCAACTCCAAATAGGTTCCTGGTTCCATACCCCAAGTCCACTCACAGTCTTGAGTGTGAACATCACCACGGGTCTGAAGTTGGTTGTCCCTCGGTGGCCCATGAGCCCGCAAGCACGCATCCTGCTCATCTGGAAAACTGACACAGGGCTCTGGGGAGGGGTAAGAAAAAGACCTTTTCCGAATTCCAAATCTCCATCTATTCACAAAGAACCTGTCAGCTGCAAAAGTAAGGAAAACATCATTCCAGAATAAAGAGCAGATCTCTAAAATCAGCATGGTTTTAAAAATTCATCTCATGTCAATGTTTTTTCTGCCCATATTTCAGCTCCACTGGCTTTGGGGACTCAGCTCTACTGTCTTCTGTAGACAGTAGTTGGCTGAGGTCGCAGATCAGGTGTGCCACAGAGAAGATCATCGTAGACACAGGAGGAAAGCCTGTGACAGGAGCTCAGAGCGGTAGGGGCTGGCCAGTGGGAGAGGTCAGCAGGGATGAGTCAACCCACCCTTGAGCCTGGAGCTCCGCAGAGGTGAGAGCCCCAGGACAAGTGGGGTCTCCAGACTCACCGGGGACAGTGGAGGGAACTGGCGTGCCTGCACCTGAACCTTCCATGGTGACTCTTGTTGGCATGGAAGGGCCAGGGATTCCTCGAGAGACAAGTGTGGAGTGAGAGTCAAAGCCCACAAGACACTAAGTCTGAGCTCTGGGCTTTCTTTGCCCGTTACCCCTGAGAACACAAACGGAATTCCAGGTGCTGGCTGAAGAAAAGCTCGCTGACTGTGAGAGAGGAAAGACTGCTGCTCTTCTCAGTAGAAGGTGTATTTACTTCTCTGCATGAAGGTGTTTCTAACACAGGTAATTATAAAAATCATTGCCCCCATGAACCAGCTCGGGAAAGCAGACTGCAGGAGATACCCTCATAAATAATCACCTCGTGCAAGTTCCCTGAAATAAAACCACGCTTGCCACCTTGCTGCAGAAACGCATCTCCCAGCATCCATTGGCAGCCACCTCCGTTCTTCAGTAAAGAAAGGAGCAAACAGAAAGAGGCCACCACCTCATGTGTTGCTCATGGTAGGGTCCTCCCCACCTTGAAGGCCAGTCCTGAGAGCCCCAGCCACAACCTGCCCAAGGGTTCTTCCCCCAGAGAGCAGGACTGGGGCTGTCCTGGACCCAGCCACAGGGTCTGCCACTGCTGAGTTCTCTTGCTCCCAGCTGGGGTTGGGGCTCAGCTTATCCCCACAGCTTTTCTCTTGATGTCTGAAAGGGAGCCTCTGTATTTTTGTCCAGCATGCTTGTCTTGTTTTTTAATTTACAAATAGATGATGGAGTGTTATAAATTCCATGACCCCGGCTCCTGGCTCCAACACCAAAACCTAAGCTCGATTCGACATGGCAGGGACCCTTCCATACCCATGCTGACGAAATAAAGCTGTTGGATACAAAGCAAAATGAGACCTCCGCAGCCCCCCCCACCTCCCACCTCCCTCCCTGCCTCCTCCCCCTCCATCTTCCCTCCCACCTCCCTCCCTACCTCCTTCCCCTCCCCCCTCCTGTCTCCCTCTCTGCCTCCTCCCTCTCCTCTTCCCCCTACCTCCTTCCCTACCTCTTTCACCTCCATCTCCCCCTCCCACCTCCCTCCCTACCTCCTCCCCCTCCAACCTCCCTGCCTCCCTCCCTATCTCCTTCCTCCCCTCCCCTCTCTTCCCTCCCTGCCTTGGACCATGTACGGTGTCAACTTTGCTTTCTCTGATCATGTCAGGCTTGGTCCTCCTTCTGCCTCCCACTTAGTGTTCCAATGTTCTCGTATTTTGGCATGAGCTTAGAAAGCAGATACTATTTGCAGCTGATGGGAACACCAAGACATCCTGTGAACAGTCTTCATTCTCTCTCTGAGGGTATACCTCTCTCATTTGAACTAAATTTTCATGAGAAGCAAGTCTAGGCTGGGGGTTCTCCCCTCATCCTCCATGTGAGCGAGCTCCTGGAAGCTCCTTTGCCTCTCACTCCGTCCAGTGCCTTCTGGGGTTTTTGGTTTGCCTATAGCCAATGTCCTCATCAATGCCAGAGCCCCAGTCAGAAACAGGTATGCCCCCAGAAGAAAGGTGTCTGGTGCCAGCACGTAAGAATTGCATTGGGTCACATCCTCAGGGTACAGACCAGCTTCCTCCACAGGCATCATGGGCCGTTCCCTGCTCATTTCCTGGATCCCTCCTGACCTTCTCGTCTTCAACCCTTCATTCCAGGGATGGTGACAGGTTGCCGGTGTGCATGGAGAGTTGAGCTGAGGGACCCAGAGGGACCAGTTCATTGTACCCAGCTCAGGCAGATTCTTTTTGAGGTCAAACATTTCTCAGGAACATGTCACATCAGGCACTGTTTCCTCAGGCATCCATGAAGCCCCCTTTTCTAACCTCGGTTGCTTCCCCCGTTCCTGTAAAGCCCCTTGTTGGAGGCCCTGTGGTTTCTGTGCCATCCGAGCTGGCTCTCCTTGGTGTACATCCTCGGCTCTTCCACACAGGCTTCTTCTTCATTTTCACTCAGTACCATTGTCCACGTTGACCTGTTGTCTCTTTAGCCTCATCACTGCTTGCCATCTGGGCTGCTTGTGAGGACAGGGGCTCATAAGGCCCCTTGCAGGGCCCACTCCATGACACTCACTCGTTCCTCTAATGATTCATTATGCCCTTCCTCCAAAACTGGCTTGTTGAGGAACATTTGGGTTGCGGGTTGTCGGCTCCCTTTTTCTGTTTTTTCCTTCCCATTTTAGGAAAAACATTTCCGTTGACCCAAAACTTTCCCTTTTCTTTCTTTCTGCCGTTTTTTTCCTTTTTGCTCATCAGGACTTCCTGAAGGCTTCTTGTTCATCCTGTGTGTCGTCCCTCACCAACACTGACACTCTTGAGCCCTGAGAGATCAAGTTTTAGGTCACGGGCTTCTTTGTAAGAGTGTCTGCTCATGGACATGTGACAGGGTTACACGAAGGAGGAGGACACTCTGCCATCCACCAGCCTCCTGCCAGGTCAGCTTCTGGCCTTGTGGGGTCACATGAGTGTTGAGGGTGGTGGCTGGTGAGATCAGCAGCTCAGTCCACCTATGCAACTCCTGAGAGGGGCTCGGCACCATGGGACCCCTGGAGTACTGTGCTGATGTGGCATCTACCTGCCACACGGCTTCTGTGACAGCAATAAGCAGGCACATTATGGTTGCTAAGAAGTGACTCACGCCCAGGAGAGCAAGGGTCTACACAGCACTCACAAGCTGTTTCCTAATGCAGTATAAGCCATATGCCTACTGACACTGCCATTGTCAGGGAAACAAATTTACTTAAAGTGTTACATACACTCACCATGGTTACACTTTACACGAATGCTAAGCATTTTGTATCAATAGTGTAAAGTTCAACCCACCCCACAAATGTGCCTTCTCCATTGAAAATCCATGATTGATAAGTCGGATGGGAAGCAGGCGTTCTCCTGATGGAAATGATTCAGAACTATTTCAAATGCTGTAGTCAGAGGAGCTCAGCCTCTGCAGGCCTCCAGCTTCACACTCAGCAGCAGAATTGGGAGGGAAAGGGAGAAAGCTCCTGGGGAAGAGCCTCACCGAGAGTGGAGGTGCATGCCTGTAATCCCAGATACTCAGGAGGCAGAGGTAGGAGGAGCTCAAGTTCAAGGCTTGAGCTGGCTTTTGCCCAGGCAAAAACAGCAAGAAAGACCCTATCTCAAAAACAAAATTTAAAAATAATTTTTAAAAAAACCTTTTTTTATAAATGTAACCACTGTCCAAAATCCCCACCCCTCACTTGCAAAGGTATTTTGCTTGCATTTCCCTCTCATTCTCAGCAGATTGCTCCCTCAGTCACCTGTGTTCTGTCTTTCAACAAACACATGGTGAAGTTCCCATCCCTCCATCCCTCGGGGCCGATGTGACCTTGTGCAGGAGACAAAAGAAGACCTACCACCCACAGTGCTAGGGACCCACTCACGCCATGAAGCAAGGAGCAGGAAGCAGAAGGAGACACACAGTGGAGAGGCTTTGGGCAGGGCAGGGGCAGCCGGATCCAGAGTCAACAACACTCAGAAAGGAAGGCCAAAGCAGGAACCAGGACGGCAAGGAGCCAAGAGCAGCGTGGGCAGGGACACGGAGCTGTAACCAGCAGGAAAAGCAGGTGGGACCAGAGCAGAAGCCAAGGTTGTTGATGATCGGGACTTCAGAAAAAAAAAAAGAAGAAAGAAAGAATGGTTCTATGGAAACCATTATGGAAGTTTCTCAAAGAATTCTACAGAATTACCATTTGATCCAGGGTTCACTTCAGAGTAAACACTCAGGGGCATGGCAAGACAGGGCTCCGGTAGAAGCAGAATTACTCACCCTCCCAAAGGATGAAAGCAACCCCAGTGTCCACTGGCAAATGAACGCATAAATAGAATGTGGTGTGCATGTCAGCGGGAATATTACTCAGCCTTAAAAAGGAAGGAAATTCTGGCATAGGCAGCAAAATCAAATAAGCCAGTCGCCAAAGGACACATCTAGCTGAGAGCCCTTAGCCAAAGTCTCTAGCACTGTTAGACCCAGAGACACAGAAGTGTAGAGGTGGGTTCCAGGGGCTGGCACGGGGGGAGAAGGATGGAGAGCTGGTGTTTAGTGAGAACAGAATTTCAGTGTGAGAAGATGAAAGAGCTCTGGAGGTGGATGGTGTGATGGTTAAATGACAAGGTGACTGTGCTCAAAGCCACTGAGCTTACACCTACAAATGTTTGAAAACCTAACATTTATACTGCTTGTTTTTATCATTTTATGGTTACTTTTGAGACAGAGTCTTGCTACATAACCCAAACTGGCCTCAAACTCAAGGTCCTCCTGTCTCCACCTCCCCAATGCCCTACAGATCACAGACATGTGCCACCATGCTCAACTTTCTTGAAGCACAATTTTTAAAAAATAAATGACTAAATCCTCTAGCTACTAAGCAAGCGGTGAGACAGCGGTTGGGGGGTTCCCAGCTGCCCAGGCGAGAGGAGCCAGGGTTGGAGCTGACCAAGGCAGACAGAAGTGGGTGCAAGTGCGCAGACGCAGCCCCTCTTTTGAAAGCAGCTGGGCGCTGAGGGGTGAGGCTAGAGAAGGAAAGAGCGGGAGGAAAACGTTGGTGCTCAGGACACCTGTGCTGTCAGAGACAGGGAAGATGCTTGGCTGCAAGTTGGCATGAAGCAAGGGCTTGCTTTTGCCTGTGTTGACTCAGTGCTGCCCACTGGGCATCCAAAGAAAGGTGACAAGAAACGAGGCCACAGTGGCTGCTCCCTGTGGTGTGTTTGTCACGAGGCACATGCAGATGTGCCAGTGTCATCTTGGGCAGTGTGGACATTGTACCTGAAAAGAAAAGCCACTGCACGGTGCCCTCGATTGACAGATCCATGGGCATTCTGTTTTAAGATGTAACAGACTGCCCAGTGCGGGAAACACGTCCCGCACGTGCAAAGAGTAAGGCTGGGGCAGAACCTGTCACAGGACGGAGCCGACCTGAAGAGCAGAAGCCTTGGGAGGAAATAGATCCATCCAGATCCGCCTGAATTACAAGCCCTGGGGTCAACACTTGTCACTCCACCGGCTGTCCTGTCCCCAGCTCACTAGTCTGCCCACTCGGCACTGTGTCAGCAGGCAGAAAGGGAGATGCAGGTGAACCGTCCATGTAGCTAAAACCCAGCACTTGGGAGAAGAATGAATTTGAGCGTGTGTGGTGAGCAGACTGGGCATGAAGGTTAAAGCCAGGACTCTCCAGGCATCAGGGACAGTGTCAGTGTTCCAGGGCTGCCGTCACAAATGACCACAAACAGGCAGCCCTAAAACCACAGAATCTCAGTCTCTCACAGTGCTGGAGCCCAGAAGTCAAGACAGTGGGGCAGGGGTCTGTCTGCAGGCTGGGAACAGGCAGAAGAATAATCTTCCTGCGCCACAGCCCCTGGCTGGCCCGGGTGTCCCTGGGTGTCTGGTAACATATCAGCCTCCACCTTCACATGTCCCCCTTCCCTTGTATCAGACTTCTTCTGATGTAAAAAGACAGTAATCACGTCTCAGGTCACCCTGCAGCTGCTCCACGTCTGGGTCACCCTTCTCTCTCTGAATTTCCTCTCTCCTCCGGCCCTTTCCACAGGTTCACATGCTCACAGACCTCTCCCACGGTGGGCAAGGCGCCCTCACCTTCCACACCCTCTGTCTCATACCTTTTCTTTGTCCCTTCTTACCCAAGTGAAGTCCCCAAAGCTGCTGTGACAAAGGACCACCCACTGGGAGACAGGAATCGCTGTCTCACAGCTCGGAAGCTGGAGTCTGAAGCAAGGCGTGCACAGGGCCTGTCTCTCTGCAGGCTCCAGGGGAGCCCTCCTCTCCTCTTCCCAGCTTGGCTTGGAGCTGTGCCATCCCAACCTCCTCCTCCACCACCATATGGTGTTCTCCCCAGTGTCTCTCTGTCCCTATGAGTCTCTCCTTATGAGGACACCAGCCATTGGATTGCCACCCACCCTGACTCAATATGACGACATTCCAACTTGAGATCTGCAGTGACCCTGTTTCCAAATGAGATACATTTCCAGGTCCTGATGACCAAGATTTGGACATATCTTCTTGGAGGACCCAATCAACCCAAAACATTAGCCCAGATTATGAAAACCACATATGTAGCAAGAGCGTCAGATGTCTACATATGTAGCCGTCTTGGGTGTTTGCTATGAGGCCACCAGCATAAGCAAGGACAGCCAATTTCAATGGCATTTTCCCACACGTGGCGAGGGAAGCAGTGGGATGGATGGTTGGGAGGGGATTAGCAGGACCGGGACAAGTTACCAGTCAGTCAAAGATAATAGAGGTCCTTCCTGTAGAGGATAGCAGCGTCAGCTCTGTCCCAAGATGGACCCCAAGAGTAGGAAAAGGGAGAGAGGCAACCTGAGCTCAGACTTCACATTCTGCATGTGAGTGTCTATGGGAGAGGACGTGAGATGTCACCACACAAAATACTGCATCTCAGCTCCAGAGGCAAGAGCTTTATCAGACCTGTCCTGACTGGCTGTCAGGGTGACCGTGACATTGTGGTGACACTTCTTGGATGGATCCTTATCTCTCAGAACTGAAAACTGGGACATTCACTGATGTGCAATATGAAGTCTGAATTTATTTCCAGATAATCCAAATGAGTACCAGGGTGGGCCTGGTGGAAGACAGGGGTTTTAGAACATCGTTGCTATATGTTGACCATCCTGGAGACAGAGGTAGTGCTTCAGGCTGCTGAGCTAGTCTCTACTGGACAAAGAGTTAAACAAATCACAACACAAAGGGTTTTCTTTTTTTAAGTCCAGAATCTATCTTTCTCTTTGTTCTTTTCTAGAAAGGATATAGTTCCTCGGACCTCACAACAAATCCAAAAAAAATCCAAAGATTATAATAAATTAATAAATATAATCCAAAGATTATAACAAATTTTCTGGCCAGAGAACGATTTCCACAGGGCATCAGGGCACTTAGATTTCGTGAAATCATACAAGTCCACTCATCTCAGCATATGCCTGTGCCTACCCGCTGTCTGTTAAGCACACAGCAGGGGACACAGGTAGGAGGTCTAGCTGGGACAGTCCAGGGAAGAGAGCAGACAGAGAAGAGGGCCTTGGTCTGGGTGTAAGGGCACAGGAGAGGCAGCGGGCCCTCAAAGGAGAAGAAATGTAGGGTCTGTGCAGCTGATAAGGAGAATCCAGACATCATCATGGACAATAACAACACCCACAGTGGGGGATCTCACAGGGCGCCAGGTGGCACAGCCCGCGAAGACAACATAGCAGGAAGACGAACGTGGTTCCCTAGAGCCCCAAGGGATGCTGATGCTGTGAACCCGAATTTACTCCAAAGCTCCCTTGTATACCCGGGTGTTTTCTTCAAAAAGCAATTCTGAGCCACCATGGAGGGGACAAGGGACACTTCCCAAGGCATCTCTGGGGCTGCCATTTACAGGAGGGGCAGGAACTGCAGAGTCCCAAGGGATCTGGATTTCCCAGTTCGCTTGATCCCACTATTACCCTGCACCCCTCAGTCAGCGCCTGTCCTGGATATGGAGACCTCCAACTCAGCTTCCAGAGAAACTCCCTCAGGGCAGAGGGAAGACTGGGCAGCAGGTGGGAAGGGGACACAGGAGGCCTGTGGGTGAGTCAGACCCAGTCATGCCCTCAGGGCTCACCCTCAGCCTCCCTGTGGGGACACCCTACAGCACTGTCACAGTCCCAGGCCCTGAGGCTTTCTCCACCCTCTGGCCCTAGGTGGCCTCATCTCTGGGTACCAACCTGTCCTTGGTCACCCTCTGCAGACTCCAAGCTAAACCTGTGTGGTGTGGTAAGCTCCATTTTAGAATTTTTTAATTGAGTGAAATTTGTGCATGTAAAATTAGCCATTTAGAGTGTAATTCACTGTCTGTCAGTGGACTCACAGTGCTTGGCAACCACCAGCCCTGTGTGTTCCAGGACATTTTGGCACCCCAAGAGGAAAACCCCTACCCATTGCATGCTAACCCCATTCTGCCCTGCCCTAGGTAGTTACTAGCTGACTTTCTGTCCCTGTGGATTTGCCACTTCTGGACATTTCACAGGTACACATGTTAGTGGCTTCTTTCACTTGTCACAACACTTTGAGGGTCAGCCAGGTGTACCCTGTGTCAGCATTTCATTCCCTTTATGACTGACCCGTCCTCCATCATTACATGGGCCTCAGTTTGTAAATCCAATCATCGACTCGTGAACCTTTGGGTTGTTTCTCAAAGGGTCCCCTTGGGGCTATTGTGAATGGTGCGCTGTGAGAGTCCAGGGACAAGTGTCTGGGTTCCGTTCCCTTCTTTTGGGTCTGTACCTATGAAGGGAGCTGTGAGTCAAATGGTGACTCGACCTGGAGCTCTGTGAGGACCCTCCACATGTCCCCCACACCACTGCATCGGGGTCGCCCACAGACATACATCTGCTTCCACGGGACAATGCAGAGCCTGGCTCTCGCAGCCCCTTGCTCTGGTCGGGAAGGAGGACAAGGCAGAGCCATGGAAACATGGCATGGCAGGTGGCAGGGCTTGGTGGAGGGGGAGGGAGAAGCACCAGGTTGGGTTGGGGACTTACGTGTGCAGGTCCAACTTCCGAATGCCAGAAATCCAACCTACTGACTGTCTTGAGCTCTGAGAGGGGAGGTAATCTAGTCATTTCAATTTGAAAATGGGGGAACAATTAATGAATGGTGCATTCTTCAGGGATTCACGCCGCTTCCATTTTTAACTTGTGACACACACGTTAGCTTGCTGTTGAGTGACCTATTTCAGCAGGCCTGTTTCAACTAGATTAACAGTGGCCCTGTAAAGTAGTTTCGTGCACACACAGGACACAGTTCCAGCAAAGAGCAATGCATGCGGTTCTCCAGCTCCATGCTGCCCTTCCCAAAGTGCAGTCCAGACCCACCACTGTCCTGCCTAAAGCCTTCGCTGGCTCCCTGTTGCCTTACAAGTCTCATCCCGGACCAGAACAAGAGTCTTGTGGGCTCCCAACTCTCCCGGCAGCCTTTACACCACATGGCCAGGTGTGCCGGGCTCCCCTCGGCTTCCTCCACAGCCATGCCCTCCTCACTTCAGTCCATCCCCACCACCTCCCTCAGGTCCCAGCCTCAATGCTTCCTCCTGCAGGAGTTACCCACCCACCCACCCAAATGCTTTTCCAGTTACTAGCTCACTGTGTTCCTATGTTGTCCCTTATTATTGTTCTCCCTGCTGGCCTTGGGCCACCTGCCTGCTGACGTTGGGCCAACAGCCTTGTCTCTCCAGCTCAGGCCTCTAGGCTCCTTCAGTTCACATTCAGATTCATCCTGGTTTTTCTAACCCCTGGGAATTTTAGGGGCTGGAGTAGCCTTGGGTTGCCTCAGCTTATCCCAATCCAGCCCAGTGAGAAGGGCACATGGTATTTCATGTGAGCTGATGCCTCTCCCAGATCCATCACCAAGGCCACACAGCCAAAGTGACTGTGCCCTCCAGTGTCCACATCCATGAGAGGTCATCTACTCCCCCCCACGCCCCCTCCTGTCTCTCCAGGGCTCATTGCCATTTCAGAACAAATCAGAGTCACTGCCTAAGTCCTAAGGAGGACTGATGGAGCCAGCTCAGAGCCCATAAATCTAGAGCCCAGTGAATGACATGGGCTCTGGCTGCCAGGGTAGGAGACCTAGTTGGCAGCCCTCACCTCCTCAGCACAGAGAGCCCAAGTGTCAGGCCGCTTATGGTCCTGAGGGCTCAGAGCTCCGTGTAGATAGTTGCCCTGGTGTGAGGCAAGGCAGGCTCTCACTGTCAAAGACGGGGATCCCAGTTTTCTCCAGGAAAGTGAAGTCCCTGCAGGATTCTGCCATGTTTGCTGGTATAGGAGGGCAGGGCAGAGGCCCCCAATGTCAAGGTGTCCTCCAGGCCTTTCCCCCTGCTTGCCTTCCCAGAGCCAGGCTCAGGTTAGAAACAACAGGTTTCTCTGTGCCCCCAACCCTCACACAAATGCTGGCTCTGCTCCACAGGGGGGCACCATGCAAGCTCAGCGTAAAGACCTTCCAGCCAAGGTCAGGGAGGCTGCCAGGTCTGGCTTCGGTGCATGCACTCTGGCCTTGATTCTTACTAGAGTTTAACTGCTCTAGGGTCAAAGAATCAGGCACCTGAGAGAGCATGTGAGAACTTAGATCTGGACATCAGTGACCCCATCTGCCACCTGGACCCTTCATGAAGAGAAGTCACAGGTGTCAGTAGAAGGTCAGGCCTGCCTGAGCCAACCCAGGACCAGCAATCACTGTGCCCTTGACAGAAGTCCCCAAGAGGTCTGTCATCCGTCAGTCATAGGAAGGACACACAGGGGCACAGGCTACAAACCCTGTCCCTTAACTCTCCCCTGAACCCAACGATGTAAAGGAGCCCTGTGGCTTTGGGGCTGTGGAGGTGGCTGCCCCCAGGGCTGTATGCAAAGGCCTCACAGCTCCCAGCAAGCTCCAATCCTGCTCACTCTGTGCACCGCCACCATCCTCCATCCCCCTTTCGCTTGCAGGATTCACGTCACATGAGTCCTCAATAATTACAGGCTGCCGGGGGGTTCGGCTCACCGCATTTGGAAGGTCCAAAAGCAATTGCCATGCAGCCTTTCTGTGCTCGGAAGACAGGAGTAATCAGGGCTAATAACACAGCGCTTGCTGTGCGATCGTGGTGCTGCTGTGCTGTAATCGCCATGTAATTAAGTGGTCACCAGTCACCACGTAAACAGGGCTTACACTGGATGCGCCTGTGGCTTAAACAGCCCCACAAACTCGTTTTAATTTTAAAGTGTTGAACGGAAAACAGTTGGTTGGCGTGTTGGGGAGCACGAGTGTGGGAAATGTGAGGACCCTTGGGAGGGAGGACAGGGCCATCCCCAGTCTCAGTGTCACAGGTGTGGGGCAAAGCAAGAAAACCAGCAAAGGAGCATGCGCAGTCTCCCTGCAGGGGGGGCCAGGCCCCACACCCAGAAGCACCTTGTAAACCGTAAAGCGTTGGCCAAGTGCGTAGGACTGCATTGTTATAACTCGGTGGTCCCTTTGGGACCTCAGTTTTAAACAGAATACATTCCAGACCACCCAAAGAAAGGTCACAAGGAAGCCCTCTCTTTCCCAGGGAGAAGGAATCTTGAGTCAGGGAGTTCAAAACTTCCAGTCCACCCTGAACAGCCCTGGGTCTTCAGAATGACAGGGGCAGGGGCAAGGGTCTTTCTTGTGTTCCGTCCAATGCTGTGCATGTGCTGGAAAACGCGATTTCTGGGCATGTGAGAGGGGTTCTGGGAGAGGTGAGTGTTTGAATCGATTGACTAAGGATTTTATCCATTTGGTGAGGCCCAGATGGAGCAACAAGCCAGAGCAAGGGCAAATTCACTCTCTCCGTGAGAGCTTGGAACATCAGCAACCCTGGCTCTCAGGCCTTCAGACAGGAGCTGAGCTATGCCACCAGCTCTCCTGGGTTGGCAGCTTGCAGACGGCAGGTGGTGGGACTTCCCCACCTCCATAGCAGTGTGAGCCAGTTCCCCATAGCATATTGATAGATGATAGATAGATAGATCACTCCAGAGGCTCTGTGTGTAGCAGACAGAGAGAAAAATCACATATGTGTATCTGTTATCCAAAATGCTTAGGACCAGAAATATTTCAAATTTTGGACAGTCTGAACATAGTTTTATACAATATTTGTAGTCTGTGGGGTTTGGGGATTTTTTTGGGGGGGCGAGCGAAGTAATGGGGTTTGAATTGAGAGCCTTGTGCTTGCCAGACAGATGCTCTACCACTTAAACCATGTCCCCATGCGGTATTTTGACATGAGATCCAATATGGAATTTTCCTCTTGTGGCTTCTGTCAGCGCTCTGAAAGTTTTGGATTTGGAGCATTTGGGATTTCAGGTTCTCAAATATGCATACAGATGCGCGTACAAATATGTCCCCCATTGGTTCTGATATCAAGGAACCTTGACTACTACACCTGTGGACACTGCACCAGGAAGCAGATACCTCTCTCTCCCATTTTGGCTGGAACTGGGCAGAACCTGCAATTCTCTGGGACTCATAGTGCTAAGGACAGGTGGCAGAAGTTCTCCACTCCTTACATGATTAGCCATTCTGTGGCCCCAGGATTGGGTACCCATTATCTCCCAGAACTCCTGAAGAAGCTGCCTGCCCTGGTACATGTGGCAGGCAGCTGGGCATAAGTGGGGATAGGAGTTGGCCCTGAAAAACTGGTGGAAAGCAAAAGGAAGGGAGGAGATTCCAGAGGTAGATGACAGGAGCCCAGCTGGCGGAGCCCAGGAGCACAGCACCTCGTTCTCCCACTGCACAGGCTTTGGCAAAACCTCCTGGCAGGGCCTCCTACCCACCTGTCTGCATCTGCAGCTAAGCCTCTTTGTGGGGCCTTCAAACAACCTAAGCCAAAACAGATCCAGGGGCCAGGCCTTGAATCCTTCAAATCCAGGAGGCCCTCCAGAGCCACAGCAGAAAATTCACATGGCTCAGTGGCCAGTGGGGTTCTCTGCTGTCAGCAGAGTTCCCCGTGGTGGCAGGGACAGAGTCCAGCTCACCTGTCTCCCTTGGTCCCCTGAGAGCATATAGCACTCACTGGCCTTCAGGGATCCCTGCTCCCTGGGGTTTCTTTGCCTGCTGGCTGCTCCTTTTGGATCTCTTCACTGTTTTCTCCTTCTTTCCAGAACTCTATACACAGCCCCATTTCCAGCTATATTCACTCATAGGTGACCCCTGTGTCCCAGATCCATGGTGTGGACACCATCTGCTCATGCTAATTTCAGATATTCTATCTCCATCCCCATCTTACTTACTCTACCTGTTGGGCATCTCCACCTGTCTCAGTCCATTCCACTGCTTTAACAAAATATCCCAGGCTAGGTAATTTGTGAAGAGCAGAAATTCATCACTCAGGGTTCTGGAGGCTAGAAGTCCATGATCCAGGCACCAGCAGGTTCCTCTGCTTCCAAGATGGCGCCTTGAGCACATCCTTCAGAGGAAAGACCACTGTGTCCTCACATGGCAGAAGGGCAAAAGAGGGCCAAACAGGGCATGGCGCCTCTCTTGTGAGGTCTTTAATCCCTCTTGCAATGGGAGGAGCCCTCATGACCTAACCATGTCTTAAGGGTCTCCCATCTCAACACCACCATATTGGCCTTTACGTTCCTACACATGAATTTTGAAGGGGACACATTCAAACCACAGCACCACCTAAATGTCAAAGATACCTCCCCATATGTGCACAGTGTCTGCCATGCTGTACCCAGAATCACTTTTAAAATCCATACTGCTGTCATTTCAGCTGCCAGGAGTGTTGATTGCTGAGCTCTCCATCTGGATCCCTCTGGGAAATGCCTGACCCCAACAGGACACCAAGACCAGGCCACAGGCAAGCCCAGAGGCCATGCATGGAGCATGCTGGGTGCCTAGCCTCCCCATGGGACAGACAGAGTAGGCCGTCCTACCCCAAACCCAACTGGGGAGCTGGTAGAGGTCCCAGCTGTCACTCTAGAATGATTCACCTTCCAACCACACCCATCCTAGTTTCCTCCTCCCCACGGTGCTGTTTCTGAGACTCCAAGGTGAAGACTTAGGTATGTGGTATTAGCTATCCAGGGTTCCAAGGAAGCTGGCTCAGATTTTATATCTGGATCAATTGCTGGCTGGCTGGCCAGGAGACCCGTCATTGATGTACGCTTTCCTGTGACTTCCTGTGGGGAAGAGGTGAGGGAGTTTGGTGTCTCACCCCAGGAGCACATGTTGGCTATTCCCTGTGGGACAGGAATGACAGGAAGTGATGTATTAGAACCTGGCTCCCATATCCATCCTCTCCACCAAAACAACAGTCATGATAGAACTCTAAAATAATAGAGGCCAAGTAAGCACTTGAACATCACAAGCAAGGAGGAGCAGCCAGGAAGGTGTGAGCTGCAGAGAGCTCCAAAATTGCCCAGGGCAGGACAGATGGGCATCCAGAAGGAGAAACCAAGAATGTAAGCAGGGTTGGTCTGGCTGGTACTTGGATTGGAGAAATCAAGACTGGGTGTTCAGGAGGCTGAAGGCAACCCCCCAGAGAAGAGTCTCATCCCAACCACCGTGACTATTACGTGAGTGATGGTTCCCAGTCTTTCCCCAAACACACTCAGCTGTTTCCTCAGGTACTGGTACACTGGGAAGAGGGGATGGCAGTCATTTTTGAGGATGTTGGAGGCAGGTTCCAGGTTCTATGCTGGCAATGACCCCTCAAGGCCATCATCACAGTTCTCTATCCCATTGAGGACAATTTGGGGATTTGCTAATAAACAGAGTCCTAGCCCAGGTCCTGCCTGTCAGGGATCCCCTGGGTCACAGACCACTTAGCAATCACTTCCAAGGTCTCAGAAAGTATCACTGGGGTTCATGTACCTGTGCTGGGCACAACCCCACACTGCTCCCCTGACCTATGGGGAGAAAGCGATCGTGGCAGAAAAGTCCCTGAAAGGAATTTAACCAGTACTCCTGCCCTAAGCTCAGACAGGTGCCACCGTTAGACCTAAAGGATGAAAGGATGCCACAAAGGAGGCAGCACAATTCCTGCTCTGCCTCTTTGACCTTTGATCCGCCCCCCATCACACTGAAAATGTGTGGTGGGGGCCACAGGTCCTGCTGCATGAGAGGATACTCTCATCAAGGGACCAGGCAGCTCCTGGCGCCCTCATGTAAGTTTCTCTGGGAAGAGATACCAGCCCAGTCCTGAAGAACATGTTCCCAGGTGGGTTAGATGTCCCATGGCAAGCAGGTGGGCCTGAAGCAGGCACCTCAGGGCACCCCTAGACACACCCCTCGGGACCAAGACACTCCTTCTCCCAGTTGCTGCTGAGACGCGGGAGTCTCTGTCTGCAAACTGCTCTCAGCCAGAGGGAGACTTTCCGCATGCACACTCCTTCCTTCCCCACTCCACACCGCTGGACAGATGCGCGGGCGTAGCAGTGCAGCCCCGCTCCCCGCCGGACCACACTAAAGGGCTCTCCCGCTCTAGAGCGACCATGGGACTGGCAGTGGCTCATTTGCTACCATGTAGCAGCTCAACAACCTTGTCTGTGCCTGGTGCTGTCCTCGCTCTGGTGCAGGTGAGTCCTGAGAACAAATGTGCACTCTGCAGCTTGCCCTCTGTGATGGTTAATGTTGGTTGTCACCTTGATTGAATGGAGAAACTCCTAGAAGATTAGCAAAGCACAGCCCCAGCTGTGACTGTGAGTCATTTCCAGAGAGGATTAACCAAGGGGAGAAGACCCGCTCTGAGTGTAGTGACCCTGTCCCATAAGGTAGGGGCCCAGATGGAACCAGTGGGGAAAGGAGAAAGCCAGCTAGCTCAGTGTGCAGGCACCTTCCTGTCTCTCAGCTTCCTGTCTGCCATGCTGTCAGCTGCTCTGCCATGCTCTCCCCACAATGGGCTGACTTCTCTAAAACCAAGAGCCAAAAAAAAACCCTTCCTCCTTTTAAATTGCTCCTCTCACGTACTGTCGCAGCAAGGGGAAAGGGACTAACACACCATCTCAGGGCAATTTCCAAGGAGCCCAACCCAGGAAGCATCCAGAAGCAGGCTTTTGACTTTCCATCCCAGGCCTGCTGCTCTGCGTCCTCTGCAGCTCAGGAGCCAGAACCACAGATCACACATTTGTTCAACACAGAACCAGGCACCAATTCCACCTCCCTCTTTCTCTTACACCCCACACCTGACCTATGAGCAATTATTTTCAGAGTGAACTGCAGACCCCATTCAGAAAAAGTCAGACCTTGTCCACCTACCACAGCGATGGAAGCTCCTCATCTCTAACAGGATAGCAGCAACAGCCTCCCGGCTGGCCCCAAATCTCACCCTTGACCCCTACACACACATGTGCACATGCACATGCATGCACACTTGCACACACACATACCTCACACATGCACCAACACGCTACAGCGTCCACCCACATGCACACACACAACCTAGTCTTCCATGGCTAACGGGGTGGACATTTTAGCACATAAGCCAGACAGTGTCACACCCTCCCACCCTCCCTGGCCCCCATCACGCCTGGGCAAACTCCCAGTTCTTGCCATCCCTAGAAACCCTACGCCATACAGCTCCTGTCCCCTCTCTGTCCTTCAGCCCCATCCTTTTCCCCCTGGCTGTGGACACACAGCCCCAAACTGCCCCTGGCCTCGCTCTTGTCTGGGAAGCTTGTTCCCATCGATGTGCACGGCTCTCATACCGTCGTTCAGGCCTCAGCTGCAGCGTCCCCTCCTCAGGGAGGTGCACCCTACTGTCCCAGCTACCTGCACCTCGTCACCCTCAACACCTCTGCCAGACTGAGAGGGTCAGCCTTGTACCCCCACGGAGTGTACATCTTTCTGCCACATGTCCCCAGGACTTCCTGTCCCTCATGACATAGCCTCATGCTGAAAATGGCTGCCCCGAGTCCAATGCTGGCAGCCGTGAGAGCCAGCCTGATGCTAAAGAGCCATTTAGAAAGATGACCTATTTTTAGTTGAATCTTCTGCCGGTTGCTAAATATCTGTTTAAATACACGAATTAACACATCTGTCAACAGTACTTAGAGTGGGGATAAAACACACCCTCACGGCGGAAGGTAATTTAAAACAAAAACACGCGGCATAACGAGCAGCTTGAAACTGAGGCCGGGGAGCGCCCCCAGCGCGGTGCTCTTGTTCTGGGGGCCTGCCTGGGGGGCCGTGCCCATGGCAACCCACAGGGCCACCGAGGGGCTCCGTGGGCAGGGGCTGATCAGCACATGGAGCCCCCACAACCATGCCCAGATGGAACAACGGGGATCCTGAGAGAGGAGAGAGAGGGGCTGGGGGGTCAGGCTGAGGGGGGCCTGCGTGGGGAGCAGAGACCGCAGCCCCTTCAGTAGCACTCCTCTGTCACTGAGCCTCGTGGGCTGCAGCTGAATGAGAACAGCCTCGTGCCTTAAGTCGGCTGTCAGGAGCGTGGGAGTCAAGCATTAATTACACCCCACCGTGAGCCTCAGACTCAGACGTGGCAGGGGCACTGGGGACATCCTCAAGCCCGCTTCTCTGAGAATCCTGAGGATGCAGAGGGACACGGGGGCCTGGCAAGCCCATGCGATGCCCGGACTGCCCGTTCCCTGCCCCTGGTTGCCTAGCAGCTTCAGCTGCCATCCAGCAACAGTGGCCTTGCTGCCATGAATCACGGGCTGCCCAGCTCCACGGGGGCGGCCCGATTCTGGCTTCCCACAGGATCATCTAAGCAGAACCATTTCTTAGCAGGACCATCCTGCCACGGATGTGGATGCTATTGAGCTCTGACACGGTGGGCATCAGAAACCAGGGCTCTTGGCCCAGCCCAGCAACTTCCTTACCACATGACACTGAGAAAAGCACTCTCCTTGCCGTGCCTCAGTGTCCACTCAGGGTGTGCTGAGTGGCGTTGCCTCCTCCACTCACTGCTGGGTTGCCCAGAAGTCAATGGAAGAGATCGGGCAGCATGGGGACAGCTGGGATTGGTGATTCTCCCTCTGAGGGGCAGAAGGAAGCCTGCCTATCCCACCCCTCCTTGGCCTCAATTTTCTTCACTGGATAATGTGTCTGGAGTGAGGGCAGGGGACAGGGAATATGGTCCTTAGAAGATGGGTGGTTATGAGAGAAATTCTTGAGCCTGGTGAAAGAAAAACCCAGCAAATGAAATGAAGACACTTTTGCTTTTTGCTTTGGACAAGGACTCTGATTCCAGATTATCTGGGCTGAAACTGGGCAGATAAGTGGACAGGGTGACCTGTTCCCCTCCATCAGGGGTCAGAGGTCATCCACAGGTCCCTGGAGGCAAGGGCTTTCCCCAGGGCCTTTCCAAGACCAGCTTCCAACCTTCCCAAGGACTTTCTGATTTGGGGCTCCCAGCTCCCCTGATTCTTCTACGAACAAAGAATGACGATCAGGACTCTCTACTTAATGGCATCGTACACCTCCCACCAGTCCTGTCCCCTGGATGCTCCGGAGGGGCTGGCCTGGAGGGGACTCGTTAAGTGGGGGGAAGGTGGAAATAGCTGTGGCTAGACTATCCAGAGGGAAGAGGGAAGGTGGTCGGTTCCAGGACATGTCCTTAAGACCCCAAAGACCACCCACCCAGCCTGGGCTGGATGTTATGGTCAAGCCCCATCCCACCCCTGCACCTGTGCATCTCTCCCTTCATCTCCAGCAAGGACAATGTCATGAAGACATTCCCGGTCTCCTGCGAATCACTCAGGAGAGAAACTGCACATTCACAGAAGCAGAGCTAAGAGGTAATTGTCAATCAATTTGCTGTTAGGCTGCTGTTGACTCTACATGTGATGCTGGTCAAGCTGCCACTCCTGGGCTGTCCACACCTGGTCTTCATGGGATCATCAAACGCAGCTATGGACAGTGGGAAGTCCAGAGCAGGATCCAGTGAGCCCTCCTGCAACAACAGACTGAATCGTGGGAAGCGGTTCTGGGGAAGAAGTCTGGGTGGTTGGTATCATTGGGGCAACTTGCCAGGAAGTGGAGGGTGTTCCTGCTGTGAATGAGGAGTCCCTGACAACCTTGACATCTCTTGATTCCAATGACTGAACCATGACCTTTACTCAAGCAATGAGAAGCCAACAGAGGAAGTGCACGTTTATCCCCTGGTTAGCTCAGAGGCACAGACACAGCACTTGTCATTGTCTCTGTTTGCTGAGATTAAAAGCAGCTGGTAAATTCAGGGAATAGAAACGGATCAATACTCCCCAGCTCTTCCCTAAGCTTTGGGGATAATAATCTTCTGATTATTATCTCGGGCTAATGAGACTGGAGTGGTACATAAGGCCAGCAGGGGCCAGAGGAAGGTAGAGTCTATCTTTTTAAAATCACCTACTGCTATTTCTAAATATGAGGAGTCATTTCCAAGATCACAAAAATGTTTAGTTATTACACCAATATCAACGACATTGATGGGAATACATCTCAACTGTGGATGCCTTTGAGAATCCAAAGATGATAATAAAATTTCCAAAGAATATCCACATATAGTGCTATCATCTAGAAAACAGGAATGGAATGACACAATGAGACTGTTTTCAAAGAAATGCGCCAATCTTAGTGATTACGAGAATAGTGAGCCCCCACTTGAAAGAGTTTGTTGTGTGGATCACAGGCAGCACTCAAGAGAGGCTAGTGATGGCTGTTGTCATTAACACACACTATTGCCTTTCAAAGCCATGAGCTGGGTATGTCATTTGTCTCTTCTGAAACCATCCTCAGACCCTCCCCTCTGAAAACTGCTCTGTGCCCTGCACACATTTTCCTAAATACCTGCCAGTGGGTATTTATCATTCTATGGTAGACATTTAGAGTTTGTGGAAACCATTATACTTGTTTACTAAGCCAGCCATAGCAAAATAGCATATTTACAGTGTCTCAAACAACAGAAATAATTTTTCTCAGTTCTGTAAGCTAGAAATCTGAGGTCAAGGTGTGGCAGGTTGGTTCCTTTTGAGGCCTCTCTCCTTGGTATTTTGATAGCTATCTTCCCTCTGTGCATGTCTGTCTTCAATCCCTTGATTCCCCTTCCTGTGTGGACACCAGTCATATTGGGCTAGGGCCCACCTAATGACCTCATTTTAGCTCAATTGCTTATTTTTTTTTTGTGGTACTGGGGTTTGAACTCAGAGCCTCACACTTGTTAGGCAGGTGCTCTGCCACTTGAGCCACTCCACCAGCCCTCAACTGCCTCTTTAAAGGTTCTATCTCTGAGGTGCAGAGTGTTAGAACTTCAACAGGACTTGGAGAAGACACAATTGGCCAAAGAGAATCACACCCAAAATAGTATATGTGGTGGGTGATCAAAATACTACATTTTGTCACTTGGGATGGCTCTCCATTGTTATGGTGAATGTGCATTAACTGGTCAGTTTCCACCAGTGACCAGCAAATAAAATACCTCTTCCATCTCTTCTATCTCTTCCATCTGCTTCCACTGATGGTCATATCCCTTTACCAGCCAGCATGGCTAAACCTAAATGGATTGGCTGAGCCACCCACACAATGCCCATACCTTTGCTTCACTTCTATCCATTGCACTACTTTGGAGCACCCCCAAAAAAGCCAACCAAACACACACAAGCACACACACACACACACACACACACACACACAAACACGTTACCATGATTGATACAGGTAGAAATAACAAAGAGCAAATTGGACCTAAACCTTCCAACTGTCATTTTCAATTACAGATTTAAAAACAAATCTATGTACTATGTTTACATATAAATAAAGCAGAAGCTTGAAAATATCTGTAGTACAAAAGAAACCATAACCTGGTGACTTAGAAGATTTTGCAAAGAGCCATACTTATAGAAACTAAAAATAATCAAAACATTAACACTCTCATAAGTATGTATAATTATTATGTATCAACTAAAAGCAAAAACATATATTTTCAAAACTTATTATAAAAATCCAAATCAAGGGGTGATTATTCCCCCTTCCAAAAACAAAAACAAAACATTAAATCTACAAGGGACAAAATTAACAGGTTATTAAACATAGCTGAGGAGAGAATTGGTGAACTGGAAGAAAACTCAGTAGAAATTATCCAGAATGCATTATAGAGAAATAGGGAAATATGAAATATAATGGAGACATTGATGCATGAGCAACAGAGAGAGAAGTCCTAACACCTTCCTAAGCCAGACTCTAACAAAGAACAGAGCGGAGGCAGAGGTGTTAAGAGACAATGATCAGGAATTACTTAGGGTGCTGAGAACACCAGTACACAGATCCAAAGTAAACCACAACTAAACACATTCTTTAATAAAACCTCATTTCACTAAAGATAGGAGGAAACCTAACAAGATATAACAGGGAATAAAGAGCAGTTTATTCCAAAGAACATCAGTTCACTTATTTCCTAACAACAATGGAAGCCAGATGACAAGTGGGATGAAATTGTTGGTGTATTGAGGGGAAATGTCAATCTAGAATACTTCTAGAATCATTCAGACATTTTTATCTTCCTAGAATTAGAAAACGAGGACATTTTCAGATAAACCAACCAAAACCAAAACACAACAGAGAATTCGTTATCTGCAGACCATTGCTAAAGGGAATTTTAAAGGGAAAGAAAGTAATCTCAAAGATCTGAACCACAAGAGGGAGTAAAAAACATAGATATGTAGGTAAACCAAAGCAAATGACTAAATGATTGCAAGAATGCAGCATGGTTCAAAACAAGGGAAACACATCTGTATTCACTGATAATATAGAATGCAGGTTCATTAGAATCTCAGAGAAATAGGCAAACACATGCTCATAGTGGGGTATTTCAACATACTCCTTCAGTAGTACATGAATAAGGCAGATCAGTACTCAGGTGAACACATGCTCACTCATGGGAACAGATGCTACATACCAAGTGCAGAACACACATCTCCTCAAACAGATGCATGGAACATTTTGAGGCAACTGATCCTGTGTGAGGCCAAAAAGCAAGGGCTGAACCATGGCAGGAGTCAGCTACACTATGATAACAAGAAGGTAACTACAGACGTCATCTGTTTAAAACCAGTTTGCTTCTTATAATCCCTGGGTTCAAACCCCATAAGGGAAATCAGACAATGCATGTATTAAGCAGCAACAAGTAGTACTTAATCAGGGCTGTAGGTGTGGTTCAAGAGGCACAGCACCTGCCTAGTCAGTGCAAGACCCTCAGTTCAAACCCAAGTATTACCAAAAAAATTAAAAAGACCTTGTAAGATTTGTGTAATGTCATTTTTAGGGGAAAAAATATAGCTTTATATATTTATATTAGAAAAAAAGGCCAAACATTAATGAGCTAACCATAAATCTCAGTACCAATGATAAAGAACACTAAAATCCAGCAAAAATGCAAGAAAAATAATGCTAATAGGACTATAAATTAATAAGATGGCTGAGTACCAGCGGCTTATGCCTGTAATCCTACCTACTCAGGAGGCAGAGATCAGGAGGATCGCGAGACCCTATCTCAAAAAACCCTTCACAAAAAAGGGCTGGTGGAGTGGCTAAAGGAGAAGGCCCCGAGTTCAAGCCCTAGTACTGAAAATAATAATAATAATAATAATAATAATAAAATGGGTAAACATTAGCAGAGTAGATTCAATATGTGGGGCATTTGAAATGAACAAGTAGTGTCGGTGTTCTCCAAAGAGACCATAAAGAACAAGATGTCTAAACAGACAGCACCAAAAACGGGAAAGAGGCATCACTACAGACACTACAGATGTGGAAAAGGCAATAAAGGGACATTGGAAGTAGTAAGAAGAAATCTAAAATTTTGTAGAAATAAACTTGAAAGTTTAGATGAAATAGGGGCTTTGTTTTAAAAAAAATCAAAACATAAAAAAGAAATAGCCTATAATAACAGAAGAAATTGGATTTTCTGTTTTGTTTTTGCAGTATTGGGGGTTGAAGCCAGGTCCTCACACATGCTAGGTGAGTGCTGTAGCTCTTGAGCCACACCCAGTCTTTTTTTAAGTTATTTTCCAGATTGGGTCTTATGTTTTTGCCCAGGGCCAATCTCAGACTGTGATCCTCCTACCTATGGCCCCCTGCATAGCTGGAGTTACACTGGTGAACCACCACTGCCTGGCTTACTTGCTGAGATGGGGGGGGGGTCTCACTAACTTTTTGCCTGGGCTGGCCTTGAACTGCAGTCCTTCCAAACTCTGCCTCCTGAGTAGCTGAGATTATAGTTCAGAATCACCACTCCTGGCCCACTATAATTTGTTTTAGAGATATATCCTCACTAACTTTGCCTCAAACTCATGATTCTCCTGCCTCCACCTTTCAAGTAGTTCAGACTACAGACATGTGCCACCATGCCCAGCTAAGAAAGTGAATCTTTAGTCAAAATTTCCCCTCAAAGGTCTAGAAAACTCAAATACTCAGGAAGGAAATAATTCCAATCCTACAAAAGATCTTCCCAAAAAAATTAGAAAAAGGACTATTTCCTAACTCATTTTATGCTATCCTGGATAGCAAAATCTGAAAAGCATATCATAATAAGGAAAATGAATGGCAGGCTCCATTCACTGTCAACAGATAAGAGAAGTCACAACAAAAAATGAAGACAGCAATATACTAAAAGGCTAATGCATCACTGTGAAATCGGATCATACCAGGAATGCAAAGTTGGTTTAACATTTAAAAATGAAAGAAGAACCATCAGGAGACAGCAAGGAGTTGTCTGGCTTTCAAGCAGTTTCCTTCATGGCGATAGTGACAAAAGATCGAATTAAAGATAGGTGATGTTGAGAAAGGCAAGGTTTTTGTTCAGAAGTGTGCCCAGTGCCACACAATGGAAAAGGGAGGCAAGAATGGGCCAGAACAGGTCAGGCCACAGGATTCTCTTACATAGATTCCAACAAGAGCAAAGGCATCACCTGGGGAGAGGATACCCTGATGGAAAATTTGGAGAACCCCAAAAAGTACATCCCTGGAACAAAAATGATCTTCGCTGGCATTAGGAAGGGATAAAGGGCATATGTGATAGCTTATCCCAAAACAGCTACTGCCTTATTTATTACTATCTCAAAACCAAGCAAGACTCACCTGTGTTTCAATTTGTGATCACTTACCTGTTAAAGGCAATATTGAAGATAAGAAAGCAATGTCTATTTTTTTGGTCTTGACTACTACCAATTTAAGCAGAACTCCCTGTATTTAAAATGCTTCCTTTTACTAGCTAAAAGGCATTTTAGTGTGGTTTAGGTATAATATCAAATAAAGAATATTTAACATTTCTCACATTTCATAGTTGAGCTATAAATTCAGATGCTTTTAAAAATGAGTGTGATAGGTACAATAGCAAGTTAGACTTTGCTTTTGAATTATTTAAGTCAGACTAAGTTATAATTCAGGGTTGTCTTTAAGCAGCTATTCAGAACCACAAAACACTGTGGAATTACTGTGTATGGGATTGGTACTGGTGCTCTTTGCCAACTCATTAGAGAGAAGGATTAACATAGAGGGAATATAATTTATAAATTATGTGGCCATAAGACTTAAGATAACTAAATATCACATGGGGAAAGGAGAATCATCAAATAAAAGAAAGAAGAATCATATCAAATAAAACATTTGATCATTTCAATAGGTGTGAAGCAAAGCATTTGATAAAATTCAATATTCCCATGTAAAAACTACAAATAGAAGACCATCTCAAAAATTCTACAGGAAACAGCATATTTATTGGTGAAATAATGACATATTCATATTCACAGTCAAGAACAAGATGAGGATATAGTCTTTCAAATTCACATTCAAGTTGGATTGAAAATTCTCCCCAGCACAGTAAGACCAGAGAAGGAGCTAAAAGATGTAAGAATTAGAAAGGAAAAACAAAGCTTTCACTATCCACAGATAATGTGTAATAAGAGTTTAGCAAAGTAAACAGACACTAAATCAATATACAGAAATCAATCATGTATACACATGACATTAGCAAACAGGAAATTATATATTGTAAAATACAATTTATATAAATATATACAAAAACATCCAAAACTGTAAAACTCCCAACAATGAGTTTAACAAAAGACATACAAGACCTCTGCGGGAAGGGCTGGCGGAGTGGCTCAAATGGTAGAGCACCTGCAGAGCAAGTAGGAGGCTCTGAGTTTAAACCCCAGTGCTGCCAAAAAAAATGGGAGAGAGAGACCTATATGGTAATGAGATGTATTAAGAGACCCAAGTAAACGGGGAGATACCACGTTCATGGATTAGAAGAGCCGGTATTGTAAATATACCAATTCTTCCTAAAGTGACTTATAGACTCAAAGTAATGCCAATCAAAATCTCAAGCACGCTTGTGGAAATTGACAGGTGATTCAACTTTATACAAAAGACTGGTGATTTGGCTATAATTAAATTAATTAAAATTAGTAGCAATCTACAGTCACCAAATCATGAACTTCAGGGTCAGTGGGAGCCGCAATTAAGGAGTTATGTGTGGCACAAAAGCTCACAGTGATTCACGTTCACATTATTTAAGGAATTCCTACAAATCCATATGTGAGCCAGCAACCAAACAGAAAAATAGACAACAGACTACATCAAAAAAGAAAAAAAATCCAAGTGGCCAATGAGCATGCGAAAAAGTGTTCAGTCTAACCCTGTCAAAAACAGAAGAGTTAAGTAAGTTGTAACAATCTCTGCACACTGGATTCTATGCAGTAATAAAAATGTCCAAGTGAAAAACACTAAATCTAACAGAAATATCATTTTGAGGGGCTGAAGATGTGGCTCAAGTGGCACAGCACTTGCCTAGTAAGTGTGAGGCCTTGAGTTCAAAACCCTCCCTAACGAGCTGGGAAAGACGGGCTTTCTGAGAAGGCCCATGACCATCTATCTCCAGGACACCAGTTCCAAGACCTGAGGCGGCCATGACCCTGAACTGCAGTGGGATCATGAGCACATGCTCTCCTGTCTCCGTTCTCTTTCCTGGAGAGCCCTCTTCCCCTAGGGCCATCACTGTCCTGGGAGACCCCAGGAACCAGTAAACATTTATTGGGTGCAGGAAAAAATCCTAGCATCTCCTTGCTTGCCAGGTGTGTTTTGAGCTGGTAGCTCTGGCAGTTTGGGACCAGTGGAGAATGAAGAAGAAAGTTTTTACCTATTTTCAGCTCTTGTGAAGAAAGACATGACCAGGGAACTTCCAAAGCCCCCCTTACAAAAGTCTCCCACTTGACATTTCTCACAAATAAGGCTCCTCTTTATGACTTTGCAATGAAAGAAAAAATTCCTGGAGACTGAAACCATCAGTATGAGAAAATTCTGATTTCTCTTATACGACCACAGAATTCGCACGAGTCTGTGTCAAAGATACATGATGTCGCAGCAGTGGTTGGAAGCAGACTTTCTGATATAAATTGCACTTTTCCCTGGTTAGTTATCTAATGGGGAAGTCCCACAATTTTTGCACATTCTTTAAAAAAAAAAAAAGGCTTCTGTTGCCAAGAAGTTTTCAGAAGTTACTATTTTTGTAGGTCCTATAAAAATGCAGCATATTCACTCCCAGTGCTGACTCGGCAGGAGCATTCCACTCACAGGCCCTATTTCCAGAGCCCAGTTGCCATCTGGGCCACGCGCAGATGTTCTGGCAGGACCAGAACCCTCCAAACTCACGCTTTTGTTCATTGTATTAAGCAACAGCAGCCCTGGTAATTTCAGTTCCATTCAGCCCCGAGTTTGGGGCGGGGGGAGAATCAATATTTGCTAAGAGGAGAAAACAATTATTTGCTGGCTTTTCAGAGAATATTACAAATAATGATGGTTCGAAACCATAAAAACTGTTCAAAGAACTGCCTGACACGAGCCCATTAATCTGTGGTTCAGTGTACCCTCCAGTTCACTCCTTCTGTGAAGAACTTGAATCCATGAAAATTTTTGTAGGAATACAAACTAATTGCTATGCAAATACCAGGCGTCTCTGGAGCAGAGTGCTTTCAGCAGTGTGGGATCCGAGAGCAGCCACAATCACTGTGACATGCTCGGGTTGGCAGAGGGCAGAAGATGTTGACACAACAGGCAAAGTCAGGGTGCCTGATACCTAGGGAGGCAAGCGTGTTTCACAACGCCCACCACCAGGCATTCAGGAAAGTGAACCAACCCCAGCAGCCACCTTCAAGGTCAAGCAGGACGAAGGTACTCCGCCCCTTCCACACCCCCACTGACTTCTCCTCCCTAGGAGCTTGTGAAGGTACAAAATCACAAAATCGTAAGGAATGATCGGCTGATCAGATGCAACCATTTACAAACAAGGGATCCTGGAACAAAGGGATCGTGAGCCCAAACATGAGGCACCTTATTAATCAGGGGAATTGGACTGGATTTCACAAGGCCAGGGGCCTGTCACAAAACACCAATGTCCTTACAGGAAAGAGAAAGCCAGGAGGCTCCTGATGCAGAGTAGAATCTAAGACACAGTCTCTCTGCTCATTCAGCTGAAGAACGGTAGCAGAATCCAGGCTTCAAGTGCAAACATCATGGATTTCTCTGCTTCAAGTGATTTGCCCAATACATACATCCAAGAGTGAAGCAGGAAGTCGTTGGTACAGACTCCTTTTGATAGGTGAGAGCGCTGCACAGCCAGACAGAGTGCATGTCACAGCACTGCAAGGCGGTCCCACACATCTTGCCCTTCCTGGTGTCATCCTTCACCTGGGGCTTCTGGGATTTGGCTTTGTTCTGCTTCCTAACTGGTGGCTTCTGTGCCCATATGTTTCTCCTGATTCGTTCTTTTTCACAAGCGAGAAAATTGAACACACAGCTCAGAGTTGAAGGAGCCAGGAGAGGACCCAGCCCCTCTGACTCCACAACTCTTGTCCTTGAAGACTCTGAAAAGGAGTCCCCGAGGGCAAGCAATGTGTGTGCTGGCCACTCTTGCCTGCTCCTGTTAGTCATGACAACGTATGACCTTCCTAGAAGGGCTAACAGATCAGGGAGGACTAAGAAGGGGGCAGCTCACATGCAGAGCCCATGCCAAGGGGCGGGGGTCACTTCAGCACCCAGGCTACACTGGCAGAGGGAAACCCCAAGATGTGTGGGCAGACATCTGGATCAAGAACTCATCCTGCAGAAGATGGGGGAGACTTGCTGGGTGTGGCTGCAGGACAGCAGCAATGGAGGATTGACAGCAGCAAGGAAACACAAAGGTCTCCGCTGAGCCAAACTGCCATGCCAGGCCAGGGCTGCAGGCCAAACCAGAGCTAGAGGCCCCTCCTGACGGGGTGTCCTTGAAGAGAGCTGCCTGCTCTGATCATGAGATTGAACAAAAGGGTCTCTACTGCCCCTTCTATGCCAAGAATCGATAGCTGTGCCTGTCACCTTTATGGTCAGGACAGAGCCCAGCTTCCCTCTGGTCACATTAGCAACCAAACAAGATGTACTGCAGGCAGGGTGTACCAGGGTCTGCTCCTAGGAGCCCCTCGGGTGTAGGGCTAGGAAGAGCATCCTGAGATAATGGGATATGAGGGTCAGAGGATTTGACCCCTGGATCCCCTGTCATTGGGACCAGCCACATCTCCAATGGTGCCCTAGGGTCAGCCTTGGCTCCCCAAAGCCATCTTCCCACCTCTTCTTCCAGAAGCATGGTGCCACAATGGGAAATTGGTAGGGGCTTGTTAAATACTTCCCAGCCCCCGGCTCCAGGGCAAAATGCCTAGGTGCCCACGGCTTTGGAGTCTCGCCTCTCCTGACACCCTGCCCAACGCTGCCTCCACATCCATGCCGACCCTCATACAAGCAGCTGTGCTTGCCTTCCCTCTCCCCTGCCTCTCCATCTTCTACTCTCCCTATACCCACTCCCATCACCTTGTCCTCTGATGTACAGAAAGGAAGAAGCAGTCACTGAGTACCCACCGTGTGCCAGGAGCTGAGACACACCCTGCATACGCACTGGCCCTTGGGTACTGTCCTCTAGCACTGTCCTTGGGATGCAGAGGGAAGCCTGAGCTCCAGAGGCACTCAGTGCCTAGCCATCAAGAGCATAAAACTCACTTAATCCAAAATAATACAACGCTGGCCTCTGGGATGGGTGGGTTTGCATGATTTTCAGTGGCAGACTTAGACCCTAAAACTATCACTTTATGCAGCTCTTACTTGAGATTGTATTTTCTCTGGGACAAGAAGGAGGAAGGAGGCTGTGATCACAAATGGCTGAAGAAAACAACAAAAAAGATAATGCTTTAGTGGATATTAATTAACGTGACCAGAGGCACACTAAGATAGCAGGACCCAGCATCACATCTCGCCTGGGAATGAGAATGGGCTTCCTTCCCTGTGGGTGCTTCTCCTGCTCCCCAGCAGTGTCTGAGGATGGGAGACCAAATTTGGCTCTAGGGATGAGCAGTCTCTGCTCTTTCCTATGTATAATGGGCACGGTGGGGAGACTGAGGAAGAAAATGCACGTGAAAACCCTCCAAAGTGTTACTCTAAGGAAGTAACCAGAACAAACGTCAGGCTCTTTGTAGTGAGTCTGTGTTCAGGAAATGTATACAGTGGATCCTTCTGGATGATCAACGCAGAACCACAGCAATCCCAGGGTTCCTCTGGGTTGCAGGTCACCATAGATCTTTGTTCAGAGGTCCAGATGACATTTGTACAGTTCTGCACTGAAGGCCCACTCTTCCAGGGCTTCACAGCAAATGGATGAAACCAAAGAGCCACCTGTCCCTTCAGGGAAAGCAGAACGGGGACCTCAGCGACTCACAGGAAGTGAGATGTTCAGAAAACTACAAAGGGCAACGCTGTCTGATGAGGCCTGGGGTCCTTTCCTGGTCTGCAGAGGGCAGGAGGATATGGAAATCATCCCTCATCAGGCTTCTCCACCCGGAGTCCCTCAAAAATGACCTCCCTCCCTGACGCCTCTGTCGCCACATCTTCGGCCTTAAGGGAGACGTCATGCCGAGGCCAGGAGGGCTGACCCTGACAGTGTTTTCACAGCTGCAAGAAAGCTTTTCCACTTGAGCCTTTAAAAATAGGTTGTCATCCCCCCTGGGAGGAGTCAGCCAAGCAAAGCCTGTTCCTCAGTCCAACTAAAAGAAGTTTATAGACATTTTCTGTTTGTTTGCCCCTCGCCAACCAACCAGGCCGAGCTCGAGTCATCGCCTGGCCCTCAAGGGGCTGATTTAGGTCTTATTATGTTGTCTGTTGGGGGCGTCTCAGGCCCGTGCTGGCAGGTCTCCAGCAGCTCATGCCAGAGGGGGAGGGAAAGGCCCCCTGCCCATGTCACATTCACAGGCTCAGCCCCAGGGGGCCTGCCTTCCTCATTTTGCCAGCAGAAACCTCACAACTGCCAAGACCCAGCTTCAGAGAGAGTGAGACTAGGAAGAGCCAAGGAGGGACATAGGAGGCTGGCTTTGTTCCCTGCGCGCACGCGCGCACACACACACACACACACACACACACACACACACACACACTACAGGTACATCCCAGGCCAAGCCAAGGCCTATCTGACCTTCTGTCTGTAGGCATCTCATGCTCCATCCTGCAGTGACATTGTGGCTCTTTGCAGACAGCACGTGTGACACGGAAAAACCATCCTGCAGCTTGTTTCAAAGATAGCACCTGCGCCCCTCAGCGCTAGGGCCAGCCTGAAGCTGAAACTGAAGGGCACAGAGCAGCTTCCATCCTGCAAAGTGACCCTCACTTGTTCTTCACTTGGCCCTTTTGCGAAGGCTGGGCTAAGATGGATACACTGGATTCCTGATGCTTTTAGATGCAGTCCCATGATTCCCAGAACAACAGCTGAACCAGGAGCTGGCGGTATCCCTAGGAAGATGCTGGCCCAGCTTTCTGTGAGGCCTCTAGGGTTCCAGACTGCCAGCAACTGAGAGGCGGCCTGGATGGCACAGGAAGAAGCCAAGACCAGGCCCAGAGGCAGCTGGCATACCGCTTGCTGCTTAAACAGCTCTTAGCAACCCCTGTTCTCCAGCAGCCCTGGGGACAAGCACTTGCCCAGGAGGGGTAGGAGTAGGAGTTTGTGGGGATGCCAGGCAAATGGCAGAGGGGCCTGGCTGGGACTCTAGCCACCACACACCTGTGCCATAGCTGAGGGCTGTGGAGTGGATAGGGACACAGGATATAGTTTTAGGAATAAGAGCTCTCTGTACCGGTGTCCTGCACTGGGACTCTGCAGAATCACAGCACATAGGCACAAAGTCAGAATGGATCCCAGATCTGTGGCTTGGGCGGGGTCCGTGGCTAATGAGAAATGTGGTGCTCATCTGACTCGGTCACCCCGTGAGACCACTGCAGAGTTCTGGAGGCCTGCAGAGGCCCCAGCGCATCTGCCCCAGCCACCTCCTGCATTGGGGCCTGCCAGGCCCTGCAGGCCCCTCGGCCACCTCTATCTATCTTCCTGTCCTTTCTCCATCACCCTGGCATGTCCCCTCCCAGAGTCCCAGAGGCCGCTGCTGGAAGTTTCCAACTGGGCACAGACAGGCCAGTGGATGAGCTGTCAGGCTGAGGACACACGCCCCCACCACGCTCACAGAGCTCTGTGACTGGAGGTCCCCTCCCATACCGTCCTGGATGCGTGCACACGGCGAACTCCGAAAGAGAGATATGATAGCCCAGCACTTCTGCACACGTGCGCGGCGCGGCACCTTCCTGGCCTCCGGATTGCAGCTCAGCATTCTGCTTGTGCAGCTGCAAATTAAAAGCGTCAGAAATGGAGCCGACTGAAACGTCCCCACGACTGCAAGCCATTTCAGTGAGAGCGTCTTTCCTTTCTTTCCCTTGTTCCTTCTCTCTAGGCTTTTTCTCCCTTTTTAAAACACAGTCATTGAAGAAGATCCCTGAGGAAATGAAACACAGAACACTGTGTTAAGATATCATAGAAGTTCTGACTTTCAATACCCAATTCCCCAGAAAATTCTGAATTAAGCCAGTTAGTTCTACATTTACAGAGGAATTATTCAGAATGAAATGAGCTGCATATACGGTCTCGCTGCTCTTGCTCTGCCCAAAGCTCCTCTCACTTATGAAATTTTTATGAATGAGAAACACTGAAACTACTGGCTATTTCGACATTGACAACCAACACCGAACTCAGGTGACAAAGGGTCCTGAACCATGCCATGGACCCCAGGCGTTTTACCCCCAGTATGAGGTGTGTCCTAGAACACGCCTGGACATGTTTTTAAGACACATTTGGCTCCAAAGTATAATAAATGACTGTGCTAGTCAGCTTTCCATTACTGTAACAAAATACCTAAGATACTAAACTTAAAAAGAGGAAAGGTTTATTTTGGCTCACAATTTTGTAGGTTTGAGTAAGTGGTCAGTTGGCCCCATTGCTTTTAGGCCTGTGCAGCAGAGGAGATGATGGAGCACATGGGAGAAGAAGATGCTCACCTCATGGGGGACCAGAAGTGAGAGGGAGAGAGACAGAGAGAGAGGGGGAGAGAAAGGTTATGTCTTCTAATATTGTGAGAGATATTGTTTACACTGTTCTAAGGAGAGCAAAGAAAACAAAAGTAATGGATAAAGGCTGAAAACACCAAGTTTTCGTATTTAATTGTAGATCTTTAAAAGTAAACACAGAGCCAGGTGCCAGTGGCTCACGCCTATAATCCTAGCAACCCAGGAGGCAGAGATCAAAAGGATCGAGGTTCAAAACCAACCCAGGCCAACAGTTCACGAGACCCTATCTCAAAAAAGAAAAAAAAAATCACAAAAAAAGGGCTGTGGAGTGGCTCAAGGTGTAGGCCCTGAGTTCAAGCCCCAGTATTGCCAAAAAAAAAAGTAATCATAGGAACTCTTTGGCTTGGATAGGCCACTGTGGTGCGTGCACTTGACCCAGCTCCTCACCACATCGTCACCTCACAAGACTTTCAGAATCGAGAGATTCCTGACCAAGAAACAAAAGTGAAAGCATCCCATCTCCAGTGGATTCGGATGAAAACTGGTAACAAAAACAGACAGAGTCCAGAAGGAGACCCTGGGGGAGAGGAAAGCGACTGAGAGTCTTTCCCACAAAGCCCAAAGGACAGCACCAGTCAGACGAGCATTTTCAGCTGGAAACCTGACTTTTCTTTTCCGTTGATCTGCACTAGAAAAATATAAAAAGCAAGAGAAAATATGAGTGGTATTTGTGGTCTCTGGTCAAAGCCTCCTTAGTGGACTCCGTGGGCTTCTGGATGTCACAGAGTCTGTCTGTGAGCTTCCTCCACTCCACGCGCATCCTTGGAAGAAACTAGAGAAGAGGCTAAAGTGCTAGGAAGCAGATTTAAACACCGGAGTGAGGGATCAGCCACAGCCGCCAGTGCTCATCCGTGAGTCCATGCTGAGTGCAAGAAAGGACCTGGCCCTGACGGCACGGCAGTAGCTTCCTTCCTGCTTCTGGAATAAAATCCGGGAGGTTTTTATTTCATCAGAGTCCTCAGAACCTCGTTAAGGGGAAACAGGTCCAGGGAGTGTGCATGTTGGCACAGAGATGACCGGCCCTGACAGCAGCCAGGCGGCACTCCACCCCTGGAGCCGGGCCCCAGACTCTTTTGCTTTAGGTGTCTTTTAGATAGGTCGCATGGTTTTGCCCAGGTCACGAGGGGTGAGGGGCAGTGGCCATGGACAGGGCAGCCAGGTGCAGTGGGAGCCCCGACCTGCACTAGGAGGATGGTACTCCATCTTCAGTCATCTGCCAGGGTCTTCCAGTTCTCTGGGGTTTGTTTTCTTTTCTTCCTCCTCTCCCCCAAGGAAACCCAGACAGCCAGATGTTGCTGTGAAATTTCTCTCGCTTTTTAAATGTTTACTTAAAATTTTGTAAAAATCATTTTTTGACATTTCTATTATAGAACTCCAATTTTCAGTTTTGAAGAAGAGAGAAAATTTATTCTGCCTAAAGCAAAAATGAGGAATTTGTTTGCTCCAGGGTAGAGAGCGGAAGAAGGAGTCAGGAAAATATTTAAAACTGTAAGTGTGCAAAGAAAATTCTGCCCTAACCTCCTACCTCCACTTTTAGCTGGCTCTGAATTGAGTCACTCAACACTCACCCCAACCCCCTTCTCACCTCTTGGCTGCCTCTACTATAGAAAGTGAAAATTACCAATTCAGTCTCTGAAGATATTAGTTGCCTTGTGACACCTAAACGGCCTGCTGTCGTGAATTAAAACAAAACAAAACATCGCAACACAGGCCATTCATTACCTCTTTTTCCTTCCCCTTTCTTCCTTCCTGAAATGTTGATGAAAGGTCTGGAGGTATAGCAGCCCAACTGTGACCATAAAGAGAAAAGCCTAATATTAAGAATGGTGGAAGAAGGAGAAAAGACTGTGGGTTCCCTGTCTCTGTTTTCCTCCAGACTTCTTAAAAGACAGTGCTATGCTTTCTTTCAGGTTCTTTAGTTTGCATGAGTGAGGAAAACAGGCACTAAAGCCACAGAAGAACGAGGAGGATGGGCACCGCCCTCTGCTTCACAGATGGGTCCTGACATGGTGTACAGATGCATCCTGCTGGGTGTAATTCTGCGCAGAGGAGGAGTTGTGGGATCCTGTCTCTTGTTTCTGATTAGTCAAAGATTCCCCCTCCCCACCAGGCATCAACTCTGCCTCATTCGACCCTTCTACAGGAATTCGGGCTGCCTGTGATGTGGGATAAGGGGTGAGGAAGTCAGGACCCCAGGTACAGCTGGCCACTCTGGCTATGTAGCAGAACCCAGAAGGGACGCCTGGCTCTCCTGGGCAGGTGAATGGTCCTTTCTGATTGCAGAACAAGGGCCACAGGGGCCCTTTGATTTTTAAACTGTTCTTTCATTTTTGAATGGTATTATTTTTACCTTATGGATTTAAAATATCCCTTATTTAGGGATATATTGGCAACGGGAGATGATAGATTATATTCATATATTCGTGTGTTTCTTTTTTTTTTAGGGGGTGGTACTGGATTTGAACTCAGGGCTTTGCACTTGTTAGGCAGGTGCTCTACCACTTGAGCTACGCCTCCAGCCCCTTTTGCTGTAGGTTATTTATCAGATAGGGTGATGCCTTTAACCCAGGACCAGCCTTGGATCCAGTTCCTCCAGCCCATGGCCTTATACATAGCTGGGGCAACAGGCTTGTGCCACCACCATGCCTGGCTTGTTTGTTGGGATGGGATCTTGCAAACTTTTTACCCAGACTGGCCTCAAACCTCAATCCTCCTGATCTCTGCTTACTGAGTAGCTGAGATTACAGACATAAGTCACTGCACCTGACCTTCATGTGTTTCTTATTAAACAAATCAAAAACTTTCTCTTTGTAAACATGTCAAGAATTATAAGAAAAGCTGGTTACCCACCAAAGCTGCAGGTCTTAGTTGTCACTATGTGTGTGGCCGTTCAGTTGTTTCCCAGGTCCCAGAACAGACGTTTTTGCATGTTTGTGATATTTCTTCTGAGCTCTCTTTTTTGTTCCATTTATCTATTTGTTGAAGTCAGTGGAAGAAATTAAATAAAATGTAAGTTTGAGATAAGAGATTTGCAAGTCACACCTAAGGAGAGATTTGTATCCAGAGTATAAAAAGAATACTCAAAATGCACCAAGGAGAGAAAAAACAATCCCACATAAAAAAGGGCAGAAGATTGGAACAGACTTCATCAAATGGATACAGCCCAGGAGAGGTCCTATTGTCACAGGCTTTAGGGGAATGCAAATTCAAACTGAATGAAGTATCACTGCTCACGTAAGACAATGGCTCAGATAAAAAAGAAATAGATGCAGATGTATAAACACAAATAAGTAACTAAGCAGGTAAATAAACAGGCAAACTGACTGCACCAAGTCCTGACAAGGGCGGAGCTCCAGGACCTCTCTGAAGCGCTATGCAATGCAGAAGGTACAACCGCTATGGAGAATAGCTCAGAAACAGCTCCATACCCATCGAACAGCTCTTGCCTATGATCTAGCATCTCCCTGCGTTCATCCTTGAACAATGAAACAGGATGCTTACACAAAGACCTGCACGTGTGTGCATGTGTGCGTATGTGTGTGTGTGTTACTGGGGATTGAACCCTGGGCCTCTTGAATGTTAGGCAACCACCCTACCACTTAAGCTACACACCCTTTGTTTGCCTTTTGTTTTTGAGATGGGTTTTTCACTCACTTTGCCTGGCCTGGTTCTGAATTCACAATCCTCCTGCCTCTCCCTCTCTAGTACCTGAGATTACAGGCATGCACCATCTCACCTGGCTGAGACCAATTTTTAAGTTTGCTTCTGGCCAGATGGTCTTTTTGCCAGCTTAGGAGACAAAAATTGTAGTCTGGGTCCTGTATAGAGCAGAGAACCTAAAAAACAATCCCATACTTTAGGTAGTAACCCCAAAGAGTTGAACCCTAGGAGCAGTCACATAGTACAAATTCCTAGCAACTGGTTCTCCAAGATACAAAGCCTTAGCTTATAGTATTTGCTAATTGACATGATACAAATCTTCTACTGTGGCCGATTTTGAGCTGCCAATATGACATGGGTGAACACAGAGTCAGGAGGAGATGTACACAGTTGGTGCTCATGGCTCCAACATAGCAGCTCTCTTCCTATAGGTGAGGGTGAACTCAAGGCCATCAGCTTTTACATCCAACTCCAGGTCATCAGGATGCAACAGAGAATACCCTAAACCCTGCAATTGGGATAAAGTGATACTACACTGCCAGTCACGCATAGGGACCTCACAGGTGACTCACAAATAAATGACACTCCCCTGAAAGAAGAAAACATACCACATCTGTCAATTTTTCTGAAAAATAAAAATATATACTTCTAATGACACAAGTGAGGATAACCAGGCAGATAAGTATACAAGAACCCAGCACCAAGAACAGACAAAAGAAGCATGCCTATAGGGACCCAGAGAGTGGAATGACCAGGAAAGAAGCCAGACATCAAGGAAAACATATTGTATGGTTGAGTTTATTTATGCCAATGAAATTACAGTGTTTTGAGATGCATGGTTAGGTTGGAAAAGATAACAAAAATGATAACATGATTATAAGAGCTGGGATTATGGCAGGTTGTGGGGTCACAAGGAGCAGTGACTGGGAAGAAGGGTCTAGGTCTTTTCCTAGATGTTGCTGACGCTGGTACTCAATGCATAGTAACTCATTAAACTGTGCACACATGCTCTGTGCATTCTTCTCTTTATATTTTACAGAGGGTGGGCATGGTGGTTCTCTTCTATAATTCCAGCTACTTGGGAGGCAGAGATGGAGAAGACTGCAGATCAAGAACAGCCAGGGGAAAAAAAGGTAGCAAGACCCACCTAAGCACACAAACCAGGTGTGCTAGCATGTACTTGTGGTCCCAGCCACATAGGAGGTACAGGTGGGAAGAACACAATCTATAGCCAGCCTCAGGCAAAAATGAGAGACCCTATCCCAAAAAAATAGCCAAAGCAAAAAAAAGAAGGGACTAGATGTGTGGCTCAAGTGGTAGCGTGCCTGCCTAGCATGTCAGGCTATGCACTCAAACCCCAGTACCACCAAAAAAGAATTATATTTCACAGGAAAGAAAAGTTAAAAAAAAAACTACATCATGCCCAAGTGTTCTATTTCCCAGTAATACAGAGGTGATTTGACATTTGAAAATTATATCAGTGCAGTTCTCTATAGTGATGGGCAAATGAAGAAAAGGATCTCATTATTTGCCAAATAAAGACTGATGAATTAAAAACACAAACACATGTGCATGATTTAAAAAAAAAGTCTTAGGGAGCTAAAAATAAAATGTTATTGACTTGATAAAGATCATTTAGTTATCACAAAGGCTGTGCTTGATGCCGAAGTGGCAGAGAATCTGCACTGCAATCAGAAAGAAGTCATGTGCCCCATGGTGCTCTCCAGGCACTGTCTTGCTGGTAGCTTCTGCCAACACAAGGGGAAGAGAAAGAGTGCCAAGAAGAAAACTCAAACAGAAGGAAGAAGCCATTTTTAGCAAACATCTGATTAACTACATACCAAACATAAAAGAATCACAGTCCTGACCAGGTGCTCACCTCATGGGACACCCACATACACACAAGGCACGTGAGTGCTAGGGTGCACATATGTGTAATGTTCCCTGAAGGCCCACATGTGTGCTATTGGCGGTGCTGGAACTCTAAGAAGAGGGCGCTGCTGGGAGGTCCTTAAGTCACCGGGGGTGTGCTCAAAGAGGGTTGGTCACTTTCTCTCTCCTTCCCAGCTCATGACGTAAGCGGGTTGCTCCACCACACAGTCCTGCCATGATCTCTCCCCATCTTCTGAAGCCCAAAGCAATGTGGCCACTGCATCTTGGACTGGAACCTCCAGAATCATGAGCTAAATAAAACTTTTCTCTTTACATTAATTGCCTCCAGTATTTTTGTTATAATAGTGGAGAGCTGACAAACACAGTGGAGCTCCTGTTTGCTGCATAGCTCTGACAAGCTAGCAGTCTTAACAGTAAGAATTCAGCAAGGAGACACAAAACAGATAGTCAAAGTCCCAGTGTCTGCACCCCCAAGTTCACATGTATTTGGGGGCGAGTAGGTCATATGGGCAGAGCTCTCTTGAGTGGCATCAGTCCTCCCTCCAACACATGAGCAGGCAGAGAGAAGACGGCCAATTCTGAGCAAGAAGCAGGCCTTCAGCAGACACCAGGACCCCGGACTCCCCAAACTCCACAACTGTGAGAAACAAATTTCTGTTGTTTATAAGCCATCCAGTTTGTGATGCTTTTGTTGTGGCAACCAAAGACATCAGATCAACGCACCCTCCATTCAGTGGCTTGCCTGAAATACACCACCAAGATCCGCAGAGACAAAGAGTGCCCTTCCCAATGGCAGCAAATCCTACAGAACCCCAGAAGCCATCAGTCAGCAGTGCTGGGCTTGTCTGGAGACACTGGAAGATCGAGAAAAGGACATATTTTATCAGAACACAGGGGGAAATCACATTCATTGATGAGAAGACACCATTCAAAGTGACATCCACTCTCTCCTACATTAATCTATAAATTCAATGATTTTTGAACTAAAATCCCAGCAAGATTTCACCCGGACACTGACAGACTGTCCCCGAAATTCATGTTAACCTGTAAAGCTCAGGATGAGTTGGAAAAGGACAGAGGGGACACTTGCCAGCAGCTGTCAACATCCCCAGCACTCCACTACAAGGGAAGTGGCATGGACTCAACCATGAGCCCACACGCGGCTCCTGATTCCATCTCCTGAGGGAACCTATGAGGGTGCCGCACTCCCCTCCCAGGGGGGGCAGAGGAAGGGACAGGACCCCACAGGCTGAGCATTGACCAGGAGCTGCAGGGGACCATGTGGCTCAAGTTCACAGGTATGCTCAGTCCAGTGAAAGACCTGGAACTTTACTGGAAGGTGGAACATGGGGTGGGAGAGTGGGATCTTTTGGGAAGTTTCTTTCAGAATATGAGGGGCAAGATTCAGGGGTTCCACACACATGTTCAGAGGTATGACCCCATGACAGAGAATTCATTAGTAACCACATGACCTCTTTCTATCACCACAATTATTCTGGAATTTCTTTTGCAAATGCATAGTTTGTTTTAACTTTGCTGTTTTTATCATGGTAAAAATGCTCGTAAATTTACCCTAGCCATTTTTAAGTGTGGGATTCACATTGTTACACAGCCACCGCCACCATCCATCTCAAGAGCTTTTTATCTTCCCAACCGAAACTCTGCCCATGAAACACTAAGTCCTCATTCCACCCTCCCCAGTTCCTGGCAGCCACCTCTGTCCTTCCTGTCTCTACAAATCTGACTTTACGTTAATGGAGTCATACAGTATTTTCCTTTTGTGTTTGGCTTATTTCATTTAACACCATGTCCTCAAGGCTCATCCATGTTGTAGCCAGTGTCGGAATGTCCTTCCTTTTTAAGGCTGAGTTATATTCCATTGCGGGACCACATTCTCCATTCCTGAACATTTGGGCTGTTGTGAGTGATGTGCAGTGGACGTGGGCACTCGTGTGCCTCCGGGAGCTCCTTCCGTTCCCTGGGTATCAACGCAGAAGTGGAATTGTGGGATCATATGGCATTACGTGTTACCATATGGAAACATACGGATCATATGTTCGATGTTTTGAGGAATTTTCAATTTTTAAACATTGTTGATCCACCACAATGTGTTAGCTCTACCCAAAGGACTTAAGGCTTGTGGTTTAAAGGTTTGTGGTTTAAAAAGAACCCTAGGGCTCACAAACGGTTTGGGGAGAGAGCATTTTCCTCAGCTGTCAGAAGGAGCAGCAGGTATCTGTAGAATAACTGAAGCAAGCGCATGGGACTCTCACAGCTTTTGTCCTCATCCAGCTCATGACTGCATTCACGGCTGGATGGAAGGACAAGGGGATGCTGCCTGTGCAGGGCACCGGGCAATGCCCACAGCTTTGTCCAGCCAAGAGCTTCCTCCCCAGGGGCCTAGGAGCTGCGTGCCCTAGCCATTAGGGAGCATCTTGCTGAGACCTGCCTGGCCCCAAGCACCTAAGCCCTGCCCAGTGTCCAGGCAAGCCACACCACACGGCGATGCCAGCAGCCTGCCCCCACACCCATTCCCAAGTGGTCCCCATGCTGGATCCCACGCCTGCATCCCAGTGCAGCTGCAGCAGTGGAGGCTGGCCTCCTGGAGAGGAGAGAAGATCTCTCTGCCCTCCTCTGCCCTCTGTGCCTGCTGGCTCCCCAGCCCTGGCTCCACAGTCATTTTCCATGGAACAGTACCGACGTGAATCAAGAGTTAAGGGAAATTTTAAAATTAAATCTGAAACCACAGGATATGTACAAGAGGGTGATGATTATGCCTGGGAGTTTTGATCAGTCACAGCTGCTCCATTATGTTTGTTTACTTTAGGGTAGAAATGGGCCTTTGAAATACATGACCAAAATAAACACCGGGGCAGCTGTGGCGGCCAGGCAGGGGAGCGAGTGAAGCCAGCTAGGGAGGCCCGGCACAGTCACCCATGTCACCGGCAAGGTAAAGAATCCCATGCGTTCCTCTGACCATGTCCAGAGGACAGATATCAGGCATGAAAAAGACCTATCAGGATCTAGGAATTAGAAAATGATGTGGAGTGTTCCAATACAGGCAAAAGTCACGATTTCCAAACATACTGACTATAGGATTAACATGTTGTACAGAGAAGCCCCACTGAGGGGTTGGCACACGTACACCACCAATAAATAGTACAAGCTAATATTTCTTGGAAGCCTACTATGTGCCGGGAATTCTTCTCTTGTCCTGTAAGAAAAATTAAAGTCATAATTTCTCTGTCATAGGAAAACCAAAATTGAAAAGAAAATAACTAAGTAATAAAATTTCATGTAATAATTAATGTCACAAAAATTTTCAACATCAATTAATTTTGAAATTATTAAACCTTACTGATCATATATGTGTAAGTACATTTGACTTGAATTAGGGTCAATAAACTTTATATAAACCCACAATCATATCTAACCAAAAATCAATACAGAGCTACTCAGGAGGCAGAGATGGGTGGGAGGATCACCGTTTGAGGCCAGCCCAGGCAAAGTTAGCACAAGACCGTATCTGAAAATCAAGCTAAAAGCAAAACGGCTGGGCGTGGCACAAGTGGTAAAGCACTTGCCTAGCAAGCAGAAGGCTCCGGGTTCAAACCCCAGCACTGCAAAAAGAAAAAGAAAATCAACAGGGGAAAATTAAAGCAAGAGAAGCCCAAAGGGATGTGACATCCTCCTCATACGTGGAAGTGCCTTGTCCATGAATTCACAATATTTACTCCCTTTGCATTAACTGTTTTAGAAAGCTAGGAAGTTTTCAAATATGATATTCTTATTTCAAAGGGAAAATGCTGAAGACATTAAATCTGAAAGGCTGGCATTTGTGTCCCAATCTGAGATAATGAAATTACAGTTTCCAACAGCGTTGTCCTTTTCGTGTAATTGAAACCACTCTACAAATAAGGAACTACTTTAAAAGGCATGTTGGATTAAAATATGTTTCCAGGGTCTTGGGGCGCTCAGCAGTGCAATTGTTCTCGGAGGTGATGACCCAGAAAAGAAGTGATTTGTGCTTGCTTAGCATTCCCTGCTGCACTCAGTGTATGGGAGGGGAGAAACCCCCCGGCAGAACAGGATCGATCAACGCAGAACGACTGCCGAGGGGCTGCCTGCAGATGGTTTGCGCCCACGGTGGATCTGATTCAGCTGGAAGAGGCTAGATGGAGCAGCAATCACTGATCAGATCAAACACACAGGGTACCCAAGAGCAGTCAGGGGCCCCAGGCTGCTGCCTTAACTGCAAGGCACCCTGTCTTCCAGAGGTTTGGAGATTATTGGTGACTCCCCAGAAAGCCTGTTTCTCAGTAACAGAGCCTTCTGAAATACCAGTCCTGGGTTCTCAGGATGGAACTGGCACTGGTTTCCATCCGAGACACAGACTGACAATTGTCTAATATTGACAATTAGTCACCTTCAGAAAGGTGACTGAATTTCTAAGATTACAGAGAGGAAAATGATGTCCACTGCATGTACTTCTTAAATTTCAAGTTTCAGGTTCTGTCAATTAGGATTGCTTCAGGCTGAAGCTGGTTGTCATATTTCAGCAGTTTAAACTCATTGGAGTGGATTTTTTAAAGTGTGGAGGTGCACAGCCCAGGACTGCCATGATTCCTCATGGGCGCCACTGGGGGACCGAGCTCCTTCCGAAATCTCTGCTCCAGTATCCTGAGCAAGTTAAAGTCCATTTTCACGCTGTTGCCTCCTGATTATTGCAGGCTTCTGCACCTCCAGTATCACATCCGTGTTCCAGCTTTTTTTTTTTAAATAGGGAAGAGTATTCAGGTGCCAGAGGGTCACCCTAGCTACTTGGGTGCCTGAGAAGGGGAGGATCATGGTTCAAGGCCAACCTGGCAAATAGTTCATAAGACTCCCCAACCTAACTGGGAGGCTGAGATAGGGAGGATCTTGGTCCCAGGCTAACCTGGGCAAAAAACAGTTCACAAGACCCATCTCAACAGAAAAAAAAAATGGGTGTGGTGGTTTGCACCTGTCATCTCAGCTAAGGTGGGAAGCATAAAATAGGAGGAATTTGGTTCAGGCTGGCCTGGGCAAAAATCAAGACCCTGTCTCTAAAATAACCACAGCAAAAAGGACTAAAGTTGTGTCTCAAGCAGTAGAGTGCCTGCCTAGCAAGTGTGAAGCCGTGAGTTCAAACCCCAGTACTGCCAAAAAAAAAAAAAAAAGAGGGGATGGAGATGAACGGGCAAAGAAAATATGGTATTCAACAAATCTACCCCTTTTTGTACAGAAAGTCAACCATTCCCACTGGCCTACCTTACCAACTTTCACTTACATTTTGTGTCGGGACTAGGAGTCCTAGCTGCTCCTACACCAATCACCAGCCAAGAGAGATGAGATCAGCAGCAACATGTTAGAACAGCCATGACTCAAACCTCAGGCTGTGGTAGGAGCTGACTGTTCCTGGGATCCAGAGACCAACGCACAGATCAGGACAAGCTGACTTCTGTTAACAAGGAGGCATGGTGGGGGGACACCATCCCACCTTTGTTTCCTCACCAGCCTCACAAAATGCTTTTGTTCTCTTCAAAAGCTCTGCGAGAGTGCTCACAAGGGGCCCGACTCTTGCACAAGTCATGTCAATGGTGTAGAAACTTGAGGAACCTCCTTATGAAGGGAGCTGGTGCTTCTGGGACACAGCAGGGGTGGGAGAGTAGGGAAGCCCCGTGTGAGGCAGGGGAGGCCACTCTGGGAGGCGATGGAGGCCCTGGGGCTCTTCTCAGTACGGTCTTCCTGAGCTCCTTCAATTCTCTCAGCAGCCAGGGAGCATGGGCTTGACTCCAGGTCTGGGTTGGACCAGCTGCTGCTAAGCCCTCTGACCTTGGAGGTAAGTCAGCAAGTGTGGAGGGCCTGTCCCTCACATGGGGTCTTTGCCACCAGCTCCCTGCATCTTCCCTACAGAGACTGGGTCATAGACACCTGAATGGAGACCAATGGTGACTTGAGAGAATGGGGAGAGGGCAGGCGAGGAGACACCCTGCAGTTGTCTGGATGGTTTTAGATTTAAGACCATGGACGTAGAATTGGGATCAGGTTCTGGGAAGAACAGGGGCCTGAGCTCACTTACAGGTGATGCTCGTGAAGACCATATGGAGGACAGAGGATGTGATCCTTGGACAGATGGATGGGTCTTGCAGAGGAACAACTTGGGCCAGCGGTAGACATGCAAATACAGCTGTCCCAGAGGTGCAAGGCCCATCCCATGTAAGCAGGAATGGAATTCCCAATGGCTCTGGCTTTGTGCTTAGTTCACAGCTAGGAAACTCATTTCCGGAAGGCACCAAGTCCCTTGAGATCCAAAGTCAAAAGCTGTGTACATGGCCAGGCTCCAGGGCAGGCTGGGCTTTGGGGACAGGGAGCAGGAATCCAGGACAGGCACCTGCAGGCCAGCAGGGACAGCCTGGACTAAGTTCAGGATCCAGAGCAGACAACCGCTTCTGCTGGGCTGGCAGGGCCATTCTACCTGCAGTCACATGATGGCTCTGCCCCTGTCTCCAAACTTCACTAGCCACTCAGCAGGTCCTTAACCTGAGATCACTGAGCTTCCTCCTTGGGATGCCAGCCTCTGGGGACATTATGCTAGTACTGCCATGGCTACTGATAGCCAAGGATCAAGTAATGAGAGCAAGCTGTCACCTTCCCACAGATGGGCTGCCTATCAACCTTCCACACCAAAGCAAGCTGCCCTGTGCCTGCCACTTTGGGGACAGCGCCACAGCTCCTGTGGTTCCTGTTCTCCTGTCTCCTCTGTCCTCCTTCTTTTCTTCTCCCCTCTTCTCTGTCTCTGTGTGTCTCTGCTCTGTTTCTCTATTTCTCTGTCTCCCACTCTGTCTCTGCGTCTCTCTCCCTGTCCCTGCCTCCCACCTCCATTACAAAGGCTGCCAGGAGGAGGACCATCCCCAGGTCTTTCCTGTCAGATACTTTTGGGGATGGTGACCAGCCATGGCCACTGCATCCCATGTGATAAAGTCCTCTGCTGCCCACCAACATTGTGTTCTCCAAGTCACCTTTTTCTGTCCTTTCCCTGAAATCGTCTCATATAAAGGCCTCTCCCTCTAGACCTGCCTCACGGATAATGTTTTGTTTTGAACCCCTAGAAGACTTATTTGGGAGGGAGGGGATAAAGGAGGATGAATATGGTTGGCGTATTTTATATACTTATATGAAATAGAACGATGAAATCTTTTGCAATCATTTTAAGTGTGGGGGACAGGGGTAGTGGGAGGAGGGAGAGACAAATGGTGGGGGTGATCCTAACCAATGTACAATGTAAGCGTATTTAAAAACGTCACGGTGAATCCCGCCCGTACAATTAATGTATGCTAATAAGAAATACTTTGTGGGGGGGGAAGAGTCGTTTTGGACCTGGTTGGACCCCTGAACCCTAGGCTCAGTTGCCAGTCCATCTTCTTGGATCCTAGGTCTTGCCCTGAGGACCCCTTGCCAAACCCAGACCTTCTGGCCCCGCCCAAGCCCTCTGGCCACGCCCACCCCTGCCTCTCTTGATCCACCCCGACTGAAGTGGTCACTTAAGCCCGCACTCGCTCCTGGCGCAGCCTCCGTCAGGGGCCCTCCAGAGTCCCGGCCGGAACTCATTGGTGACCCCAGGGCTACCTGTTTAATGAGACACCTAGCTGCTGCACCTGGATGGATCCCAGGCTTGGAGCCCATCACCAACGCCTAGGGGTGCAGAGCCCCTGAGCGTTTCCGGTTGCTCACTCCGCGCCTCCTCAAGCATCCATGGAGAGTCAGGCGGCAGGGAGGGTCTGCCTGGGGCCTCCCTTGGGGACTGGGTCCTCCAGGACAAGGGAGCCTGCGGGGCTGCGCCGCCTCCATCACCTCCCAGAGGCCGCAGGAGGGAGGGAGAGAAGGGTACCGGGTCGGTTTTCCCAGAGTGTCCTTTAATCGCCCCGTTCTACAGCACGGAGTTCTACAGCACGGAGTCCCACAGACTAGTTGGCTTAAACAGCAGACATTTGCTTCTGGAGGATGGAAGTTCAAGATCAAGGCAACAGGTAATTCGTGTCAAGAGAGGATGTCTTTCTGCTTCACAGGTGCTGCCTCTCACTGTGTCCTGCAGGGCGACATAGCTCTCCCTGGCCTCTTTTATAAGGGCACTAATTCCATTCCCACTCATGACCTTATCATTTTCCAAAGGCGCCCTGTCCTAACACTATTCTGGGGGACACGAAGATCTAGTGCTCCCCACATTTGATTATTGTGTGTCATACATGCCACATACCTGTTTGTGTTGACCCTCTGCTCATTTGGTGATAGTTCCTCTCCTTTTTCTCTGCTTATTCAGAGTGACATTGTTCTCAAAATACTGGGAGCGTTTTTAATTGATCTCTTTTCTTTCCTACAATTACTCAGATTCTTGCCTGAGAGGAGACTGATGGTCAGAAAGTCCGAACAGTGGATGGAAGGAGCCAGCTTTCTGTGGAGTACATCCATCTTTCACATGTTCCCCAGTGAATTCCAGTGCACTTTGCCCAAACTAGACTTGCAAAATCACAGTTCTACTTTCCCATTTATATTTTGAATTCACCAAGAAACCTCTACAGGAAGAACAAAAAACAACTTTCAGTATTGAAAATGTCTGCTAAATCAAAAGTCTATTATAAACACACACACACACAATCTCTGACTTTAAGAGTCCACATTTTCACGTGCTCTTTGTGCCTGGTCAGAGCTGACTTACATCCTTAGGAACTATGTTTTTGTCCACATGTAAGCATATCCTCACTTGCAATATGAGAAAGTCCTGGGGACTTGGCAGGTAGAAGGTCCTCCCTAGCTCTTCCACTTACTAACTGTGCACCTTTGGAAAGCTGCTCAGGGTCTGTGCCTTCAGTATTCTTGGAAAACAGGAATAATAATAGAGGTAATTATTTAGGGTTGTGGCAGAGTCACTATGGCTCTGATACAGGTGCCAAACATGAGCCCAGCAAATGGCAGACACTTGTGAATTTCCCTGAAACTACTCAGAGTAAAAGGTGAGAATGACCCTGGGCACCGAGATAAACTAGCTACTAGAAGACGTTGTACACTATCCATTTCAGGATGACCCTCCCCTTAGAACTCAGGGCTCTCCCCACCCTTGCTCTGTACAGGCAGGTTCATATTCAATTCAACTTGATATACAAGACAAAGTATCGAGAGATCAAGATAGATGCCAATCAGAAGCCTAAACCCAGAAGTGCATGGAAATGGGAGTGGGACCTGGGCATGGGATGATGGAAAGGAGCAGGGAGTGGAAATGAGGATGTCTCAGGATCACCCTGTACCTGTGAGCCAACGCTGAACGTGGAGTTGGAATTCCGGTTCTGTTTGAGCAGGATGCTGGATTCTTCAATACCAGACCCAGGTCCTGGCTATGAAACAGCCCCGCACATCCCTGCATTACCCAGAGCTTGGATGCTCTGTGCAAGTGTTTCAGGCACACCTGTACTCTGAAGCCACTGTAATCCTGTGATCCTTGCTTGGTACCTTAAAGGAACCTAAAGAGATTCCCTGATTCACTGGTACCCTATCACAGCATCTGTAGTCTTGGCTGCCCATCCATCAGACAGCTCAAGATGCTTTAAAAAACTCCCATTCCTGCCCCATCCCGCACCCTAGCAGAGGTGCATTGTGTATAAACCACTGGGATGGGAGTTGGATGGAGCTAAGGAAGACAAAGAAGATGCCAGGCAGCACATGGCTGATAGAGACAGAATGCAAAATAACCATCATGGGAGACAGGAATTGCTGAGTAGTGTAGGGAAATAAGGCTGCATTTCAAAATAACTTCAGGATAAAAAACTTCAGTTTGGGGGATAGAGACAGCTTCATGGAAGAGAGGGCATTTCAATTTGCCTCTAAGCATGAGTAGAGTGGGGGACATAGGATTATAACCCCTTTCTTCGGAACAGTCTTGTGGACTCCTTGGAGGTTAGGCCACATAATCTATGTGTTTTGTTTTAATTATTGTTATCTTGAGCACTTTGAGTTGTCATTGAAATATTTCCTATTGATTGGGAAGAGATTTTAAAAACCTTAGTCCACAAAACTCACAGCAACCCAGCTATCATTACTTGTCACCTCCACAGGCTAACACAACCAGCATCTACACCAGCATGGAATCCAAGAAGCATTGATTCAAGAACCAGTTCTGTGAAGACAGATGCTCCCTGTGGATGAAAAGACAGCCCCTGCTATTGCTAGAACTCTCCTAGGGCAGACGCACAGCAGGATCTGCTCTATGTGGGTCTTGGGCCGCATCTTCACAAACTTGGTACCAGCTCCATTTCTCACCAATGGCTTCTCCTCCCGGTGGACCAACGTGTGGTTTGTGGAACTGATCCACCACCCAGCTGTGTTGGCACTCTTGATGGCTGCCAGACATTTGCACTCTGCCTGTTCACAGTGAGAGTGCTGGCATGGGTTGCAACGGCTCTGTTGTTCTTCCTCCTGACCCACAGACATAACCCTTGCAATGTGCCATGCCAGATGGCTTGCTTTATAAGCAGAAAGTGGCCATCCAGTCCTGTACGACTGTTTTGAGCATAAAAGGATTCGGAAGATCAAGGTTCCTCCTGGGAGCTGGGGGTCTTTGTCTTCCTCTGCCCCAGCATCCTGGAGAGCACCCCAGGTTGAGTGCACTCCCTTGCCATGAATTGTTGTCAAGAGCAGAAGCATCAGGGCAGCTTCAAGGGGAGCAGACAAAACACACAGTCTTTCAGGGAAGAGCAAGGATGTACAGGCAAAATGTAGCTATTCTCAGACTCTTCAATAAAGATACACAACCTGAACAAAAGGTAAGTATTTCACTCAGTCTATGAAAGCCTGTGAAATTTATTTTTTGCAAGCTTTTACAGTCCATGGCTTTCCCATTCAATCTTGAATAATAGCACTGAATTGAGCTGTAAAAGCTTCCGAAGTTTGAAGCCTTTTGACAAGTTAATTTAGCAGTATGGTAAAAAGTTTTTCCCCAAGACAGAATAAAGCCATCATGTCATGAATGTAGCAGTCATCCTGAGGAAAGAAAACACCATTAGGATTGGAAATGGTGTGCTTTATGGAGATAGTTTGTGGTTTCGTGTAATCTACTATCAATATTTCAGGAGAAAGACGTTCCACGCATCAGTCAGCTGGAAGTCAATATCTCCACTTAAAACCAACACCAGGGGCCGAATTGCATGTATCTTTTATTGGAAAAATAACATTCTGTGAGCAGTTTTCCTTCTACAGTTCTTTAGATACTAATTGTGGTGTGCGTTTTACAAAGTCTTTCTTCCTCTAGAAAAAAACAAGGAAAAGAAAGCAGTAATATTTTTTCTGTCCCTACACACAGCTATCTTCTTCCCACACTTTCCCGGCTCTGGGCGTGGCGAATTCCCCCTTCAGTTTTCATTCAAAGCTAAGCCGAATGAGCTCAGCTGCCTTCTTTAGACAAACTGGGAGCCTCTTTGAGGCTTGTTTGTTTGTTTATAAAAATGGAAGCTGGTAAGTCAAAGTACCTGGCTTCAATAGCAGGAGAGGAAGCAGATTCGCTGTCTATCCCCAACCCCGCCCGCCCCCGCAGCATCTCTGTGTGTGTGGCCGACATCAGGTGGGAGGTTTTCACCTAAAAATAGATGAATGGTAAAGATCCAGCTTTGTCATGATGGAGGAAAAAAGCCAAGAAAAATTAATTATGTTTAACAAAGAAATGCTTCAAATGCCATTTGGTCCTGTGCCCTGAATATAAATCTCCAACTGTTTCTCACTTCAATAGTTTAGTGGGAAAAAAATAAAACAAAAATTAAGAAACAGATGCCCTATTGTGTTTATACAGTAATTGCTTGGGTTGCATTGAGGTTCTCCTGGTAGTCAGTGGCGTTGGGCGATGGACTAGAGAGCTAACCCTTGAGTTTTGGACAGAGGATGTGCTCTCCAATGAAACATGACCTGTGCTAAACACTCAGTGACTGTGAAGGATCTGAAGTCCTCTACAGGGAGGAGAGGAACTGCTTTTAAATGACTCCTGCTTTTGGTGCTATGGAACAGCATCTTTAATAAAAGAAAGATTTCAATTAGTCCTGTTCTACTAAACCACTGTAGGAAGAAAATGTCCAGTGGGCTGGGACTGCAGATAGGAATGGCACAATTTATGCAACTGATTGAAGACACAGCTTTTGGATGAGCCAGACTCAAGCTCTGCCCTCTGTGGGATAATTCAGCCAGTGGACGCTCCCTGGAGGCCTGCTATAAACTGGGCACCGTGCTATGAGCAAAGGCCACAGCAGCGAAAGTAGGGCAGGTGTTTAAAATTGTCTAGACATGCCTTGAGGCAGGTTCCTTGTCACTTCTCCAAGTAGCCTGTCCTTGTCCATCCAATGTGACACCTAAGAGCTTCTGTCTCCCAGGTGGCTGTGGGCATTAAATGAGGAAAGACCTAGTTTGGGCTTACCTCAGGGCCTTTGCATGTAGCAACTTCTGAGATGTTTCACTTATGACTATGTGGGACTATGTATCGGTCTAATGATAAGTCATGGCAATACGTTGAGGATCACACGTTGAGGAATCTCAGGATAATATCCTGATGGATCCTGATGGATCCCTGCTTCCTTGTAAACAAAAATTACTCAAAGCACTGTATCACCCGAGAAGGAAGCTGTATCTTCCTGCGTTTGCGTGTCTATGTGACTTCCCAGCATGATGTCTTGGAATTTCTTTTGTGTCTTAGAAACTGCTTGTCCGCAGCATCCATGGAGCTGGATTCTTAAGGCTAACAGCACTGAGACTATTCATACACGATTAAGAAGAAATGGCACAAAAGTTTTGTCTTTTCGGATCACAAAAAACGATGTCTGTTCGCTGTGTATCCTCTGAGGGACATGAGTTATCTGAGGTGGAGAAAATGTTGCAGTGAGTGAGAGGAAGTCTGGGGCTACTTGCCCAGTGTGGAAGATGGGAACAGGATAAGGGACCACTAAGTGGTTAAATACCCATAGAACCTTGGCGGAGAAAGAGGTTTCCTCTGAACTATCTTCCAGGATTTTATGTGTTTGTGGGTGTGTTTTTCTTTATCACTATCAAATGTCTCAAGCTTACAGGAAGTAGAAAGGATAATTAATATTCACATGTGTTCATGCATGTGGTTGTGTGTATCCATACTTGTTTGTTCCTTTTTGTGGTTGTGTAGTATTCCTTCCTTTGGAGGCACACTTTTGGTTCAGTCAGTCATCCTTGTTTCTGGTTTGTGGCAATTGTAATAGAGCTGCTACAAACATTTATGTATAGTTCTGTATGAGCATAGGTTTGTACTTCTCTACAGAGAAAACTGAGCAGTAGGATTGCTGGGTATATGTTATGTTGTGTTTGTTGGGGTTTTTGTTGTTGATGGTGGTTTTGTTTGCTGTTGTTTGGGTTTTTTTCTGAATGTGTGTGGTGCTTGCCGTGGAACCCAGGGCCTTGCACATGGCAGGCAAGCGTTCTACCACTGAGCCACACACCCAGTCCTAGGTGCATGTTTACATTGGAGAACCCCGTATCAAACCAAACCAGACACCTGTGTCTCAGAGCAGCTGGGCTGCCCTGCCTTCCACAGCCTGCAGGAGGGTGCAGTTGCGTCCATGCTTCACTGTTGGGCATTTCAGCCATTCAAGTAGGACAGTGGCAGCTGACTGTGGCTTTCATTTGCATCTCCCTAATGGCTAAGGGCTAACGATGGGGAACAGTAATGTATTTCTTTGCTGCTCTTCCTTTCTGTGTTCTCCTTCCTCAGATCATAAGGCTATTCTTCCATATTGCCTTCTGAAGCTCCGAAGTTTGACTTTCCGCACACAGAGTGTTTTACTGCAGAAAACACTCTGTGTGTTTACTGTGTTTGGTGTGAGGTAGCAATTTTATTTTTATCCAGCTTCCACATGTATATTTGCGACCACTCTGTCATCCTTCTCTTTAACTTGGTGCCACAACCTTATGGCAGAATTCCGAAGGCTTAGAGTAGATCTTGACACCTGGCAAAGACATCTTTGCCGTGTTGTTTATCAAAATTGCCTAACCTGTTTTCAGAAGCAACTAGTCAAAATTTGCACTAATATTATAAAGCACATCGGCGGGAAAGGGCATTTTTACAGTTTCTTGTCCCTCCTCCGTGGACTTGGTATTCATTTAAGTGAATGTGTGATACCATCAAGTACAAGAGGCACAATTATGAATTATTGCACGTGTTGTGAGGAAATAAAAAGTCCTGCCAAGTGACTTGTGGCAAAAAAGCTAAAGTTTTGCCAATTTTAAGTCATGTCTCACTTCTGAGATTTAAAAAAAATTTTTTTTTCAAAAAAGCACATTTCAGAACTGACAAAATTTAGAGTATACTCCAGGTATTTGTGTCCCATTAAGCATCTTTCAATAGAGTTTCATAACTGTCTGCATAGATGTGCAGCTGTCATTAGATCTAGTCTAGGAATTACAGAGTTTTTGCATTGTAAATGATTCCTTCCTTTAAATTCTGACATTCCTAAGTGGTGTATAGAAACATACTAGATTTTAACGTATGGGTCTTATGTGCAGAAGTGGTGCTGAGCCCTCTTATCTGATCTGATGGTCTGCCTCTGTCTTTCCTTGGAGCATCTTTTGGCACTGGATTTCCAGCTAGCTCACTGGGATATCAGTTCTTACAGGGCTGAGGTTTGCTTTGTGGCCCGTGTGTGGTCGTGGCCAGTATTTGTAAATGTTCACATGTGCCTAAAAGGTGACAGCTTCCTAACTAGGTTCTCTAGGAGTGGAGGATTCTTTGAAGATGTGAACATTGCTATAAGCTTGCTGATTTTATTATTCAAATCATGTGGATCAGTTATGAAAAGAATAGTATCCTCCAGGATTGTGGGTTTATAAATTTCTCCTTGACTCTTCTAGTTTTTGCTTTATATTGTCTTGAGGGTAAATTATTACATACACAAAGTTTAAGTTGCTGTATCTTCCTGGTGAAAAGTCCTTATTACCATCACTGAATGGCCCCTTTATTTTTTGGTGGGGCTGGGGTTTTAACTCAGGCCTTCACACTTGCAAAGCAGGTGCTCTACCACTTGAGCCACCATCATCTAGTGGCCCCTTTGTCTAAGAATGCTTTCCTCAGAAATCTTGACTAACCTGGTAATAATGTAGACATCTTTTAATTAGTTTTTGGCATAAGCATCATATTTGGCCCTCAGACTACTCACCTTTCAGTATCCTTCCTGTTAAGTAACATCATTTGTGAGCAATAGAGATGGATTTTATTTTGAACCCCACTGACAGGCTGCCCTAGACTTGCAAATTTAGTCCATTTATTTCCATTGTGATATATCCGTATAAATACCTACTGATATATTTGGAATTATTTCTTAATTTTACACTGGTTTTTCTGTTCATCCTGTTCTTTCTCTGCTTCTTTTATTTTTCTTATCAATTTTCTATTGGATTGATGGATTCCCACCACTCCCTTTTTCCTCCCTTCTATTTTTCTGACCCCATTGCTGCTCTGGAAGTTGTATATTCTATTTCAAATTTTTAGTGTTTTCTTTTAAAATGTTGATAAGCACTTTCTGCTTAACAAAATGTAAAGTTAAGCCTCCCAACAAGACTAGGAATTTAATACATTTGAGCTTCCATGTCCCCTCCTGCCTTGTAAACTTCACTTTGCTGTTACACGCTGAAAAGTCTCTATCCTCTTACTGCATGTCACGTCACTGTGTGCTTGCTTGGAGTTACTCATACAACTTCTTTGCTTGGCTTTTTTTTTTTTCTGCAGCTGATTTACTTACTGCAAGGAAGGCAGAGGTTGAAGAAGCAGGGGTGTCATTATTTCAGGGGCTTACTCTGGACCTTTCCTACCATGATAACTGCTCCCCACCAGGGAGGTTCCTGCCATCTGCTAAGTACATCTATCCCAAGCCTAAACTCACACTCATACAGCAAAAGAATTTTACACCCCTAACTTCATAAACATTCTTTCCAGGCCATATATAAATATATGGCCATGACAACATAGTCTAAGGTTTGAATATGGATTGTTCCCCAACACTTTTGCTAGAGACCTGGTCCCCAAGGCAGCAGTGTTAAGAAGTGGTGGGACCCTTAAGAGGTGAATAGGCCAGGGAAGCTCCACCCCCATGAAGGGATGAATGTAATTCTCATGGTAGGGGGTTAGTTATCCTGAGAGTGGGTTTTTTAAAGTAGGCTTGGCACCTCCTCCCACTTTCTTGCACACTTGCTCACTAGTTGCACATGCTCCACGCCCTTGCACTTTTCTCTGCCATGCATGGGGTCACATGAAGACTCCACCAGAAGCCTTGGGTTTTCAGTCTCTTTTTTGAGTAAATTACCCAGGCTCAGGCATTCTGCTACAGCAGGAAACTCAGGTCTGGAGAAATGAGCAGAGGTGGGTCTGTACAGCCCCAAGGCCCTCTGTGCCATAGACTTGTGTGGCAAGAAGAATCTAAGATGTTTCCCAGATTCCCACCACAGTGCAGGTGGCCGGATCTGTGAATACGAGGGGCCATCATTCCCATGACTGTGCTCCTGCAGGGGAGGCAAAAAGTAACCTCTTCCCACTCAGGCCTGAGGATTCATCTGAAATAGGGCAGATGAATGAGAGAAAAGCATACAAGCTTACTCACTGTAAGGTAGACAAAGTGCCAGAGCCCTTATTAGGAAATGAAGACCCCCCAAACCGGCCAAGCCTCAACGCTTCTGTACCAGGTTGAACAGACAGATCCAACCGCAGGACAGTAACTCAATTGCACAGTGAGGCTCAGAGGACCTGAGAATTACTTCAGCACAGGCTGTTCATATAGAATCCTCTGGCTGTGACTCCAACTGAACAATGCTTCTTTTTCTTTCTGTGCTGGGAGGGGGTACACGCACATGGGAGATGTTATCTCCTGTTTTCAGGAAGAGAAGTGAGATCAGAATGCCCTTCTTGGATCTGCTGAGTTTTAAGTGATTTTTGTCCAAAATATTCTAGTGCCAAAATGGCATGTTCTGCACCCTTCATTCCATTGTGTGACAAAAGGGATCTGAAGCTTCACCAAGGAATCAGTGAACTTTTTCATCTAACTGAAGTGGTCCTGAGTAGGCCTGACCTAATCAGATAAAGTCTTCAAAGAATTTAGAGACAAATCAAGCTGGAGGGATTCTCTTGCTTGGCCTTGGAGGTACTAACAACTTTGTTGTGGAGGGGCAAGTGGTGGAGAATGGGGAGTGGCCTTGGAGGTCCTAGAAAGGCCCTGGCTGACAGCTGGCAAGGAAACAGAGACCTCAACCCTACATCTAAAAGTACCTGAACTCTACCATCAGACAGCAGACTCAGAAGAGGGCGTTACACCTCAGATGGGCCACAGTACTGGTGGATGACTCGGTTTCAGCCTGGGGAGACTGTGCAATGGTCCAGGGAAGACATGCTGGACTCTTGACCCACAGAACTGAGAGTTCAGAAACATGCATTGTTTTTTTGTTTTTTTTTTTTTATTAATTAGTTAATTTTTTCTTTTTTTTTTTTTTCATTTTTCTTTTATTAGTCATATGTGCATACAAGGCTTGGTTCATTTCTCCCCCCTGCCCCCACCCCCTCCCTTACCACCCACTCCACCCCCCTCCCGCTCCCCCCCTCAATACCCAGCAGAAACTATTTTGCCCTTATCTCTAATTTTGTTGTAGAGAGAGTATAAGCAATAATAGGAAGGAACAAGGGGTTTTGCTGGTTGAGATAAGGATAGCTATACAGGGCATTGACTCACATTGATTTCCTGTGCGTGGGTGTTACCTTCTAGGTTAATTCTTTTTGATCTAACCTTTTCTCTAGTTCCTGGTCCCCTTCTCCTATTGGCCTCAGTTGCTTTAAGGTACCTGCTTTAGTTTCTCTGCATTAAGGGCAACGAATGCTAGCTAGTTTTTTAGGTGTCTTACCTATCCTCACCCCTCCCTTGTGTGCTCTCGCTTTTATCATGTGCTCATAGTCCAATCCCCTTGTTGTGTTTGCCCTTGATCTAATGTCCACATATGAGGGAGAACATACGATTTTTGGTCTTTTGAGCCAGGCTAACCTCACTCAGAATGATGTTCTCCAATTCCATCCATTTACCAGCGAATGATAACATTTCGTTCTTCTTCATGGCTGCATAAAATTCCATTGTGTATAGATACCACATTTTCTTAATCCATTCGTCAGTGCTGGGGCATCTTGGCTGTTTCCATAACTTGGCTATTGTGAATAGTGCCGCAATAAACATGGATGTGCAGGTGCCTCTGGAGTAACAGTCTTTTGGGTATATCCCCAAGAGTGGTATTGCTGGATCAAATGGTAGATCGATGTCCAGCTTTTTAAGTAGCCTCCAAATTTTTTTCCAGAGTGGTTGTACTAGTCTACATTCCCACCAACAGTGTAAGAGGGTTCCTTTTTCCCCGCATCCTCGCCAACACCTGTTGGTGGTGGTGTTGCCGATGATGGCTATTCTAACAGGGGTGAGGTGGAATCTTAGTGTGGTTTTAATTTGCATTTCCTTTATTGCTAGAGATGGTGAACATTTTTTCATGTGTTTTCTGGCCATTTGAATTTCTTCTTTTGAGAAAGTTCTGTTTAGTTCACATGCCCATCTCTTTATTGGTTCATTAGTTTTGGGAGAATTTAGTTTTTTAAGTTCCCTGTATATTCTGGTTATCAGTCCTTTGTCTGATGTATAATTGGCAAATATTTTCTCCCACTCTGTGGGCGTTCTCTTCAGTTTAGAGAGCATTTCTTTTGATGAACAGAAGCTTTTTAGTTTTATGAGGTCCCATTTATCTATGCTATCTCTTAGTTGCTGTGCTGCTGGGGTTTCATTGAGAAAGTTCTTACCTATACCTACTAACTCCAGAGTATTTCCTACTCTTTCTTGTATCAACTTAAGTGTTTGGGGTCTGATATTAAGATCCTTGATCCATTTTGAGTTAATCTTGGTATAGGGTGATATACATGGATCTAGTTTCAGTTTTTTGCAGACTGCTAACCAGTTTTCCCAGCAGTTTTTGTTGAAGAGGCTGCTATTTCTCCATCGTATATTTTTAGCTCCTTTGTCAAAGATAAGTTGCTCATAGTTGTGTGGCTTCATATCTGGATCCTCTATTCTGTTCCACTGGTCTTCATGTCTGTTTTTGTGCCAGTACCATGCTGTTTTTATTGTTATTGCTTTGTAATATAGTTTGAAGTCAGGTATTGTGATACCTCCTGCATTGTTCTTTTGACTGAGTATTGCCTTGGCTATTCGTGGCCTCTTGTGTTTCCATATAAATTTCACAGTAGATTTTTCAATCTCTTTAATGAATGTCATTGGAATTTTGATGGGAATTGCATTAAACATGTAGATTACTTTTGGGAGTATCGACATTTTTACTATGTTGATTCTACCAATCCATGAGCATGGGAGATCTCTCCACTTTCTATAGTCTTCCTCAATCTCTTTCTTCAGAAGTGTATAGTTTTCCTTGTAGAGGTCTTTCACATCTTTTGTTAGGTTTACACCTAGGTATTTGATTTTTTTTGAGGCTATTGTAAATGGAATTGTTTTCATACATTCTTTTTCCGTTTGCTCATTGTTAGTGTATAGAAATGCTAATGATTTTTCTATGTTGATTTTATATCCTGCTACCTTGCTATAGCTATTGATGATGTCTAGAAGCTTCTGAGTAGAGTTTTTTGGGTCTTTAAGGTATAGGATCATGTCGTCTGCAAATAGGGATATTTTGACAGTTTCTTTACCTATTTGTATTCCTTTTATTCCTTCTTCTTGCCTAATTGCTCTGGCTAGGAATTCCAGTACTATGTTGAATAGGAGTGGAGATAGTGGGCATCCTTGTCTGGTTCCTGATTTTAGAGGGAATGGTTTTAATTTTTCTCCGTTAAGTATAATGCTGGCTGTAGGTTTGTCATATATAGCTTTTATAATGTTGAGGAACTTTCCTTCTATTCCTAGTTTTCTTAGAGCTTTTATCATGAAATGGTGTTGGATCTTATCAAAGGCTTTTTCTGCATCTATTGAGATGATTAAGTGGTTTTTGTCTTTGCTTCTGTTAATGTGGTTTATTACGTTTATTGATTTTCGTATGTTGAACCACCCCTGCATCCCTGGGATGAAGCCTACTTGGTCGTGGTGAATAATCTTTTTGATGTGTTGCTGAATTCGATTTGCCATTATTTTGTTGAGGATTTTTGCATCAATGTTCATTAAGGAGATTGGCCTATAGTTCTCCTTTTTGGAGGTGTCTTTGCCTGGTTTTGGGATAAGTGTAATACTGGCTTCATAAAATGTGTTTGGCAGTTTTCCTTCCCTTTCTATTTCATGGAACAGTTTAAGGAGGGTTGGTATCAGTTCTTCTTTAAAGGTCTGATAGAATTCAGCAGAGAATCCATCAGGTCCTGGACTTTTCTTTTTGGGGAGACTCTTGATTGCTGCTTCAATTTCATTTTGTGTTATAGGTCTATTCAGGTGATTAATTTCCTCTTGGTTCAGTTTTGGATGATCATATGTATCTAGAAATCTGTCCATTTCTTTTAGATTTTCAAATTTATTTGAATATAGGTTCTCAAAGTAGTCTCTGATGATTTCCTGGACTTCCATGGTGTTTGTTGTTATCTCCCCTTTTGCATTCCTGATTCTACTAATTTGGGTTTTTTTCTCTCCTCATTTTAGTCAGGTTTGCCAGGGGTCTATCGATCTTGTTTATTTTTTCAAAGAACCAACTTTTTGTTTCATTAATTCTTTGTATGGTTTTTTTGGTTTCTATTTCATTGATTTCAGCTCTTATTTTTATTATTTCTCTCCTTCTATTTGTTTTGGGATTTGCTTGTTCTTGTTTTTCTAGGAGTTTGAGATGTATCATTAGGTCATTGATTTGGGATCTTTCAATCTTTTTAATATATGCACTCATGGCTATAAACTTTCCTCTCAAGACTGCCTTAGCTGTGTCCCATAGGTTCCGGTAGGTTGTGTTTTCATTTTCATTGACTTCTAGGAACTTTTTAATTTCCTCTTTTATTGCATCGATGATCCATTCTTCATTAAGTAATGAGTTATTTAGTTTCCAGCTGTTCAGAAACATGCATTGTTTTAAGCTGCAAGGTTCATGGTAGGTTTGCTAGGCAGCCATCATAGCTGATACACTTGGGCAGGAGCCCATCTATCCCCTGCCCTCCCTGCCCTTCTCTACACAGACCAGGAGGGGAGCCCCTGGTACCGATGCCAGCCCAGTCCTGGGTCCAGAAGCTTTCTGTGCCTCAGGCACAACTACTCAGAAAATGGCTGGAGGTGCCTGGTGCAGGCCAGGAGCTACTCAATGAACCTGCTGACTCTCTGACACTTCCACTGTTGACTTGTGGCTGGGGACCATCCTTCCTTAGTTCTTCCTGTGAGGGGCTTCTAGTGGTGAATTCTCCAAGCACTTGCCTGAAAATGCTGTGGTACTTCCTCCTCTCTGAGGGAAGTTCAGTTGGCACAGCATCCTAGGTGAGCAGGGTTTCCTTCCACAGCAGTCGAAGTTGTGACCCGTGGCTTCTGTGAGGAAGTGTGTGATCAGCCCCATGGCTACTTCTTAGGAGACAAGCCATGCGATCTTCTCAGTGGCTCTTGGGAAAGCTTCCATTTCGATGGCAGGTGCAATATCCCTCCTGTGCATCTGGTGTGTAACAGAAAGTCCATCATCCTCAGGGCTTGTAAAACTTCCTGAATCTGAAGAGCCCCTTCTTCCAGACATTCTAGGAATACTCCAGCTACTGTTCCTCCCATTCTCTCCTCCTGCCATGTTTTGTTTCAGATCAGACAACCCCTGAGGCCAAGCTGAGGTAAGGATTCCTATGAGAATCACTTAAGGTTGCTCACAGGACAGGACAGGGCAGGGGAAGAAGTTAAGTCTTTTGCAGAGGTGCAGGGAGCAGAGGCATCATGGAGGGCCAGCTTTTCTGTCCCCAGCAGCCAGACAACAGCCTCAAGAGCTCTCTGTCTAGGAGGACACTTTGCCATCTAGTGAGGTGACCCTCTTTGGTCACAGACAGCTCTCTGGAGAAAGACACAGAGCTAAGCCATTTACAGTTCACAGTTGCAGGGTGCATTACCAGGTTAGATGTGTGGGACACCCAGGAGGCTCCCACTGCCTGCACAACAGACACGTCCAATGTCTATCTCTTTTATTCTCTGCTTTGCACTTGGGTAATGTCCTCAGATCTATCTTCCAGTTGCTAATAACATCTTCTAATATGCTTTTTTCTTCCCCTCTGAATTTTTAATTTTAATGACTACATTCTTCATGTCTAGAAGTTTTATTTGGTTTTTTTTTTGTCAGCTTTTCTTTTTTCTTAGTGTCTTATTCTTTACACAGCCAATGTGACTTTAGTAATTTCTAACACATTTGCTCTTAAACTCTCTTTTATTGTCCCGGGTCTCAAGTGGTGGGTATGGTCCTGCTCTTTATCTGTCCTCTGGCTCTGGATCAGGGTGAATCACTTCCTACGGGTCTTACAATTTTATATAAGTCTCACATTCTCTATAAAACCTGTGGGCTGTATAACTTTTGAAATGATTTCATTTTGAGTAGCAGTCTATGCCTGGGAATCCAGGTCCGTGACTGTACCTTCTCTCCTCTACCAACTCCTCCTGTCCCATCCAGCCTGCACCACTGAGTTAATCGCATCCTCCTCTGTGGTTAGGGCCCTTGGGTCCTCATTCCTTTGTCCTCTGTGCCTCCCACCAATTGTGCATCCAGCCATACACGCTCTTTGCAGCTGGAGTTCTGAATGCTGCCAAAAAACCCAAATGACCCTAGAACCTAACACAATGCCTTTGACTCTGGCTGACCCTCAGCCCACTTCCATGTTCTTGACATACCTGCTCAGGTCCCTTTTCAATACCCCACCAAAGTGCTTGGTTCATCATAAATATGTTCACATAACACACTGAAAAGTATCACTGTATCATTCCTCCCGAGTCTTGGAACATAGTTATTAGAAAATAAGGGTGGCTTCCTCGGTGCACTGCCCCACACCTGTAGACATGTCTCCAGCTAACCCTCGCCGTGGAGTTCCTCCTCTGCTTCAGGATCATTCTGTTGGGTTTTTCAGAACCTCTCTGAGGCCTGAGCAAGAGGCCTTGGCCTGCCTTTCATGCCCTTGCAACCCCTTGTTTGCCTTTCTCCAAGATGAGAAGTCTGTGGTACCAAGGGGTGGTAACCCCCTTGGGGGTCTCTGCTCCCCTTTACAGACGGGGATCCAGGTACCTGGGACCTGTGTAACTGACACCATTTTTGGGGCCTCTTTGTTAGGTCTATCTCCCTAGAGTTGAATGTAGCACTAAGTTGCTCACCCTCTGGTTGTAAGGCAGGGCATAGGGTGCCTGTTGGTGGCTGTGGTTAGGACATGGTAAGCAGGCTGGGAATGGAAGTGGAAGTCCTTGAGGTGTGAAGTGATGCCAGTGGCAGGGAAAGGAAGGAGAACAGCCAGCAGCTGGGGCCCTGCTTAGAAGGAGAATCTGGAGGAGTCTAAGAATTCTGAATCCCATAGTTACAGCAGCCTGTGTGACCCTGGAGAACAGTAGTGCATGTCCTATTTGACAGTTTGCTCTTAAGGTTTTAGACACGTGATGTGGGAGCCTCCACCTGGTGCTCACCTGGCCCACAGGTTACGGATGGCAGGTGGTTCTGTCTCTTTATACACTCCTCTAGGCTATGTCAGAGCAATGGCTGCTGCCCCTCCCGGATGCAGACAGGTTAGTCTGCTGCAGAAGAATTTAATACCCTTCCCCAGTCTTCCCAGGCCACCTCTCTGCATTTTACTTCACATGGTGGTCACCACCCTCAAAGTAATCCAAGGCCAGCCATTCTTGCCTGATGGGGCACTGAAATAGCTCCACTGGAGCACATGGGCCATGTGCAAGATGTCCTGCCCTCTAGGGACCCTTTTCACTCTAGCCACTTTAGGTGAGCTTGGGAATGCTCACCTGGGCCATGGTGATTAGTCTCTGATGCTTGGGGACTCCCTGGGAACTCCGTAGGCCATCACACTAGTGGGAGCTAGCCTTGACCTTGGGGACCAGAGCTAGTGGACAAACTAGCTGAATATCCCACAGCTGCTATTGGCGCTCCCTTCCTTCTTCCCAGACCAACTCTCTTATCTCCTGTTGTCCTTTGTGATCTCAGCTTTGCAGGAGGGATTTAGACTAAGACACTTTGCAATTGAGTCCCTCAAATGGCAAGCAGGCTCAAACTTATCTCCTCCCCTCCCAGTCTCCGAACTCACCATTTCCCTGCTCAGCAACGGCCTTGTTCTGTTCTGAGGACTCTTTGCAAGGCCTCTGGGCTCCCTTCCTCCTTCCTGCTGCTTTGTCTCCCCAGGGACAGGGCTTCTATTCTCCTCAGCCTCTACCTGTTCCCTACAGCCTTGACTTTTGACTGGCTGACCAGTTAAAATATATAGGTTACCTCTATATAATCAGGAGTACCAGGTGAAGTTCCATGAGCAGTTATTTTGTTGGTATCTACTTATTTCAATGACCTGGTTAAGCCATCCTTGTCTGGAGTGTGTTTAAGGAGAGACTCGGTCAAGGCAGGGGGAGTGGGGAGGCTCAGGGTGTGCTACTAACCTTAGCAACGCCCCTCTCCAACCCTTGGTGGCATCTCTCCCCATCTGCACACAGCTCCCACAGTTCAGGGACCAGTTTGACTGATTCAGCTGCTCATCCTTGCAGGTTCCTTAGTCAATTTCATGTTCTTTTTGAATTTAAAAATTGTAATTACTCCACATGATTTTTATTACTTCCAAATCAGAAGAAAGCACTGGGGACATTTTGATCATTTTGATATATATCTCTTCTTGTGCTTTGTGTCGATAAACATTTTCATTTGTAAAAATTATATTGTAATGCTTTGTAGTCTTCCTTTTTCCTTTAAGACTGTAAAATGAATTTCTTTCCATGATAAAACTCTCCTGTTTAAATATTCACTCCAATCAACCACATTTTCTGTGAACCTTTTAGCTACATGTTCCTTGAGTCCATACTTGTAAGAATGGAGTTCTAGAGTTGGAATCACTAGGTGCAAGAACATGCATTGTGTGTGTGGTTAAGACACTGTCTAAAAGTTTCCATCAGGCAACACTCAGTTAATGTGTAACAGTCTTTATTTCTTCACATTTGCTTTTATCAAATAGACAAATCGTTGCCTTTCTCCTGTTATTAGGGAAGAGAACATTCTGTCATGTTATGGGGCGTTCCTTCTTTTGTCTTCTCGTCCTTGTCTCTGCCTGTTTGACTTTGGAATGCTGTCATTGTCTCAGCGTTGAAAGCCCTCTTGTGAGGGAGCTCAGTCTTTAGGAAGCATGATGCAGTGCTTTCCTCACCTTTGATTTCGTTTGTCTGGATGCCTCAACAGACCCCTCCTTTTCAAATGGGGCATGTGCTGCCTCCAACAGTTTTTTTTTTTCAGGAAAAATCTCCCTGAGATTTTTTGCTCTTAAGTGCAATGAGTTGTGATAGGTGTTTACCCCTGAGAAGTCTACACCCCAGTTTAGGTGTGCATGGGCTCCTTCCCTCCAAAACTTTCCTGCCTCTATTCCCATAGTTATTGACTGGTCCTGAGTTTCTTGTTAATGGACTCAGAGTATGTCTCATTTGTTTATGATTTCATTATGATGCTTCTAACATTCCTGTCATGGTTCACTCTTTATTGCTGAGTAACATTCCCTTATATTTCACAACTGGGGTTACTGGTTTCTCTGATGTTATATCCAACATTTTAACTTTAATATCATCCAACATTTTAACTTTAATATCATCCAACAATTCATTTCTCCCTTTATGACTGTTGATGGTTTTCCTTGTATGCCACAACCCTATAGAAACGCCCAATTTTCTTTTTCCTCAGTACTTTTTTCTTTTAACACTTAGGTCTTTATTTCATTTGGTGAGGTAGAAATTCAATGTTAATTTTTTTTCAAATGATTACCAAGTTGCCCTCCACAATACTTTCTCACTCACTTGAAAAGCGACCTTTATTATATTAAGTCCTCACAATGAGGGTGATACTAAAAATTAATAATTGGTGTGGTACAGGCCCATCAACCAGAGAGAGACAAGACCAACTGTGCGCTTCTTAGCTGGGTATCAGCCCCGAGCTCCGACATGCGCTTAGTTAAGGCTGCTTCTTTGCTTTATTTCACTTCCCATGCACTGGGGCCAGCATCATGCTTTCACTACAAAGCCTGAACACTGTCTTATTCTCCAGGAGCAGTTTCTCCCTTTTTACTTGTCTTCTTGACTGTTCTCAAGTGTCTATCCTTCCAAATGAACTATCCAACAGTTCTGTCATTCCCAAGTTTAGTGGGAGTCAAGAATTACATTTAGGCATTTACAGTGGTCTTTGGTTAATGTGGTTGGAAATTTCCACCATGTGTTCTGAGGCATTAGCTCAATGCCTACCACGTTTACTGCTCAACAAACATCAGTGACTGAACACTGCTAGTGTATCTGAGAGTTTGTTTTCAGCTTTGGTGGGCATCTAATCTAGGGTCTTGTGCATGCTAGGCAAGTGCTCTACACTGAGCCACATCCCCCAGCCTGAGAGTTGGTTTTTTGTTTATTTTATAATTGGTCACTTCGTTGGACTTCTACTAACTCTAAAATTTTTGTCTTTGGGAATGGACTTCACTTCTGATTTAAGGATTGGTTTTTGTTTTTTTTTTTAACATGGAACTCATGTTCTTTGAGACGGGCTCTTGTCACTTGGCTTCGGCTTGCAGAGCCCTTCCTTTTACCCAATACAACTCAGTGTGATGTACCGGGCTGCTCTGTACTGGCTGTGGACAGGTCCCCTTCCGACCCCACCCAGGCTGCACACCCCCCCGCCGGTCTCCCAGAAGGCAAGCAGCTTCTTGCACGTTCACTCCGCATTCCCCAAGTGCCTCGCTCTCCTGGAGGACTCCAGGGAAGGGTCTAACTGGCACACAGCAATACTCCTTCCTCTGAATTGAAATCTACCTTTGAATTAATTAATTCCATCTAGGACTATATTCTAAACTCTCTCTTGTGACTTCTTGCTCAGACATGTGTCTCTCATTCTGTACTTGTGAAATGAATTTTGGTAATTCATATGCAGGATTTTCTCTCTCCTGATTACTGCGTGTCATAATCCTGTCAAACAGTTTTGAACACTGACTTTTATAATGCAGAAGATAGCTGGCTTCTGATCCTGCATCATTTTACACCAAAATCTGATAGCGCGTTTTTCCATCAGCAGCCATCACGGGCCATTTTCTTCAGCTCTTTTGTTTTGGAATTGCACAGCTCATTCCGAGGGTTCAAAGTGAGCTTATCCCCGAGTGCGTGCGTTTCTAACAACGAGCAAAGTTTTCGAGTCACTTACTAATTATTTCCAGGTAATTAAAATAACGTGAAATTGCACATTTCATTTTGCAAACTGTGTTTGTTTCCACGCACTCAGTTTACCCCGAGACTCTGCTCAACCCTTACAGGGCAAGGCGTGGGCACCCGCGGGCCCAGCACCCGAGCCCGTGTCGCAGAGGCCATGCCCTGGCACGGCCGCCGGCTTCTGCAAACACCGTGCGCTCGAGGTGCGCAGCTGGGCTACACCTCCCGATGGGAACAAACGGACGCAGCGCAGCCCCGAGATGCCGACCCCCACGCTGCTCCGGGACCGCGGCGACTCCACCCCACACCTGCCGGACCCCACTCATGCCCGCCCTCGGCTCGCAGCAGCCCAGCCCGCTCCCCCGGCCGCACCCCGAGTCCGCGCGCCCGCCGCCAGGCAGGGCGGGGCCCGCCGCGCCTGCGCACTCGCCTCGGCGCTCGGCGTCTCCGGCACGCAGTCCACGTGACCCGCGCCGTGCCCAAGATGGAGGCTGCGGCCAGGCCTGGTTAAATCTGCGCCTCAGCCTGCGCCCCTCTGCACCCCCTTGGAGCGCGGGACAGGCGCGCGGGCACGCAGTGATGACCACTGGCGGCGCCGCGGGCTGCTGAGCGGGGATGGTCACGGCTTCCAGTCAGTACTCGCCCCGGCTCCCTGCACTTTCTCCACAGCGAAGTGCCCGACGCGGGCGCCTGGAGAGTCCTCCGGTACGCCCCGGTCCCCAGAATTGATAGCGTCGGGAGCCAATGGGGTCCGGGACGTGTGTGTGGGAAGGCGGTCGGAGGCGGAGTCTCCCTGCGGCGCTCGGGTTGTCGGGCCAACGATTGGGCCGTCATGGGGCGGGCCTAGACCCCGTGAGCCAACGGAAGGGCGTCCAGGAGCTCGGGAGGCGTCTGTGGGCGGGGCCGAGCCGTAATTGACGCGCTCTTCATTAGAAACTAGGTGGGGGGCGGGGCCCGCTAGGGGAGGTGACGCAAGGCAGTCGCGCCCAATGGCCGGCCGGCCGCCGGCGGGGGGGGCGGGGCCTGGACTGCTGACGGGCGTTGGGCGCGGCCTATCCCTGTGCGGCTCGGTGCTGGAGGGGGAGCAGCATCATGGTTCAACGTGGGTCAATTTTTTGTGAATGAGGAGGGGAGGTTGTGGGGCCGCCGCCGCGGAGCATCGTCCCCGCCGCCGCCCGAGCCCAAGCCCGCGCGCCCGCTCGCCTGCGCTACTTCACGCCTGGCCCGCTCTGCACGGCCGCTGTCGCCGTCGCCGCCCGAGCCCGTCCGCCCGCCCGCCTGCCGGCGGTGGCGGCGCAGGCTGAGGAGATGCGGCTCGGAGCGCCCGAGCAGGGCTAGACGCGGCCCGCCGCCGCCGCCGCCGCCGCGGTAAGCCAGTCGGCCGCGGGCATTGTCCGCTCCCCGCCCAGGCCGCCGGCGGCAGGTGGACGCCGCGGCCCCGCCGAGGCCGGCAGTGGCCCTCGCGGCGCCGCCGGCGGGGCGGCCTGCTCGGGCCGGGGCGGCCGCGGGCAGGTGGGCGCGGGCGCGGGCGCGGGCGGGGGCGGGGGCGCCGGCCGAGCCGTTTATGTAACTTTGTCAGACGCTGTGAGTTTGCAGAAAACGCCCCTCCCGCGGCGTGGGGCGGGGGCCGCGGCCCGAGGGCGGGGTGGCCGTGGCCCGGCCGGGCCCGGTGCTGCCCGCGACCCGGCGTGGCGAGTGGGCGCCGCGAGCCCCGGCCGCCCCTCCGGTGTTTACAGTGAGCGTGGAGAGACCGCGCGTGTCGGTCGGAAGGGCCGGGGGTGGAACCCGTGTACTCATTTAACGCACATCGAAAAATCGTAATAACTTGCAGCAGCGGATAGGAGTGTTTTCTTCATTGCGTGTGTCAGTTGACCTGCTGTGACACAGTTTTCAAAGAAAGGGTTGCAGAAATTAAACTTAAGTTATTTTAGAACTAATGACTTTCCTAACTGAATCCTAATTGCGTTACTGTAGAGACCTGTCTAATTGCTTGCTGAGAGCAGGGCTGCCTGCTTGGGGAGGGGGAAAGGCCTGGGTAGTCGCTTTGCCTCCGCTTCTCTCTACTCAGGCTTTTCCGCCCGTTGCCACAAACCGCCTAAGCATTGAAGGCCTGGGGAGTAAACCTGTAAACAGCCCTGGCCCTGCGCGCCTGGCGGGGCCAGGGGGATGCTGGCGGCTTGCACCTTGACCTGGTTTCGCTTTTTCTTCGGTGATATGATCGGGGTTGCCTGGAGTTTTAATTGCTTCTGCTAATTCCGGGCATTATTTCAGAAATGGTCTAATGAAAGCTGGTTTGGTGGTTTCAGAATCTAGCTAGGAAAGGTGGTGGTGGGGGTAATGATTGGGGAGAGGCAGGGAGGTTGAATGAAGTCAACTCAGCTGCCTGTACACAAATATACGCTACAGCAGTTACAAGGCAACAAAAGTTATTGCAGAATTTTGCAGTCACTATGGCAACACAATTACTCTATTATAATTGGAAATACAAAATGCCACCCAGTTAGAAGTTTCATCAGAATGGAGTTTGGGATATCAAAAATATGTGAGATTTAGTTTTTTATTCAGGTAGCTCCTGTGAGTTCTAGTCTGTGTTCAGTTACCTATTTTTAAGACAGATCAGCTTTCCCAGATATTCTACTCCCTGGGATCTGTGGCATATTTCCCCAGAAGAACTCCCAGTCGTGTGGGAAGGAAGTGTTTTCATGCCTTAAAAACACACACCCCGACACACTGTAAGACTTCTATGGCATTCTGTGTTCTGTTTTCTTTTAAAGATCAAATACCGTCCTAAAGTGAGCCACAATTAATCAGAAAAGAGGCAGGGTTTGCTCCCAGGCAGATGTAACACTGCCCCCTTTAGGGGGTTCCTGCCACCTCCTGCAAGGGGAGCTAGGGGAACCTGGGGGGGAAGATGACTGTGAACTGTACATAGGCCTGGAGGCCAGGCACCAGGGACAGATGTGACTGAAGTGGCCCTAGCCAGAGAGAATGTTCTGTGGTCAACACTTTCAGAGCCAGCCAAAATAAAAAGCCCCAAATGCCACATTTTTCAGAGGCTGGGGGGGGGCTACTGTATAAGGTGGACAAGTCAACATGGCACCCTGTTTGTGTGCAGTTTGAGCAGCTGGGTTTGACTTGGGTCCCAAACCTGCCTTAAGAGGATGCTTCTCTCCATGTTTACCAGGAGGGTTGTAGTACTGGAAGTTTCCACACATTGTGGGGCTGCTGCGGTTTAATTTCGTTATAACTCTTTCCTTTTAACTACTGCATATTTATGCCCAGTAATCGACTTCCATTTTCCAGCTTCATTGTGAGGTTTCAATGCAGCATGAATGGCTTTGAATTCCAATCCTTTGATGTTGGGGGTGGCACCAAAGGAAAGGCGACTTTGTGCCGTTCTAATTGCCAGAGCAGAAGGAAATTTCCTCACTCCTATAGAGCTTGTCCATGCTGTTCCTCTATTGAAAACGGCTGGAAGCTCAGCTTCGAAGCTGCTATGAGTAATGTATTAATACCTGATGTAGGGAGCAAGGGAAATGCAGATATGAGAGACAATAGCAGCTGCTGGGAGGTGGCAGGTGACACACCGTGACCAGCTCAGTCCCTGGACCAGGGTACATGCCTGTAGCTGGTGAGACTGAACTGTGCAGTATGAAGCTGTGTCTGAGCTCCTCTTGTAGTCAGAGACCAGTCCTTGCTCTGTTGGTTGTAGTCCCAGACTGTCCTGGAGTAGGGGCCAGGAAACACAGATTTTGTGGTCATAGATTTGGTATGTGTCCTGCTGGGCAGTGGGCTCTTGATTTTGCTTTTGACCTTGACCAACACAATAATGTACAGCACCATGTGCACAATTCAGGTTAGATGAGGGCCGAGTCACAAGATTGCTGCATTTAAGCAGACTGTAGTCCCTTCTTACAGAGTTGTCTATTGGGAATGAGCGTCACTGAGCCATGGTCAGTGATTTTTCCTTTAGGAGGTCAGTTGTCTTCTCTTGGACTTATGGGAAAGAGAAGTAGGCCCTGTTTTGGTGTATAGTGTGGGCTGTGGTATCTGTGGTCCCTCATAGCCTTGGTTCTGCCCTTGCCTCCCTGACACACCACCTGTTCACTTCCTGGAAGGCAAGTTCAGGATCGAACACAGGTCTTTTCCATTGGGACCCTCCATGTAATGGCCAGGCCAGCACTCTGTGTCACCCTATATGGAAATCAGAATGCTCTTTCCAGAGCAGGGAGGCGACAATGCGAGTAATTGTCACATATACCAGTACCTAATGCTTAATGAGCACCTAACTGGGGACATTTGCTGTTTTAAGTGCTTTTCCATCTAAAGTTCTATGAAGAAACTGCCTTCATGCTGTACTTAGGTTGTACTGCGTAGCTCAGAGGTAGAATGCTTGTCTAGCATATACAGGCCTTGGGTCCCATCTTCAGAATCGCAAGAAAAAAGATAAACAGTGCAGCTACTGGTTGTTGCCTCCTACTCCTTGCTTGGATCTTTTCCAGAGAAAGCCCCAAACTGTCTGGGGCCAGGTGAGGGTGGTGAAAGGCAGTCTGTGCTCTGCATCTACTTCAGAGCAGCTTAGTGCTCTGAAGCTAGTCTGTCATTTCTTTTGGATGAATTTATTGGAAGAATGCATTTGAGGACCACAAACTGAAAAACTGAGTTATTGTGTTTCTTATCCTAAAACCAAGCCAGAAGCCTTAATAGAAAATACTGGCAGATTTAATAATGTAAGAATTAAAAAAAAAGTTTGGCAAAATAACTCCATATAAGCAAGACTCAGAGATGAGAGGAAAAACATACAACCTATTATGTCTTTATGAGCTTAATAGTATATTAAGAGCTTTTGCAAACTAACAATAAAAGGATGAGCTTTTCTGTTGCAAGATTAGCAAAGACGTAGATAAGAAAATCTCCATGGCTAATAAGAGAAAAGATTGAACTTTCTTATAATTCAGCTGAAAGGAAATTTCATTCTTGTCCATAGAGTGTGATGACAACATCCATTGTTGGAGATAGTACCAACTCCTATTTTATAGGACTTTTCACAGGCTTTAAATGAGGTAACACATGGAAATTGCTTAGACTAGGGTCTAGCACATTAGTGAGCATGATGTTTGTTGGCTATTTATTATTTGCTCTCTGGAGAAGTCAATATATATTACTACATAAAACAATAATGCTTAATTGCTCTCCAGAAAAGTGTCAGCATTTCAAATGGTCATTTCCCTTGTCCCAGCAGTTCTACATTTAGAATTTATTCTAGTGAAAAGACTGTAATAAGTGCAGATGCCCAGTACCTGCAGGGTGTTAGGCTTCGTCGTTTATAACAGCGATGCTTGGTAAATGGACTTGTTGCTGTCCTGTGGAATTGTCTGTGCACAGAATTGTGCAGGTGTTAAGTGGGAAATGTGGGCCTAGAGCAGTGCAGACCAGGCCTCTGGGTTTAAAAGATGTCCACGGGTCTCCAATGTGATAATGGTGGTTGTCAGAGGTGTCAGGGAAATGGGACAGTAGGGACTTCATTGTCTTTTTATATATGTTGCTATTGTATGTACATTGTTGCAGGAAGCATGTACTATGTTTTAATAATAATGGATTCAAACAATTGATATTTCCATTGGGAATAAATATTCTTCAACTCCCATGAATTACAAAGGAGAAAGCCCAGTCCTTGGGAATTTGATAAATCCGCTCAGCAAGAGGAGAGTCTGAGGGTATTTGTTGCTGTGAGTCACTCCTGAGCTCTCTGAGGCCGGGGCTGGTTGGGGTCTAGCGCTCTGGTGCAGTCCCAGCTGCAAGCCTGTTTCTCAGCTGCAGAGCCCCTTCCACCAAGGGGCAGGAAGACCTGTCAGGGTTTCCTCTGAGGACCAGGAGGCCCCCTGATTCATGCTCTGGCTCACCAGCCTCACTTGATGGCACTTGGCCTGTTCAAGAAAGCCTGCTTTGCTTCCTTGGTTCCTCTCAATCTTCTTTGGCCCAGGGCCTTTGAATATACTGCTCTCTTTACTTGAACTACTTCCTTTACCTCTGTCTTCCTCAGCCCTTCAATTCATTCTTGTGCTTTGATCTCCTGTTCAATGTAGCCTAACGTCCCCCTTACTCCTTCCTAACAGGATCCAGTTGTGCAATTTCAATAGCTCATTGTGACATTAGTTGTTTAATGTCATCTCTCTTGCTAGCTGAGGGCTCCCTGGAGTCGAGAGGTCCCGGGAGTCTATGCCTGCTTTGTACCTAGTACCTGGCAGTACAGGTTCTCAATGAATGGATGTGCACCATGGTGTAGGTCCTGGAGGCAGAGCAAGATGAGGACCCACTCCTACCGTAGCCCTCTGCCTGTGTGCAACAATTGTGTTTCCTAATCCCTCCCTCCCTGCATGCATGTGGGAACTTTTTGGTCCTGATTTTGGAGATTACACGCTTTTAAGCAGATGCCATAAATACAAGTGAAGTGGAATCTGTGATGCAGCAAGGAGTGAGAGAAAAGGGCCTTACACACAGCTGTCAAGTGGCACAGTATGCACAGCTTGTCCTCTGGGCGGGTGGATTGACTGGCTGCAGTGTTCAAAATGGCAAGCCACTGCTTTTATGAAAGGCATTTCTCCCTGTTTCTTTTAATGTGTTTTAACGACATTATTTAAACATTTACATTTAGCCTCGTACTTTTAACATGATACCTTAATATGGCTGCATATAAAGACATTTTGGAATCTGCTCTGTTTAAAAATGTGAACATTAGGCTTTGTTAGTTTACTACTGTTTATGAAGTATTCCTTCTGTGTTAGTCAAGTGCTTTTCTTGGATTGATGTTTAAGCTTGAAACAATAAATCATTCCTTAAGGCCTGAAAGCCTGAACCAGCATTCCAATGGGAGTGTTATTCCAGCAATGATGGAATTGCATTTCCCTTGGGAATGGCCCTCATTGGTTTATGGACTGCTGATTGTTGGAGCAGTTCCTTTTGAAATGGATAAGTTCTTGTGAGCCCCTCCCCCTTGGCCCCACTTTAGTGCTAAAGAGGGGTCCTAATTACATCGAACTGATCAGTTACTGTCTGCAAATACTAACCTTGCACCCAAGGTTTCAGCCTGGGCTTGGGAGAAGGGACTCCACCTGCTTTGTGGCTAACACAGTGGTGAGCCTTTAACTCCAGGCTTAATCAAGAGGACCCTGTTTCTGCTGGTAGGTAAGAGATATAGGTGAGGTTGGGGACTTAGGAGGAAGAGCAGATGAACACATGGTTGCTATCCCAAGAACCAGGGCTGTGGAAAGCTTGAGGCCCTGGGGGAGATTAGGAGGCTACAGGGCACGGGCAGTGGCACTGGGAGCCAGACCAGATGATGAGGAGAAGAGGGCAGGGGCAGAAGGCTGGGAATATGTGTGGTCCTTTTAAGCCAGAGTCACAGTGGTGGTGCTGCAGAAGGGTAGAGAGACCCTCATGGCTGGAGTGTGACACAACTCCCAACAGTATAAAAGAGCTGGGCACACTGGCAGGCTGGCTGCAAAGGCTCATCCCCTTGGAGGATTGCTGTGTGGGTGCAGTCATTGTGTATCTAATCAAGGTTTGAGCTCACTTTCATATTTCTGCTTCTCACATTGGTGCCTGGCTCCATTGTCTCTGCTAACTCAGTTAAGGCACACCACTGTGCACATCCTAGAGGCTCCCCAGGTGGCCTGTGGAATGGTGGGGCCAGAGGATGAGCCGGAAGGGACTGAGCTGGCCTCCTAGTTAGCTGTCAGTCTACACTAGAGTTCAGCTCTGCAGCACCAGCACTGGTGGCGTGATGTTGTTAAAGTCGTGTGGTGGAGTGTGAGCCCTGCAGGTCAGCAGAATGTAGCAAGGGCACCTGGACCTTGGTCTTCCCCGTGGCCTGTAGAGGACCTTGAGGACTTGCTCACGTCAGAACTCACATTTGAGCCCTGTAATCCCCATTTCAGATTTGGGCTGAGGATTCCTGGGGGAGATGGCCACCAGGGTCTGTGGGTCACACAGTGGTATGTGCTGCTAACAGTATAGCTAGGCTCCACGGGGAAGAACCTCAGGGGCTGATCTCAGGGATGGACTTGTCACCTTTCTGACCTTTAAAGGGAAGTGCAACAGTGGATTCACCCCTTCTGTTGTACCATTTATGTGAGATTTGCCCTGAGAAGATCATATAAGTGGTCACCATCCCCATTCTTTGGGAACAGTTCTTTTAGCATAAGGATTGTTGTAACTCCTTTCTTGGCTCTCCAGGTTAGAGGACCCAGGAAAGGAGTTATCACAGGGCTCCCAAGTTCTTATTTTGGTTTCCTTGCAAATATCTTCTCGAAAGCATGTTGTTTCCTTTAACTTTTATTGTCTAGCACATTTTGTGGCCAGACAAAATGTCTGTCAGATGAAGTGGCATTTGGCCTTCAAGATCCATCCTTTTCTTCCCACTGAAGGCCCCAAGGCAGCAGTGCTGGCTGGTCTTTCTGGCAGCTGGCACAGCTGCTTCCACCACCATGGTCGAGAACCACGGGTGCAGAAGCATTGAGCTTTCCTCTGGAGCTATTAGAATTTGGAGTTAGCCAACAGTGTTATAAAATGCGTCTCCTATGTCCTTCCCCAGAGAAGAGTGTCTTCCTGTGTCACCATGAACAGTAAATGTGGGTGCATTCTGATGAATTTTTGTCTGATTAAGTGGGAACAGAGCTGGAAGAACAGAGAGGCCAACAGTGGAACTCTATGCTTTTGAAGTGCTGCTTTCTTCCACTGGCTCCTTGGGTGATCTCATTACAGGTGTGGGGCAAAGGGATCTGATTGTAGATGTGCTAAATTCTGTTTAGTGTGGTCCTGTTCTGCCTGTGGTGTACAAGAGTGGTTCTGCAGATATAGATGCTTTATTTTCCATGGCTCTGGGGTGTTGGGGACAGACATGGGTGTGGAGTCAGACCTGGACTGAACTCTCAGCTTCACTATCACAACCTGCTTGCTTGGCTGGTGTCACCTGGTGTCAGCACAAATAGCATCCTCATCTGTAGGATGGGAGGAGAGAGGGGAGGCCCAGAGGAGGTACTGGGCAAGCAGGCCTCTCTGTCCAAGTCCAGGCCCTCTTCTCCTTCCCATCTTCCTTTCTCCTCCCACCCCACCTTCTGATCACCCCAGTCTTGCTGGCAGGTCTGTAGTAGAAATGGGAAGCAGAGCATGTCATCTTTAAGAGGGTGTTGGTGACTAGGCCTTTGACATAACTGAAGAACTTCCTGGGGCCCCTGCACCAGCTCAGGCCCTTGTTACATCTGCTGGAGAGGAGGCCTCACTGCAGGACCATAGTGCCCTCTGAGAGCAAGATCTTGGCTGTCTTTGTCCTTGCCGGGACTGTTAAGGAGTTTGCAGAGATCAGGGGCTTGAGAACTCAGGACAGTGACCCTTATGGTGTCATCAGCTCCAGGGCACTGCTATATGTGTGTAGCTTCCACAGGGCCAGTGTCCTTACCTGCCTGCAAACAGGGCCTGGTCTGTGGTCAAGGCCATATTACCAGGGCTTGTGGAAGTGGCCTAATGGACATTTCGTGTTAGGTCTTTGCTGTCCATATGCTTCCTGGTGTCTGCAAAAGGGAGCTGTTCCATGGTCCCGGCCTCCAGTCCAGTCACAGAGGGCTTCCCTCCTCCTTTCTTTGGTGTGGTTTCTGCCTTCTCTTTATTCCTTCCCCTTTGCACAAGCAGGAGCCTGAAGGCCACAGTGTACTCGTTCCCCCTGATGTCCTAGGTGTGGTAGCAGTGGCCTGAGGGAAGCATCATGGCTGGGTGCTCAGGATGAGGGTGCTGCAGGCATGTGGCAGCTTCTGGTGGCACCACAAGGGGTGAAGGACTGAGGACTGAGAAGAAGTAAAGGCTGGGGGCTTTGTGAGCCCTTCCATAGGTTGAGCTGTGGGCAGGTTGACAGGTGCTGCAGGATTAGGTGGCCCCTGAGGAATGGAGGAGCCCAGGGGCAAGGGACTAGAAGATGCCCCCAGAATTATGGGAATGGTACCAAAAGGGGATATTTTGAGGGTAACTCTAGAGGTTGAGCAGGAATGTATTTCTGGTAGCCTTCAATCAGGTAGGATCTCTCCATGAAGCATAAGAAATTGATGGGCTTACTTTGTCTAGAAGGCAGATGGAGGGAGTGTTCAGGCAGGGCTTGCTCCTGTTCCTAGACTTAGGAGAGCCAGTTTCATGGGCCACAGGGCCCAGCCAGCTGATTCAGGGCTCCACTGGTTCATGCCCATCAGGAAATTCTTTGACTCAGCGAAGTCTTGAGTTCATTGTGCTTGATCCGGCTTCTGTCATATAGCCACCTCTGTACCAGTCCCTGTAGCCAGGTGACCAGCCTGCATCCTGTGGCTCATCCTATGTGCTGGTTCCTTCCAGAAGTTGGCTAGGGACTTGATTTTCCTGGAATGGAAATCAGTGCTGTCTGAAAGGAGTGGAAAGGGAAGGGATGCTGAGGATGGCGACAGCTGCCAGCATCCTCATGAAGCTCCCCATGTGTCCTCAGGCTCATCAGCACTTCCAGAACAGCCCCGAGTGAGCTCAGAACACACATGCTGTCCTGAATAATTCACAAACCTGTCTCAGAGTCCTGCACTACCCTCTGTGAGACAGAGTGGTCCATCCACAAGGTGGAGAGTGCTCAGCAGGGTCTGCAGGAGGGCCTGGGCTGGGATTCTCTGGCAGCGAAGTCTAGTCCACAGCACCCTCCCTTCATTTCTCCTGGTTGTGGGTGGATGGCTGGTCATTGAAGTCAGGGCATAGGGGTATAGAGGCTCATTTCTGAGTGAGGGGGTTCAAGAATCCTGTCAAGACCATCCTCACTCCACCTCTCCTGGCTGACTGGTAGAAGCAGATGTCCTTGGGGAGGGGCGTGATGCCACAGGATAGGAGGAGGCTGTGGTGTAGAGTCCCCATGGCTGCAGCCCAGTGAGGCAGACTTGGAGGACTGACCAGCTCTGAGGCTACGTCAGGATGAGGGTGGGCTTCGGGATTGACTTCCCAGCTGCCTTCTGTGGCCCGTTTAGTAACATTTTCAGTTGTCTCGGGATGCTGTGAGCAGGGCTGTCCTGTCCTGTCCTGTGCAGAGGTGAGCAGATGCTGAGGGGCTACTGAGAAGGCAGAGTTCAAATGGACTATTCTGGAAGCCCGTCTGGTCTCTTCTCCTGCCTGCAGGTAAGGGGTGCATTGGAAGGAATGTACTTTGAGGTCAGGCTGGGGGCCTTCAGAGTCCCGACTTTATGATCTTCCAGAGTGTGGTAGACCGCTTATCCAGTTTTCCTTGCCTTGATCTGCTTATCTGCAAAGTGGATGTGAGAATCTCTGTCTCAGAGGATTATTATCAGGATCAAGCAAAACAAGGAGGCATTGGCCCAGCCCCCAGCCCTGTGTCTAGCTTGAGAGAAACTAGCATTGCAGCCTCCATGGGTTCATATGCCTGTGGGCAGCTGTTTCTTCAGTCTACTGTGTGCCAGGCCCCCATGCTGTTGTCACATGCCATCTCTTAGGCACTGGTATGCACTACTCTTCCTCTCATCTGACCAAAGCCCCAGCAGAAACAGTTCTATGGTGAGGGTCACAGACTGGCAGCTGCTTTGAGGCCATGTGTTTTCCTCCTTAGCATTAGCTGGTATGCATAGTAGGGCTGTCTGCCCCAATGGGAAGGACAGGACTCATTCAGGGGCACAGTTCTGGGGCGGAAAGCTCAGTGGGAGGCCTCAGCTATTTAGAATGGGCCTGGGTGTGCATCTGGTGTAGCTGACATAAGCCTGACCTCACCAAGCCTTTTTTTTTTTTTTTTGTGGTACTGGTGTTTGAACTCAGGGCCTTGAACTTGCTAGATAGGTACTCTACCCCTTGAGTCATGCCCTTAGCCCTCCAAGCCTGTTTTCTTGTCTGTATCACCTGAGTGGCAGGATTCCTGCTGTGGTGGAATTGTGTAAGGATCAAGCTTCATGTCCCCAATAGTGGGGGTACAGACCTGGCACAGATGCATGGCAAAGTGAGACAGCAGCTGTTTGTAATCTTATAGTGCTGCACATTGTCATGTCCCAGATGTGGAACGTGTTCCATCCATCCAGAGAGAAGCAGAGAAACTCATACCTGTGCACCACAAATGCACAGATGATTTCCTGAAGTGGGAGGCAAGGTGGAGGGCTCTTCTGGCATTGTGTTGGTGGCAGCTGGCCTGTGGTCCTACCAAGGACCCAGCAGCCTAGATGACAGGATTGAGGCAGAAGGTGGCCTTGTGGCCTAAGGCTACAGAGATGTTCTGGTTTACTAGTCCCTGCTGCAGCTGCGTTAGTGTTTTTGGGCCCAGCACCTGCTTTAGTGGGTGACCTCATCCAGGCTTGTTTGTTGGCTGTCCTCCTTCATTCCCAGTTTAGCTCTTTCCTCTTCACATGCATACGCCATATGCATAGGCAGCACACAGATACATGCAGACACATGCACACAAATACCCATATGCTCACAGACCCCACATACTTGTGCACTGTAGCACGCATGTAGCATGAACTTCAGGTTCCTCCAGTGTGATCCTGGTGGGCTGAGGGTCAGCCCCTGCTCATTTCTAGCCACTGCTACTTAATGAGGAACATCAAAGTTTCTAGATCTCTTTTGGTGCATGTGACAGTGGTCAGGGTGCTGAAATCCCCTCTCAGGGAGGGCAGTCCTCACCCAGTTCCTCCTGTGTTTGGAGATGCATTAGTGCTACACAGTCTTCTTTAGGGTGGAAATTCTGATTGTCATCTCATCCAAGGGTCTAGGGCCATGGCTGGGCCAGGTGCCTAAGGCCACCTTCCCAGGCAGTTACTCCTAAAGCTGGTGCTGATGGGATTTCCTTAAGGCATTCCTCTTAGTTTTCTAGTGTCCTGTTGAAACCAGGCACGGATGTGGCCTGGAGGCTTGTCCCAATAATTAGTGAAGGCCTGAGGATGCCTGCCAGAGACTCCATCCTCAAAGTATTTGTGGGCTCCAGCCAGTCAATGGAGTCATCTGGGCCCCCAGATCTCACCTCCTGCCCTGACTGGCCACCCCTGGTTACGACAGGATGTCACCCTCAGTCATGTTCCTCTGGGGAAGATGGCTTTGAAGCCATCATGTGGGTCTTCCTGTGGCCGGGACTTTGTCACCTGCCCCTGGTGATATCCCCTCTCTTGATGTTGCTCCTTTCTCTGATGCCATCCATTTCATATCCCTCTGATTCTCCATTTTTGTTTTTGTTTGTTTGTTTGTTTTAGCAACTCAGTCCTTTCAGTCTGGGATCTTGCTTTGATCCTGTCCTTCAGTCTTCCCAGCTCTCTTACCCTGCATGACTGTCAGGCTTTTCCCTCACTCTGTTGGTCTAGACATCTTACGCAGTTGTTCCCTGGTTCCCCATTGACTGGAATAACACATGTGTCTCTGCCTCATTTTCAGTGTTCCCAGGCTTGGCTTAGCTTCCCTTACTCAGTTGCCTTCATGTGTCCTTGGCCTGGCCACATTGCCTGGGGGCAGGGGCTTTCCTGCCCTGGGCCTGCCTTTATTCTTGCCTCAGGAGCTGGCTAGGAACTGTCAGGACAGAGTTTCAAGAGATAATTTTAGCTGCCTTTTTTGACTTAGTAGCGACAGAAAGTGCTGTCACAGCCCTCCATGGATTCCTTGGCACTGGCTATGGTCCTTCCCTGGCCTCCTGCCCTCTTTGTGAGTTGTGAGGAGTAATGGATGAAGCTATTGGTAGGGGCTCTGAGGCCTGCCATGTCTCCATGTTTTCCCAGGGTTAGGGTCCTTGAAGTCAGGCCAGGCAGGTGCAGGGGTGCTCGAGGGCTCCTTTGCCCAGGCAGCTTGAAGACTTGAGGTTGTGCCTCAGGGGGAGCAGATGGACTCTGAGCATCCAGTTCACACACTGTATTTCAGCTGAGCCTGCTGACAGGAGTTGGGTTAAGGCAGAGCTTCCCTACTGCTGAGCTGGGCGGAGGATGCTCAGGAGCCCCTTTGCTTTTAGACCTTGAGGGTGGCCGGGTGGGGCTGCGTCCTGCTGGTTAGAGCCCCAGTACGTTGAGCAGTAAGAGCATCTTCTTTGCTCTCTAGTGCATGGGAGACTGGGAGGCATTAGGAGGGGGTGGCCGAGTATTGGGGTTTTCCTCTAAGGCCTGAATAGAGCTGGGGAGGAGGCTTCCTCCAGAGCAGGCAGAGGCCTTGGCTCCAGTCACTCTGGTCCATGGGACATCAGTGTAGCAAGCCGCCTGGCTTATGAGAGGAAATTCTGAGGAGAAGGGAAAGGATGATAAGGGCTTTCCCTGCAGAAGCCAGACTCTGGCCTCTATAACATGTGGATGACGTGTAGCATTTGTGCTGTCCTGCATCCTGCCTCACTGTGGCACCCCCATATCAGTATGGGGACTTGGGAAACAGATAGGAGTCAGGGTTCCTCCTCAGGGTTCAGTGTGTCCCTCTTCCTGGGCTTTGGACCATGGACTACTGAATACGAAAGTTTCGTTTAAGCTGTCATATTGTTAAAATATTATCTTGTATTTAAATTGGCATTTTAGAGGGGGAAGGCAGGGAGGGAACTCAATGACTGTGCAGAGGTGTAGCCTTAGCTGGTATCTAGTGAAACAGCTGTCTCTGTTGTGCAGCACCTGTTCTTTTGGATGCAGGGCAGTTTTCTTTTTATTGGACATTTCTCCACAAGAGAGACACTTAAACATGCCATTTTGCATACAATTGAAGGGAGATTGTGGCTCTTTGGAGCCCACCAGGTATCCCAGAGCAAGAATTTCTTAAACAGGGGTAGTAGGTGTGCATGGCCCAAGTGGCTCAGCATTGACTTGGCATGCAGCCAGTCCTTGGCAGAGTAGTCAAGGGATGCCCATGGCTGTTTCCTTTTCCACGTCCAGGGTGTTCGTGGCTTTCCAGTAGAAGACAGTACACTGTGCTTGGGCACTCAGTTGCTGTGGAGGCGAGCAAGCATGTGTAGTTGATAGTGTCTATTTGCTCCCCTGGCCTCCACACTGCTCCACCTGCTTCTCTTCCATGTGTCTTGTGTCTCTGTCCTCAGCCACTGTTGACACTGCAAGCCCACAGATAAGACCGCACTGAGCATCCTGCAGGCTTGTGTGGATTTAGCATTACCCTCTCTGTACTCATATTTGCACTTTACCAGTTTCTCTTATTCTCCCAGTGTCTGGGGTTTACCCTCTTCCCCAGCTGGATCAGAGTGTAGACTACCCCTGTGCTCCAAGTGGGTGATGTTTTAGCTGCCGTGCTAGTGGCCATGCGGGCTCTTGTGCTGGTAGCCTGCAGGGTTCTTTTATTTGGGACAGAAAGGACTCAACTGTCGTTGATGGGGCAGACAGTCATTCAGCATACTAGATTTAGAGGAATAGCTTGTCTTTGTTGCTCCGCTGTGGACTGTGACTTGCTGGGGGTTTCTCTGAGATTCTTGGCAGGGCCATGGCCAAGTAGTTAAGAAATGGCCCCACTCACCTAAGCACTATCAGATCTGTTCTGCAGGCCTGACTCAGTCTCCTAAACAGGTGGTGTTTTTATGGATTCCTGACTCGCAGCTTGCTCACAAATCATCCAGCCTCTAGACTGAAGTTTATGACTGGCAAGGGTCAGCTCAGGAACCTCAACCTTTAGTGGAAGACACAGGACATGGAGCAGGGCCGGGGCCTCTGCACTCTGAGGGACAGCATTGCGCCTGTAGTGATATGGAGACTTCTCTGTGCACCCATGCTGCCCAGGGTGGGCAGCCCATGGAGCCAGTGTGTCTTCTAGGCATTGGGAGACCTGAGTGAGATCAAGCAGACAGATAATGCCAGATATGAAACCTAACATGCCTTTAGCACTGATATGTCAGTAAAAGATGTAAAAATACATCTCACCTTGCATTGTAGATAAAATACAAGCTGTTACCAGCCTGATTTTCCCTTGCCTGGCTCTTTCATAGGAAAGCCTGGGCCATTTCTCCCTGTGGTGGGGTTGTCTGAGGAAGAGTTGGGCAGCCCCGTTTAGAGGGGAGTGCCCTGTGCCTCTGGGAGTTTACCCAGTCAATCTCTTGTGGTGTGGCCCATCTGGGTTACTACTGGGTGGTCCACCATCATAAAGGTATACAATGGAAATTGTCTCTTGTATTGCCTGAGAGTTATTTTGTTCAAACATTTCCAATATCATTAATATTAAGGAAACTAAATTGGGAGAATACATCAGCAATACAAATAAGCAGTTACTGTAATTGGGAAAAATACTAATGATTTAATTTGCATATGTGGCAGAAACATTTTTTTTATGATTGCCTTGATAATAAAAGACAGGCTGAGTATCACAAATGCAAGCAAATAAAGAAATCCATTAATTCTATTCATTTTTTAAAAAATGGTATTCCTGGCTTTTACAGTGACAGTTTAATAATTAGGGTGCCTAATTTTAATCTGTTATGTGGGTGCTCGCCCTGCCAAGTTTGGGCAGCCAGCTGCCGTTGGTGGGATTCTATGCTAGAGCTGACTGCCAAGAGTACAGAGGGGTACTGGGATAGGAGCCTTGGGTAAAACCAGAGCCTCTTGCCCCATTAGGCCGTGTGTGATTTGCATTACCACAGGGTATGCTGTGCCAAAGGAGCCAGTCTTGTGATGGGTGTGTGTGTTGCATGGAAGTGGGGGTGGTGGCTTATGTCACTCAGGTTTGAGTCTGTTGATGGGCCCTTGCCCTAGGCAGTTTTCCCCATCTTCCCCCAGGGGACATTTGGCAGTGAAGGAGATAGTTTGGGTTGTCCCAACAGGAGGCCTGGACATCTGGTGGGTCCAGGCCAGGGTTGCTGCTCAGTATCACACAGAGTGCTACAGAGCCCAGGATGGGCCTCCACCAAAAAGAGTTACCATTTCCAAATGCTTCTAGTGCTGGGGGTGAAGCCCTCTTGTTCTAGAGTCCCAGAAACTGGCATTTCTTTCAGCATTAGAAGTAAATGACACTGCAGTTGTGGAAGATGAGTTTTGCTGCACAGCATAGTCTTAAGAACTTAGTTATTTCGAAACCATTTGGGGACAAGTTACATACATCATTTCCAGTTTGAGGGGAGGAAATGAAGTCAACTCGCACTCACATTTTTTTTGCATGTGAGTAAAATGTACATTTGTCCTCTCCTTTTCCTTTCTCCATCTCTTTCAGATTTGAAAAATGGGTTTCGACTCCCTAGAACTTATGTTTTTCTAGCCAGTGTGTTTTGCGTGCAGATATGGTTAGAGATAACAAAAAGACATGTTTGTGTTGTAGTGACCACATAAGAAAAAAGGATATTGCTGAACCGTACATCACAGTTTTAAAACATGCTAAGACAACTTGTTGAGAGTCCTTGGTCTTGCGCTGCAGCTCTGTTGGCTGCTTGTTTCCATCCCAGTGATGGGGAAAGGCAGTATGGGAGGCAGCCGTCACCCTGAGTCCTAGACTGTTCCCCTCACCATGACAGGATATGCTCCTCCTGCACCCAGGTGACAGCTCAGTTGTCCTGGTGTGTGTATTGTCTGTGGGAAGTTGTTTAGTCATTATCAGTCATCAGTCAGGAAATGAACATGTGTTTGTTCCTTGGATGCTGTAGGTGCTGCCCACGATGACCTCAGAAGAGTGAGAATGGTTGCTGTCCACTGTTTAAATCTGCATTTCATTGTTTTTCTGAAGTGGGATACAGAGGCTAAGCAAAGAAGTACAGGTAGCATGCCTCTATGAAGGTGGGACAAAGAAGGAAAAGAGTTTGTGTAACCAGTTGGGCGATTTATTAGATTTGTGTGTGTGACTAGCTGTTTAAAAAAATTAATGGTAGTAAGAAACAATATAAGATTTGCCATATTAATCATTTATAAGTGTACAGCTTAGTAGTGTTAATTGTATTCACATGACCCTCAGCCAACCTCCATAACTTTTTTATCTTGCAAAGCTAAAACTATATACCTGGTAAACAGCTAATATAGGTGATTCTTCTAAAACACAAGGCTACCGTCAACCCCAAGGTGAACAAAAGTCTTGCTAACTCTCAAGGAAAAGATTGGAAGAGACAAATGTTTATGGAAACTGTGCATGCATAAAAAGGATGTGAGTATATTGTGTCTTAAGATATGTGATATACTAGTAAATACTTACATTTATTCAAATAACCTGAATGTATAAAAGTAGTACTTCATATTTAATAGTATGTGAAATAATGTTGCAATATAATAAATGTGATTGTGTTGCTTGCATGAAGCATAAGATATATACACAGGTGTCTGCATGTGCCTGTGCATTTGTGATTGACAGGAGCCCTCTGGAGAACATGACTACACAGGTCACTGCAGAGCTTGTGCCTTGCAGTGTTTCTCCTTCTCATCACCACGGCTCAAATTTTCAAGCCGAACAGGTGCTTGTTCTCTTTCCCTAAATGATTTAAGCCCATCTCTTGGTCTCGGTGCTCAGGGATCAGAGATTCAGCCCTGCACTTTCTCTGACCCCGGTCATATCCTTCTTTGTTATGCCTGACCCTAGCCCATTGGAGTGTTGGTGCTGCTGGCCTGGGATGGTCTAGTGATCCCCTCATAGCATGCCTGACAGACCTGTGGTCTGCACTCTCTTCTCACAGTAACTGTGAAACCTGGACCTGAGGACTTTCCCACAGTGCACGTCTGCTGTAAGCACCACAGTGTGGGTACTGACCCTTGTTCACTGGCACTGTTCTGCTGTCCTTTTTGGGGGGACCTGTGGTGAGGCAGGTGCTACCAGCTGGACCTTCAGTGGCTCTTTAGGTTTCCAGTGTAGAGGATAAGTAAGTGACTCAGGAGGCCTTGGGAGCCTCCATAAGTGCCCTTCATACAGCCTGGTGCTCTGCAGAGTTGCTTGGGGATGGCACCCAAATGGCTGTGAAGACAGAGTGAAGGGGTCCAGGCCCTGAGCGGGGAAGGAGCATCTGAACCCAGAAGAGTGCTGGCCACTCCAGACTTGAGTGCTGGAGCTGCTCAGGTGAGGGGACCTTCCCCTCCTGGAGCTCAGGCTTTCTCCTTGTGCAGCAAGGAGCAGGCCTGGGATGACTGGTCTGGGCCTAACTTTAAGGAACTGCAAGGAGGTCTGGGAGGTGAGATACTGTGGTGGGGGCTGAGTGGGCACTGCCACCTCCAGAGGTATTTGAGTTTTCAATGATTGCCAGTACTTCCAATGTCACCATGCTTTTCTTTTTCCTGGTAGGCAGTCTGCTTATGATTCTGGGGATTGCACACCAGTGGTGGTACGTCAGTACTTGGAAAAGACCCTCCTTTCTGGACTTTCCCCAGTCATTCTCATCTACTCTCACATCCTTGTGCAAATGGTGGGTTGCCCAAGCTTCCTCCTCCCTTTCCGTGGTGCTCCCTGATGTGTGCCAGCTTTGGCTCCTCTGGCTGGGTTCTGTGCTTCAGGGTAGCTCTCTTGGGCCATCTCTCTGCATGCTTCTTCCACCCCTTCTCCTCCTGCTGGGACTTTTGTGCTTTGGGACTTTGTGGCACTTCTCTGTGACTTCCTTTATTGATACGTGTTCATTAGAGAGTCCCAGCTGTGCCAAGTGGTTCACACAGGGTCATCCTTCCTGGGAATGGGAAGGGAACACTGATGGGAGCTTGGAAGCTGGATAGAACTTGCCTCCTCTCTCTTTACCTGTTTCCCATTTGTTGTTTTGCTTGAGGCAGAATTGTCTCTGAAAAGACTTATGATACACAAATTCTCCTTTGGAGTGAAAGGAAGACCCAAGAGATGGCAGGGGAATAGGTTCCCAGGTCATCTTTGGGGGCCTTGGAGTGGCTGCTGAGAGTGGGGAGTCCCAAGGGGCCTGCATGTGAGGACAGGGAGCCCTCTGCTCAGGGAGGAGAGGACGACGGAACCTATCCCATAGTTGTGGCCCTGGTCAGTATACAGCATAGTGATCACCTGACACTCCCCTACCTCCAACGCCCACACTATAACCGGACTCCTCCCTCCCTCCCTCCCTCCCTGGGTTGTGTCTTGTCTCCCTGCCACCTCATTTTTCAAGGCTATCACCTCTTCAGACCCCCTACCCTCCAACTCTTGTCTCCTTCCCAGATGCTAATTTGGTGTTCTCTAGCCCTTACTGCCCCCGACATGAAGCGTCCACTTGCTGTCTCCTCCAGAGGCACGGCCCACATACCGCATAACACTGCTTTTCTGTGGATGACAGTGAGGAGATGTAGTCACATGGACCCAGGCTGAGCCAGGTCCCTGTCCACGGGGCACATCCCTGGGTCAAGAGGTTTCCAGTCTTTATAGGCATACTGAGGGAAGAGGCACCATGCCTATTGGCCAGAGGTACTGTTCTGGTACATTTCCCCTAAAATGACCTCTGCCATCTGCTGATTTGCCTCCTCCTCAGTTTTTTCAAATAAGTTGGAAACCAAGCATTTTGATTTCTGTAGAACTTTTACTTCCAGAGAACATTTGAGGTCTGAGATGATGGTAAACTCCAGCAGGTGAAGGGCTCTCAGTATGGTGTGCAGAGACAGGGCCCCTGCCGCAGCCTATGACGTGAGTGGAAATCAGGTGACATCATAGCATGGCTGTCGTTCCTGGGCATACCTGTCTGCCTGACCACACTTGCGGGTCGGGTCTGTGATGCCCCCAGATAATGGTAAATATTCTTGAGCCACAGGTGGTCTTTTTCCTCTCTGAATCTGTGTGCATAGTTCTGGTCCCAGTGGACCTTGCCACCAGCTCTGTCCCTTATTAGATGACAGTGACACAATGGAATGGCATTGTGGCTGATCTGTATATGATCCCCGTTGAGATATCCTGGGTGATCTTTGGGGGAAATGAGGCAGGAAACACAGTTCTCTGAATATAGATCAGGGCAGGAACCTGAGTCACTCTCCCTCACTTCTGGTGATACACTACAGTATGGACGCCTCAGCCAAAGACAGGGCTTCAGGTTTTGAGTCTCCACTGATGCTGGGAGGATGTAGGGTACCTGTGTAGGCCATAGGCTTGGGGTCTGTGAGCAGATGTGAGATGAGAGTACGTCTGGGTGCAGGTGCTACCTGGTATGGGAACCTGTTGCTTCTGTGAGCAGGTAACCTCAGAATCATGGTGGCCATGTTTTCCTGGGCCTGTACAGCCCAGATCATGTGCTTTATTTCAAGATCAGGGAGAGAGTGAGCGAAGATGACATTTGGAAGAATATATAGGTTCCAGTACTCATTCTGCCAGCTACCCTTAGGCAGTGTGACCCAGTCTGTCCTCAGGGGTATAGTGTGTAGTGCAGAGGCAGAAACTGCAGGCTGGGGATGTGTCCTGGTGTATGCTTGTGGCCCCATTTCCTCATGGGCAAGAGAGTTGGTTCTGAGTGGTCATGCCCGAATGGTTAGGGGTATGAGGAGGTGGTCCCTGCCCAGGAGGGACAGACACAGAATATCTTACCTTTCAAATCAAAATTTCTGATAAAAAGCCACTTTTTCATGAGGCTCTGACCTTTCCACATTGTCACCATATAATTATATTTTGTCCTGTGGTTGTCAGTGTATCAGAAACATTTTGTATGATACTCATTCATGGGCCACATTCCACAAGATCCTCCCCAGCTGTGTGCTTGGTAGTCAGTGATTTGCAACATGCTGTGCTGTCATTTTCCTTTTTTCTACTGTTTTATAATCACGGCTTCAATGTGGTCACTCAGGCTGTGGTTAAGGACACGGCATGTGTGCAGAAGCATCAGGGTCCAGGATAAACACAAGAGGCCCGCCACCTGGTCTCTGTGTGGTGTGTGGCTGGACCATGTGCGTCACCTCTGCTGGGCTGCTGTGGTGGATGGAAGGCTGGTTGCTGACAGCAGAAGATGCATGCTGTAGGACCAGGGCAGTCAGTGGAATCCATTGCACACCTCTTCTGTGGTGGGTACAGAGCACTGTTCTGTGTGTCTCTTTGGGCCATGGCCAGGTAGTGCCTTACTTGACCTTGGGAGGATTGGAGTTCTGTTGCCTAGAAATTGCCAGTCCTGCTTTCAGAACCATTGAGGACCCCAGTTCTGCTGATACGCTGTGTGGATGCTCTTCCCAGGTGCCCCTGTGCCTGGTACTCCTGTGCCAATGATCCTCTTGGCTCTGGGGCCCCTTTCTCAGCTCATTCTCCAGCAGACCCTACCACATCTTCTGAGGCCGCCCTGTCCCCACAGCTGAGGATTCAGGTTTGTAGGTCCAACTCAGCTGCCTTCCCAGGTTAGATTTGCATCTTCAAGTGCCCTTTAGGTATGTCCCTGTGATGTATGCAGGCTCCTCTCACCCCTCGCAGTCTTTCTCACAACCATGATCCCAGGGACTTGTCCCTCTCCCTCTGTCTGTACTGTGATTTGTACAGTTCTCCATACCAGATCTTTTTCCTTCAGTTCATAGAGCCAGTATAGCAGGCATGCTGGTCCTGGGTCGTTGAGGCCAAACTTTTCTCATTTATTTTTAGGCATCCAGTTTTGATTTTTCTCTGGAATGTCGAAATCTCCTCACATTTGGTATTCTGGAATTTAATGATGTGGAAATTTTAACATTTATCCCAGTTGGCTAACAGGGATCCCTGAATTTTGAAGTCTTGTTTTGTGTTATCTGGGGGAGTTTCTCCCTCCTCTCATCCTTATCATTTGATTTCAGCACCTTGACCCTTGCTCCCCTTTGGTGTAATTCCTGCTGATATTATGTGGTCATTGAATTTGACACTTACTCAGCTCAGGTTTTGGATCCCCATTGTTTATCTCGTGAGTTCTGGAAGGTGCTTCTCTGTCATTCAGTGCCTGCCTGTAGCATCTTGCTTCTCTGTCCTCTGTCTGAGATTCCACATTACCTCAGTCTTCTGGGCTCAGTGTTTCTGTTTGTCTTGGTCATTTTTTTTTTTTTTCACCATTACTTTTCCTTTTTAAATGACTGGAGAATTGTTATTTAAGAATAAGGGAGACATAAATTCCAGATGGATTTAGACTTGCACATGTAGAAGTAAAGCAACAGAAATCTTCAGAGACATTTGGGCATCAGGGCCCCTTCCTTTTCCATCCATGGTTTCTGAAAGTTGCCTAGGACTTACCTGATGGTATGAGGTATAAGAATGCCACTTGAGAGGTAAAAAATATTGTCAACTAAATCAGTTGAATAGATGGGAGTTTTGAAAAACATCTGACAAGTAAAAGAGTCATTCTTATTATGAAGAGGCCTCTTTACAAATGGAGGGAGACCCAAATAGAGAGTGAGCAGACTTCAACGACAGCACAGCGAAGAATAAGCCAATCATGTGCGAGTGGCCCCGTAGCCCCCGGTGCTGACAAGCTGCAGACCATATGGAAGGAGATGGCACTTTTTATCCAGGTTGGCGGGAGACAGAGAGGGTATCCATTGAAGGAGAGGCTGGAGGGCAAGTGCTGCAGAAGGTGCAGTGGTGGAGGTCACTGCCTCCTATCTGAATAAAAAAGCTTAGACACAGCTTCACTCCTGCTGCACTCTGTGGCTGCAAAACCACACATGAAACTGTCGCTGTGGCCTCCTACAATGTTGCCAGGCTTGTAAAACACTTGGAGGACAGACTGTACCCATTAGTTGTGGAAGGGTATGGAAGTTTGGATAGCCACTTAGATGGGATTTTTCTAGGAGCTGTCACTGAATGAGGATGAGTTACTGAAGTCTGTGAGATAAGCCCCATTTTATGAGGCACATAACCACCTGGAATAAGCATGAGTATCTGAAAATGGAGGAAAGTTCCAAGTGTGTTTGCATGAAGGCTACCTGTTGAGTGAGAGCAGGAAGAAGAGAAGAAAAAAAAAAAAAGGTTGTTTTAAAATTAAGCAGTGTGTAGATACAGTCATTCTTCCCTTAACTGTGGGGATACATTCCAGGACCTGTAGGGGATGTCCGAAACCTCAAATAGTATGGAAACCTGTATATTTTTTTTGCCTGTATATGAATACTTAACATGAAATTTAATTTATAAATTAGGCTTAGTAAGAGGTAACAACAATAGCTGATAATAAAATAGAATACTCATAACAATACACTGTAATGAAAATTACGTGAATGTGATTTCTGTCTTAAAGTATCTTACTGTAGTGTATTGTAATCATCACCTTTCCTATAATGTGCGGGACGAGAGGAGGTGAGGTAGCACTAGGACCCTATGCAAGGGTTACAACAAGCACCGTAATACCTTGGTAGTCCATCTCATGGCTTGAGTGGGCTACTAAGTAACTGATGGGCAGGTAGTGCCTAAAGCATGGGTATGCACAATGGAGGGGTGATTTGCATCACAGGAGGGATAGTATGAGATTTCGTCACACTCAGAAAGGCTCACAATTCAAAACTGAGTCTTTGTTATTTCTGGAATTTTTCATCTAATATTTTTGTATTGCGGTTGACTGGATAACTGAAACCAGGGAAAGTGAACTGGGGACAAGAGGGATAGCTGTATATCTACATTTATGTGGGCTTTTCTGTGTGCACTCACGTATGTGTCAGAAAAAGATGGGCTTGCGGCCAAGGCTGGGATGCATGAAGTGGACAGTTCCACACTCAGAAACAGAAAGCCTGTCCATGTATTTGTAGACAAATGGGCAGAACTGTGGAAGGACCTTGGTGACCCTCGGTAGTTGAGGCTGGGGAGCTATTGCCTTTGTACATTTTATGTTGTGTTGCACTTGTGACAACAGCCGCTTTTGCAGTTGGAGGAGCATGGGTGAAGAATGAGGGAGCAGAGGGTGAGTCCTGGCCTGGGGCTGCAGGAGTAGGAGGGCAGCTTCTGCTCTGGTCCTTGGAGAATAGTCCTGTCATGAGGAGTTCCTAGACAGATGTGTAGGTAGTCGCCCCTTCTCTGTTGTCAGGGGATTGCTTTGCCCCATGTACCCACCAACAGCCCTGGCCTCTCTCTGCTTCTGACTTCAAAGATGGAACCAGCTGTGGAGGCCAATGTTGATGGTGGAGTGGAGCTGGGGAAGACCCTGGGCTCACTAGAATTTCTGCCATTGAGACATTGACTCCTGGCAGTCAAGGAGATGAATGCTTTGATTCCAGAGAATTGGGCCTTTGGGAAGGGTACTGGAGTAGGTACCTCAACATGGGCAGTGGCACCTAGGAGTCCTGTCCTGGCCTCCCACCTCTTGCAGGAGTGTGCCTGTGGCTGGGGAGGGAAGGAGAGGCTGTCTTCTGGCGACTATTGGAGTGCTTCTTCCTGAGGGGCTGTGCCCTGTTCTCCTGTGCTCCTTTCACCAGGGACCTCTCTTTAGGGAAGAAAGCCAGGTGGAAGCAGCCAGATGAACCAGGTATTTTGGAACCAGCAGGCAGGATAGTTTCTAGCTTCCCATGGTTTCATTCACGTGACGTTGTCTGTATTGACTTCTCAGACTGTTCTGGGGCCATGAGGGGATCACCTTTAGGAAAAGGAGAGCAGGTGGGGAAGGGTGGGACCCCCAGAGGCCTGTGCAGCTTAGGGCCTTGTCATTTCAGCCTGTCATAGTCCTAATGCTTCCCACCTCAGTCCCTCCGTTCCTCATGTCCCTTGCAGTCAGGGACATTATTGTGTCCCCAAAGGAAGAGCATCAGAGCACATCAGCAGAGCAGCCATCTCAGCTTCGCTCTCAGTGTTTTCACACTCCTGAAATTAGTGTGGACCTGAGGGAGCTTTGGGTTAAATGCCTTATAACTACTGATCTTGACTGTCTAGAGAATGACTCAAATTTAAAACATGTTTATTTTAGACTAAATAAACCCGTGCCTTGTTAGTATAGATAGATAACATCTTTTGTGAAAAAATAGCTATTTTGCAAAACAAATGATGTAGGGGTGAGTGGCAGCCTTTGCTGGTGTCTTGACTGTCCACTTAGTGGTGGCAAATGGTGTCTCATACCTGTTCTGCATCCGTCTGTCAGCGTGATGTCTCCCAAGGGCTCTGCAGAGCCCTGGAATCAGAACAGCAAAGAACATCTAGGTATTAGGAAGAAAGATTTGACTTCACACCCACCCTAAGGTCTTGGGGACACCTAGGGGCCCCGGAGCACACTGAAGGTCATTGCTGAAACAGTGGAGTCTGTGTGGTTGGGTTATGGGTGTTGGCTTATGAGTCTCTTGCTCCTGAGCTGTTTTCCATCTGTGGTGACTGTCATTGAAGCTCTCCTTCAGATGATTGGTGCCTGGTTATGGTGATAACAGGAAGGCATCATTATTTAGCAGGTCATCTACTTAAATGAAGTTCTGGTGCTGTTTGCCACCTTCCTAGAGGCGTGTGGGACAGTGGTAAGTCTTTTTCCTTGGGGGATTGCAGCCACTTGCCTAGTACACCCTTACCTTTTGCTGTCTCTTGTGGGCTCATGGTGGGTTGATGTTAAGTGACCCACCTGGCCTTAGGGTTTAATGTTAAAGGTCAGATCCCCTGGTATTCTACCTGTCTGACTGAATCCTTTTCTGTAAAATTGTTGTATTTTGCAGGCAAAGGAAGCAAGTATCACTTTATCTGGGTGCTTTATTCAATCGGACCTTCACAATCTAAAGAGTTTGTTTTGCCAAGAGGTTTACACATTATTGGCCATAAGCTAAAAGGTGGATGTCTGTTGTCTTTCTTACTTATGTAGAGGGGCAATAAATAGACATGGCCATCAGGAAAAACCCCACAGGGCTTGGAGTCTGTTTCTTTTGTAGAGAAAGTAGATGCTGTGTTGCTGCTAACCCATGTTCTTGTATGTCTGTCAGTGTCCCCCAGTGTTCTATGCCACGTGTGGACGCTAGCATGGTGTACTGCCCATGTTTCTCTTTATCCTCTTGGTACCTGACCTCTTGGTGCCCCCAGAAGGGTGGAAGGAGTCTGCTTTAGACAGAATTGTCAAACAAGTAGTAAAAATCTCAGTCAGTAGTTAGTTTGGATTAAAATTATTTAAATTAATTTTAATTGATAAAATTCAAATTAAGCATTTAGTTAAAACATTAAATTAAAAGAGATTTCATGAATTTGTTCTGTTTGACAGGTCTGACTTGGGCCCTTCTTGAGACTTGCACACTTCTCTCCTTGTGTAATATGTACCATTGAAATCTCGGCTACTTCTGTGAGATTTGTTTCAAGAGGGCAAGGTTGGCAAATGTTTCTTGTGCACATGCTGATTGTAAGAAGACGGGGAAGAACTGTACTATAAAATGTTTTGTCTGTTGGTCAGAAAGTCTAGGTGAAATGGTGCACATCGAGCATCTGTCAAGTGGGTATTAGTTGCAAGATGGTCTTCGAGTAACTGATCCCCAACTCCCCAACCTTTTTTGTAGTGCTGGGTATTCACCCAAGGCCTTGTCATTGAGCTGCATCTCAAGTCCCAACATTTTTTTTGAAGTATAACTTATATGAGAAAATAACACCAGCCAGGAGTGTTTAGGTGGCAAATTTCCACCATGAATACCCTTGACATTGCCACCCTCCGTCTTTCCCTTTGTTCCTCCTGCCAGTTCCCCCACTGCTCCCTAGGGTCCATGCTGTAACCTTTACCTCAGATTGGTGTTACCACATGGTATGTGCTGTGTGTCTGCCTGCTTCTGCTCAGTGCTGTGGTGGTGCGAGCTTTGTGGCTGCATGTAGGTGTAGTTTGTTTATTCTTCCTGTACGGTATACTATGATGTGACTATTAAGGGACACATCTAGGAGGTTTCTCGTTTGGGGCTGTCACAGATAATACTGCTGTGGCTTTCTTGGAAGTGAGGGGTGAACATGTGTGCCTTCCTGTTGGAATGCCCCTGGAGGGCATTGCTGGAACACAGGGTTTGTGTATGCTTGGCTCAGTATCACCTAGGGGTTTTCCATAGTGCTCGGTTGAGAGTGAGAGCTCTGGTTGTTCCATATCTTCGCTAACATTTGGGACTTTGCTTTTAAGTTTTAGCCTTTGTGATGTATGTGTCTGATCCTATTGTGCATGCTTGCGTGCATGTGTGTGTGTGATTGATACTGGATCCCTGTGTAGCTCTGGCTGGCCTCTTAACTGACAATCCTGCTTTGGCTCCCTAGTGCTGGGATTACAGGTATGTAGCACCATACCAGTTATACTGTTATGGTTTTAATTTGCATTTCCCTGTGTTTGCAAATGCAGAGCACTTATTTATGTGTTGATTGAACACTTGGAATCTTCTTTTGTGGGATGCCTGTTCATACTTTGCCCATTTTTTAAGTTTAATTGTCTGCTTTTTTCTTAAGGATTTGTAAGCATTATTTGTGTGTTTTGGGTGTCAATCCTTTATTGTGTATAGGTATGGAAGAATCACTTCTGTTTTGTGGGCTTCTCCTGAGTCCATTGATAAAATGAACTTCTGAATTTTAATGCAGTGTAATTTTTTCATTTTCTTTCCTTTATTAAGGTCAGTGCCTCCTTTTGATCTGTTGAAGTTTCTTTGCCTACCTGAAGGTACTTTTCTTTGTTGTTCTTTGAACTGGGTTTTGTTGATGTACCTTTACTTTAGGTTGTAACCCATGCCTACTGATCTCCACAGTATATGCTAGGTGGGTCATGACCCTCTTCCCCTGGGATTTGGGGTGGAACCTTTGCAATAATCAGATGGCTATCTTTGTGCTGGTTCATTCTAGACTTTTCTGTTCCTTGGTTTGTCTGTTCTTAACATTTTAATGTAGGTTTATAATGAAACCTTACTTTCAGTAGGGTAAGTCCCCAAGATCTTTTGTATTTCTTTATAAAATTTAAAATTATAGTGGACCTTCGGTATCTACAGGACCTTTGATATCTCTCCAAAGAGAGCAATCTTGCTAAATTTGTATAGGAATTTTCATAGTTCTTGGCAGGCTGTTTTGAGTTTTCTAGGTATACAGTATATTATGTGTGAATGGTAACATTTTCCTTTGCAGCCCTTGTGCCCTCCCTCCTTCCCTTCCCTCCCCTCCACAGTGAGGGGCTCCAGGATAGTGTTGAATAGGTATGGTGAGTGTGGGCATCCTGGTCTTACTGATTAGGGACTCTGTCTTTTCAACAGATGTTTTGTTGATTCTGCATCTGTGTGACTCGGCTCCCTTATTGGTGTCATTAACAACTTACTGGTAGTCCATCAGCCTATTAGGCTGAGGTCGTGGTGGGGCTGTATGCACTTGGAACCATTCTCATCTTTGCCATGTGATGGGATGGGGTGTGGTCCATGTCCTCTTTGCTCTGTCATGTCTCTGTGTTAGCTTCCTCTAATTTTTAAAAGAGATTCTCTTAAAGATTTATAGTTTCTCAGACTTCTGGTCATGGAAAGGATTATTGCTTATTTCATGAAATCTTGTCAACTAAAGTTTCAAAATTTCCAAGTTGCAGGAGGGAAGAACCATAGGTAATCTTAGATCCAAAATGTTTGGTGAAGGAAGCATTAGCACACACTTGAGCTGTGGTGATCATTTAGTGTCATTTATTCTGTGTGGGGCAGAAGTAAAAAGAAAGAAATGTGTCTGTAAGTTTGTACCTAGTGTCAGAGACTGCCCAGTTTACAGGGTGACTATGCCTGTCATGCTGAAGATGCTTACAAATCAGGACCATAGATTCCTCTCTTTTTCTTTCCCAAATGAGGGCTTTTCATTTGTATAGGAAGCTGGAAAGTCTGACAGCTGCCCCTGGGCCAGCAGACCTGCACTCTTGAGCTCAGTTCTGATTCCCTGTGGCCCTCTGTGTTCTGGTCTCTTGCTTCTGGGGAGAAGGGCTCACAGCCTGGGTGTGGAGGGTCTGCTGTCAGGTGCTTGGCCTGGCCTTTTAGCCTCCTGTTTCCCATGTCTCCAGTTCTCTGCCTCTAATACCAGCTTCCTCTGACTGTCTCTCAGGAGGCTGTGGCCCTGGCTCAGCCTGATCTGAAGAGAGCTCTTCAGCGGCACCATGGAGTGAGCATTTGGACAAGAAGGAGCCCAGGGCCTGCTGTGTGACCACGTGGAAGGCAGTGTCCACAGAGTGCTCCTTAGCTGCCTCAGTCTCCACTCTCCTCCTCTGGGGAGGGGCCTTTCTAGCTTGGTGCTGTCATCTTGGCCTGTCCCAGACCGCACACTGACTGCACTGCTCAGGACCATTCCATGGGCTTCTACTTCCCTCTGCACAGAAGATGAGATGTTCAAAAGCACTGTTGTTTGTAAGAAAACTGGATTCTGGATAAATGATATCAATGGTACTTCTCAGTATGTATTTGGCAATGCATTAAAAAAAGACAGACAAACTCATGGTAATAAGTGAATGTATTTCCAAAACTGCAGTTAGAATTTGGGCATTTCAGTGTATGTAAAAGGAGATATATAAAAAACAAGAATGGCAGGATGTCCACATTTGTGCAGGCTCACTCTTTGCTTTATGTCAGGTTGCCATAATAGAGAAGCTTTTCTTTTTAGGCAAGAGAAATTTACATCAAAACCCTGTAATATCTTAAATTACAGACATCTTCATAAACATTTTTCCATTTAAGTTTATATTTCTTACTCTTCACGTACCCAAAAGGTAAACAGTTAAGACCCACCAGGATGTGGGAGAAACCCAAACTAGAACACAAACACTGGGTGACGAGTCTAGCTCTTGTAGACACACTACCTACTGCCTCGGAGTATATTCAAAGGCAGGTCTGGAATACTCTGCCGAGTGGACTTTGTAAGGCTGAGCACACAAAGAATTGTGTGCAGTAGACTCAAACACGTAAATATGTGCTGCATCCTCGGAGTGAAGCTTCTTGCTGGTGATGAAAGAAGTTAAAAATAAGAATGGGGAAGGGGGGACTACCATAAACCTTGCCATATTGGATTGGAGGTATTAGTATAAACTTAAAGTAAGCAAATGTTCCAAAAACCATAAAAAGACTGAGGCGGAAGCTTGTTAAAAAAACATAAGGAGCCCACTTAAAGGAGCTCCCAGTGGGCAAAGCATAGCAACAGCGTAAGTATGGTATTACTGGATTAACGACATGCAGAACAAAACATGTATCGGCCAGTCATGCCAAAGCAAATAACTGATGAAAAAGGAAGATGGGGAAGGTGAGCGCATCCTTGAGTTCTGCTTAACACAAGCAGAGGAAAGGAGGGAGTTTGAGGGCCGTATCAGGCACACCCTGCCATGGTGAGAGTTGCTTACAGGTCACACGGATAGATCTGAGACCCTGGACACCTGCCTTGCTGTGTGTCTGCCCTCTCAAATGACCCAAGTTAAGCTCTTTCAAGGCCTTTGTTAATTTCATCTAAGTTGCTGCATTTCTTAGTTTATGCTACTCACAGCAGTCCCTTGTCCTTTTACTATTTGTATGGTCTATGGTTATTAATCCCCTCTCTCATTCATGATATCTTAATTTGTATTGTCTAATTTTTCATGATCAGTCTGGCTAATGCCTTATCAAATTTTTGTCTTCAGGAATTAGATTTTAGTTTCGTTCATTCTTCTCTTTTCTTTTTTTGGTTTTGTTTTTTTCAAGGTAGGGTTTCTCTGTATAGCCCAGCCTGGCTTGGAATACTCATTCCTCCTCCTTAGCCTTCTGAATGCTGGGATTACCACCATGACGGCCTTATTTTTCTCCTTTCCATTGATTTCTGCTCTTTGTTACTGTCTTTTTCTTTCTCCCTAGTATTAGAGTTTGAACTCAGGGCCTCATACTTGTTAGGCAGGCTCTCTACCCCTTGAGCCATGCCCCCCCCCACCACCCTCTTTTTCTAACTCTTAAAACTGAAACTTATGGTCATTGAATTGAGGCCTTCTCTATTACAGGCATTCAGTACAGTAAATGTCCTTCCAAGCAATGCACATTTTGATGTTTTCATTTTTCATTCATTTCAAAATGCTTTCCAGTTTCTGTTTTAAGTTTTCTCTTGACTCATGAAGTGTATTATTTATTTTGTGAATATTTGGGATTTTTCATGTATTCTCCTGTTATTGGTATCTAACTTAATTTCAGTTTAGTCAGATGATATACTTTATATGACTTGAGTCCTTTTATCCTTACTGACGTTTGTTTTATGGTTGGAATGGTGAAGTGAAGAAATATATTCCCCTGTTGTTAGTACAGTGTTATACAAATTCTGCTCAGTTATGTTGACTGTTCAAGTCTTTCTCTTTTCACTAATGTTCTGTCTACTTGTTCCTGAGAGGAGGGCATTGAGATTTCCAGTTGTAATCAGCTGTACTTGTGGATGTGTCCCCTTATGCTTGTGCTTTTGTCAGCTGTGCTTCCAGTGGGCACTGCTGTCAGGTGTAGAAGTGTTTGCATGTGGTCTGACCCCTTGTGAGGAAACGACCTATGTGTCCAATGCACTGTTTTCCCCCTAACATTTGCTTGGATCCTAACATTGCCTTGACAGCTTTCTTCTCATCAGTGTTGTGTAATTCTGCTTTTTCCTGTTTTTACTTTGAGTCTGCCTGTGACTTTATACAGCCAGGTGTTGCTTACTGCCAGCAGTACCTGTGGAGAGATGTGTTGTTGGATGATTTTGTTACCATGTGAGCATCCTAGAGTAAGCTCACACAATCTTAAGACAGCTATGATGTTGCTAGGTGCTACATCTTCTGGGACCTGAGCGTCCTTATGTGGCACATGCCTATACTGAAGATGGCTTCCTTGTAGGTAGACATGCTGGACCTGTAATGTGTGGGGGACACACGTGACTTCCCCTTTCTAGACCTGCCTCACATGATTCCTCCTTATAGCTTGTGTTTTCACTCCATCTGACAACTTCTGCCCTTTTTTGGGTGTCTGGACAATTTGACACAATCATAGATATGGTTGGGCCTAGTTGTCTCTAGTTCTGTAACTTCCAAGCTGCAATTCTTCTTTTTATCCTCCTATCAAACCCTTGTCACCTTTTTTAAGTGGTAAAAATCTACATTTACTAGACTTTATTAGGAATATACAGTTTTTTTTAAACCATGGTAGTATTCTTATTATTGGTTTTTGTTGTGTTCTAATTACGAAATCACATAGTTTTGAATATTTCCCTCCAACCTGAGTTTTCTTCTAAGCCATGATGTTTTTAGTACACAGTTCTGCCAAGTGAGAGTTTCTTCAAGAACATGTCTATTGTATCACAGCAGAAACTCCTGGCTCTTTTTGATCTGCAGATGGAGAGAAGATTTACCTTGGTCTGGCACTACTGCAGAGAGTCTGCTGGACCTTGGGCACTTGGCTAGGAGCTGTGGTACTGCAAAGCCGTGTTTGCCCAGAGGAAGGGGAACAGAATGGGTAGGGCTGAGCATACACTGCCCCTGGGCCTCCCTCAGGTCTGGAGAAGCTGTTCTTTGAGGATCAACAAACAAATAGTCCTTATCTAAGATTGTCAGCAAGGAGTGTCAGAAGGTGGAGCAGAGGGGGATATCCCAGGATGTTCAAGAATATGCTTCTGAAAATGACTTCAAATCTAAATCAGGAAAAAAAAAATTTCAGAAGTTTGGCTAGGTGAAGAAATGGCTGTAGAACAGGAGAACATCTTGAAGGGCATAGGCTGAGTAGGAAAGGTAGTGGAACCAACTCCTCAGGGATGCAGTTGAGAACACACAGTTTAAGGCTTAATTAAACTGCATCAGAAGCCATAAAGAACGCCATGGAGAACAGCAGCAGTCACGTGTAAAACGTCCTGGAGAGGCCGCCTGGGAATGCAGAATGCACAACAAATGTGTCAGTGGTGAGAGAGGCCAGATCCACCTGATTTCAGCCAATAGCAGAGGAATCTTTCAAGATGCCAGAGCAAGTTTAGGAAAAACAATCAAAAGATGTCACTGGGAGAGCGTTTTGTGAGCAGAAAGAAGACTAGTATGTATTGAGAGGGTCTTGCTTTGAGCAAGAGAAGTGAGAATACTTTTATCCATACATCTTTGGTAATGTTTTGAATTTCAAGATTAAAGAAGACACATACTAGCAAAATCCAGGCAGAAGAAAATGACAACACCACCACCAATACCCAGGCTCCCAAAGTTGAGACTTTTATACCCAGCCAAGATACGGTTTTGTATACAGGATGCAGAGTCACTTGAGTTTGTAAGGGTTTGCAAAAGCAAAGCATCTCCATTCTCTTCAAGAAAATGACATTTCTGACAGAGATACGAATGGAAAAAATTCTGAACCTGAAGATAAAATTTACTGTGTTTCCTAAGGAAATAACGGGATACAGAGCAGTAGTCATAAAGGTATGAATCACAGAGTTTTAGGTAATGTAAAATTGAAAACCATCTAAATAGCCAACCATCAGGGTAATCCTTGGCATGATGAATTGGTTCAGGTTCTTTGGTTATAAACAATTGACTAATTTAATCAAGAAAAGGAATTTATTACACTCTTGGAGGAAGAGGTGAACACGGAAGCTTCAGCAGGCAGTGGAGCCGAGATTAGGTTGACATTCCTGGGCGTGTCTTTGTGTTGTCTGGTCTGTGGAGAATTCAGGTCTTGGAGGGGGAACTGGTGAGTCTGCTGGCCTCACACCTCCAGGACTGTGGCAAGAGTCTTGAGATCTGTGGGCTCAGCAGACCCTCCTGTGTTGGCCCCTTCTGAGGGGCTACCAAGAGGGAAAGTGAGGGCTAGGAAGTGGAAGATTCTGGCTAGTGGTTTGCCTGGGCAGGAGTCAAAGAACAATGAAGAACTGTGTTGAGATGTGATGGAAAACTTCATCGTTGAAAAAAATCCTGACAAAATATAGCTATGAAGGTGGGTACATGGGGAACCACTTAAAGTATAATGTTAAGTGGAGAAAGTTGAATTTGAACCAGGTTCTGTGATGGCAGCTATGTGAATGTGAATGTCTGTGGATACAGGCTGGATAGGTTTTTGTCACAATGAAAATGTGTAGTGGAAATGGACAGAGTGTTTTTTCCCTTCTTGATTACTTTGCAAAATAACATAGCTTGGAACGCTGTATCAGTTGTAGGATAATGTGCTGCTGTCTCATGATGGGAAGCTTCTGGAAGGGAGAAGGGTGATGCCTCTAGATGAGATATTTTTCAGCTGGATTGATTTTGGCCCTCAAAGATAACATTGGTCCTCTCTGGACACATTTCTGATTGTCAGAATTGGGGGGTACTACTGGCATCTGGTAGGTGGAGGCCAGAAATGCTACTAAATACCTTATAATGCATGGGACCCCCCCCCCCCCGCCAACACCCAGTCCAGCAGCTAGGTATCAACCTCATGATATCAGTAGTGCTGAGTTGAAGAGCCTTGCTCCACAGATGCTTTACCCATGTATATGTGATTTGCTAATGAACGTCCCAGCTGGTTTGTATGGGTAGAAGTAGTTCCCTATGAATTGCCAGTTTCTGGTAAACACAGGATTGAGCTATCACACCGTAAATGACATCTCTTTTCTTTTTCTAATCATGCAGGTTCAACTTCAGAAAGCCAGGTGAAGACCTCTGCTCTCCTTGTGGATTACTTGGATGACCAGACACTGTTAGTGAGACTCCGAGTTTACGTGACTGGTGCCAGACCCTTCTTGTTTCTGCACTTACATATGCTGGTGGAAGTTTGGAGCTCTTTGAAACTGCTGTTTACGTGGATATTTTGAGCCATTTTGACTCCATTAAAGGCATAGACACTGCTAGCAATGAGCTCCCAAAGTCATCCAGGTAAGGCCTGTCTCCTTTGTTCTCTGCACAGAGAATGCTCCTTTCCTTTACAGACTTTGCTGTGGTCACTGCAGCCTGCTTTCTGGAATGTAGACTTTGTTTTTTTTTTCCAGTAACAGCCTCTGTTGATTCATGGCAGGGCAAAGTAGTTGTTGGCTTTTCATTTTGGTGAGGGGAGCTCTGCTGCTGAAGACCCCATAGAGATTTGGAATGATGCCTAGGCTTTGCATGCCAACTCTAGTGGCACACAGTTTCCTTGGTGCCAGAAAAAAAGGAATTACTCTTGAGCAGGTGATAGCCAAAGGTCAGCCTATGATTTAGAGAGTTAGCTTTGTGTCTAGGCATTTCTTATCAGGGTGGCTTTAAGCCTCTGTGATGGACCCCTTGGGCGAGACTGGGAGAAGCCATGATTCACATCCACAGGCAGTGGCCATAGACTTGGTCCTGTGTTTTTGGGTGCTATGCAAAATACTTCACAAGTATTTATGCTTCCCCATAGCCCTAAGTGGTCTCAAAACTGCAGGGCAGAAGAGTCACAGAGCTTAGTGGGGTGGGGGTGATAGAGGGCAGAATGGCTTGTAAACCGTGTGTCTGGCTCTTAGCTTCAGGAGTGTGAAATGGCACATAAATCTGTGAGTTCATGCCTTATGGCCTTGGAAAGTCAAAGCACACGAACCATGAAACCTTGAGAGTCCTGCCTGCCCTACCTCAAGGTATGAGCTGCCTGCTTTTGGCTACTTCCTTCACATTGTACTTGGTCTCTAGAGTGCTTAGGTGTCAGTCCTAAGCACACAGGAGAAGCTGGGCAGATGCCAGGATGGATTCCTGAGGTACCTGAGGCTCTGTCAGCCTTGGCTCTGGGCCTGCTGTGTGTCTGTGGGGTGGAGGCAGAGACTTGGAATCTGAGTCTCTTCCTCCAGGATTGTCCTGAACAGTTCACACACCTCTGGGGTGTGATCTGCCTTGTCTGAAAGCTCCAGAGGGCAGGATTCCAGGTTTTATTTAGATGTGAAGGGTTTATTGATTCAGACTGTTCATGCATTGATTATTGTAAAGAAATGGTTTATGACTGTTGCAGGAAAAGTTGAGCTCTGTGGATTGAAGGTGTACAGTAGACCTTGGTATATAGCTCTGCCTCCTGCTTTTGTGGGAGGCTGCTGCTGAGGTGGAGGAATACCTCTTTCCTATGTGTAAACGTGTAGTGTTATGTCTGTAACATCTTCATAGCACATCATTCTGTATGTGGGGTTCTTTGTTTTATGTATTATGGACATCTGTAAAGTCAGCATTATATAAATTTACCATTTTTTTTGGTGGGGGGGCGGTCCTGGGGAGTAAACTCAGGACTTTGTACTTGCTAGGTAGGTGCTCTACCACTTGAACCACACCTCCAACCTTTTTTGCTCTGGTTATTTTGGAGATAGGGTCTCGTTTTTTGCCCAGTTGGCCTGGACCACAGTCATTCTATTTTACACTTCCCGTTGTCTCTGGGATGACATGTGTGTGCCACCATGCCCAGCTTTTCTCATTGAGATGAGGTCTCACAAACTTTTTTGCCCAGGTTGATCTAGAACTGTGATCCTCCCAAACTTAGCCTCCCACATAGCTGGTATGACAGGTACATACTACTGTCAGCTCTTGGTTGAGATGGGGGTCTTGCTGTTTGCTCAGACTGGCCTCAACCCAGGATCTTCCTGATCTCAGCCTCCCAGGCTTGAGCCACCACTCCTGGCCTAACATTCTTTTTGATAACTTGTAAATGTGTGTTTATGTGCTTTCAGCTCTGTATATAGCAGTTCTGAATTGCCATCAAATGATTATGCATTATTTTGCACACTTCTTTTTGATTTTTTGGTGGTGTGCTGGGGTGTGAACCCAGGGCCTCATGTTTGTGAGGTAGGCTCTCTACCACTTGAGCCACCGGCAAGCTCTTAGCACACTTTTTAAGTATCTCCACTGGTTGGAGTCCAAGAAGCAGGAGCTGGGGATGGGTGTGCGTGTTTAGAATATCCTCAGGTTTACTGTGAAATTGCTCTGAAAGTGTCTGCTCAGCTGACTTTCCTGCTCACAGTTTGGGAAGAGACATATTTTCCCTCATTTGCCCCACCCCAGCACTGGATAGACTCAGTCTATTTTATTTCTGTTAGCATGCTGGAGGAGATTACTGCCTTCACTTTACTGTTTAAATGGGTGTGCACAAGTAAGTCTTCTGCATGCCGCCTGGGCCTGTGAAGAGAAGCGTGCTCTTATTATTATATTTTTTGGTCTAAAGAAGGCCATATGTACATATCAATGCTGTGTTTAAAATTCACTCACGCATGTTACGTGTTTACATGTGGGAAGATCTGCATGATTTCGCTGTGTGTTGTCTACATTAACTGAGTTAATTTAAATCAGGATAACGTTTACTATTTTTTACCTGCTCAGTTGTGGGGAAAGTAAATTTTTCTAATTTGATTATAGTTTTATAATATTCTTTGTACCTTTTTAACCATTTTTGCCTTATATATCTCTGTTATTTTTCATTGCTTACAAATTAGTGATTGTTCTTTTGGTAGACCAGGTCTCTTGTTAAAGTATAATGTCTTACTCTTCATTTAATGTTTGTTTGCCCCAGAGTTTATTTTGTTCGATAACAGTATTTCCGTCCTGGTTTCTTTTGGTTGACAGATATTTTACCATCCACTTATCTTTGCCCTTTCCTGACCATCCTTTTAGAGACTTTTCTCTGAGAACATAGACAGCTTGATGCTGACTTCTCTCTTTCAGACAGTCTTTGCCTTGTGTCGATGTTCGCTTATTTCCTGAGTGTTTCAGCTCCTTGTGTCAGGTTGTGTGTGCATCCACCCTCTGCCCCTTGAAGTGGGTGGGAAAATGGCAGATGCAGCAGGGTTGCCTTGTGCTTGGTCCTTTCTCTTCTGTCTGCCAGCACATCTGTTGCTAGGTTGTTTGCTTGGAGCCTGGAGCTTACTGGGTACTTCTCAGCCTCTGAGTCCCCTCTACCCTGCGGCCACTCGGGCACAGTGTTGTCTTGCTACTTCCTTCTGGCATAGCCAGCTGGGGAGCTGGCTGTGTGACTCGGTCGGTCCATAGGTCCTCACTAATGACATTTGCCCTCAGAGGGTTTGTGGCTTCCAGGAAGTTCCTTCGAGGTTCTTATCACTTGATGCATCTTTTCTCCACTGTCAAGCATCATTGTAAATCCTTTCACAATTTATATTTTGTCATTTTAGTGGATTTGGGGGAGGAAGAGAGCAAATTAATACCCAGTTACTCAATTTGCTATCTTTTTTCTTTCTTTCTTTTTTACCGTGCTGGGGATGGAGCCTAGGGCCCTGTGCATGCTAGCCAGGTGCTGTACCACTGAGGCACACCCCATGCCCTCAGTCCACCCACTTGAACAGAGAGAGTTTCTGGATATGTTGGGGCAAAGCTAGGGAACCTCATCTCCCTCTTCAAGCTGGGATAGAGGAAGTCCTGTTGCCTTCTCCTGTCACTCCGACTATCAGTTGCCAGTTCATGCAGGCGCTCCTTCTCCTTCCACTGTGTCTTCTCCCTAGCTGGCTTTGATCCTTCACCCTGGCCCACCTGGCTCATCCTTGCCTTCCTGCTTGCTTGCCGAGAGTCCCTCTGGCTCCTTTGTGGCCTGCTGTAGTGCTGGTAGCTCATCAGGCCCGGTGGAGGCAGCTGCCGTTGAGTCTCCTGTCTCTCACTGGCAAGGCAGTTTGGCTTTGCCTGGTCACAGAGTGACCTCTTTATTTGATGTGTAACTCTTCGCTTCTCTGTTTTCCTGTAAACTTCCTCGGTGCTGGGCGAGGTGCACGTTATGATTTTATTGCTCTTCTTTGTGGACTTTGCCAGAGCCAGGCCCTGGCTCTCTGACGTAAAAGCTGCTTAACTGTTGGGATTTATTGCTCTAAATAACTGTTTCTAATGCTGTGAGCGGCCTGAGGAAAGGGCTGGGGTTGATTTAGCTTTTAAGAGCTCTTTAGAAAGAAGTACACTTTGGGCTTAATGCTGCCACAGCCTTCACTATTGGGGTGTGCTCATACAAGCCAGGGAGAACTCACAGGGCAGAGCTTCTGTCTGGAAGGTGGGTTGCTGGTACAAACTGAGGGAGTGGGGTCTGATGTGTATGTGGCTTGCTGGCAGGACACGCAGCCGTTCTTTTTCCCTGTCCCTTCCTTTGTTTCCCTCCAGTAACTGTCCTTGTCTTTCCTTGGGCTTAGGTGTGCTTAGGACATTGGTAACCTGGCTGACTACTAGGAAAACCTGACATTGTCACTCAGCCACCCATTTCACTCCCCTGTCTCACCCATGTGGCTTACTTTCTCTGCTCCAGAGTCCTGTTGGGTAACATTCTGAATCTCAAGTGACCCACAGTGGGTCTCCAGGACATGCCTGTGGTCACTCAAGTGACCCTTAGTAGGAAGCTGGTTGAGCAGGACAGGTCAGGAGGCATGGGGCTTCCTATCTCTCCCATGTTGATGAGAAACCTGCATGGTGGTTGATTCAAAACAAAGGAGCCATTTTGAGGGAGGCTTAATTTGGCCATTCTGTGGTTTCTTAATGTTCTGCTCAGCCGGAGCCATGAAAGCAGATGGAGTCTGTCAGCAGTGACTTGGTGACTAGAGTCCAGGATTGTTGAATTCCTGCTGGCATTGTCACAGGTGATCCTGAATCTTCAGGAGGAGCTCTGCCCTTGGGCAGGGCGGGGCAGGATGGGGCTGGGGTCCTGGGAATCCCGCAGGCGCTAGTCTTCAATTTTTCATCTTTACTCTGAAATTATCTCATAAAGGAACATTTTTATAGCATTTAAACCATGCCCTGTGATGGATAACCATTTCAGTAATAGCACAGGTTTAAATTCAGGACCTTAACTATTTAAAGGAAAACAGGAGAGAGAAGAATTACACACACCAAAGTAGCCACTTTGTTACCAGGCAAAGCCAAACTGCCCTGCCAGTGTGAGAAAGGAGACCCAATGTTAGGTGGCCTCTACAAGGCTGCCTAGGCCTCTCTACCACTTGAGCCATACCCTATCCCTTTTTTCTTTAGTTATTTTTAATATAGGGTCTTATGTTTTTGCTGAGGGCTGGTCTTGGACCAGAATCCTCTTACCTATGCCTCCCAGTAGTTGGGATTACAGGAATGAACCACCATGCCTGGCTTGTTTGTTGAGATGGTGGTCTCCCTAACTTTTTGTCCAGGCTGGCCTCAAACCATAATTCTTTTGATCTCTACCTACTGAGTAGCTGGAATTAAGGGGTGAGCCACTATACCTGGCCTTAGTTTTTAAGGGAAGAAATGAATTTGTGAACCAGCAATGAATGCAAACGTGGATTCTGAGCTGCTGGTGACAGGTGGGTTGCAGACTTAGAGTGAGGGCCTGGCTATAAGAGGCAACTCCAGACTAGGGAGTGGTTGAGAACAAGGCAGATCTGAACTTTAGGAGGGTGTGCAGGCAGCAGGTGTAGCCAGCTGGCAGGAGGCCTAGAGCTTCAGCAAGGAGGCTGGGCCTGAGCTCAGATGAGGCTGGGGGGACGCTGCTTCATGGCCCTCCTGGGAAGGAGGCTCTGGGGGTTCTGGGTAGGGGTGGGGCTTGAAACTGAGCCCAGGAGCTGTTGCTTCCGGGGCAGTCAAGTGCTTTTTAGAAGGTTATGGGCGGTAGTCTGGAGCTAGGTGGGAGTATGGTGTCTCAGGAGTGCCTTGCTGCTTCCTGAGTGCTCTGTGTAGTTTCTGACACTATCTTCCTCTAGCATCAGCACAGGAGCACTTGCAGCTCTTCAGTTGTCACTGCCCTGGCTTCTCCATGCCATCATTATCTGAGATCCTAATCAGTCAAGATTTGTTCTGGAAATCATGTAGACATAAGGACTTATTTTTCAACCTACTTCTTTTTTTCAATCCTCAAATTGTGTTTTGTCTTCTAAAAATCACGAATACTCAGTCGTTATGAAGAGCTCAGAATATTCACTGTCAATGGAGCATTGATGGTTTGTTTTGGCAATTCTCTGAAAATTCTTATACAGTTTGTGGCACATTTGCATTTGTGTCCTTTTTTTCAAAGCCCCCATTGTAGAAATGCAAATTTCTGAGTTCTGAGATGCTGAATGTTGGATGATTAATGATATTGAAATTTAAGAATGAACTCCCGGTATGTATTTGACATAGAAAACCCCGTACGGGAATCATTAGAAACCATTGAGCACAGCTTGGTGGTGGAACAGAAAGGCTGTAATTGCGATGCAGGGTGGAGGGGGCAGGTCGTATGTGGACAGGTGTGCAGATGAGGAGCTGCCTCCAGATGCTGGGCTGTGTAAGGCTGGGAGCTGCTCCAGCTGAAGAGCTGGCTCTATTTAACTCTAGGTGTTTAAAACTTATAGTTATCATAAATCAGCATTGATTACTTGCTTACTCCAAGTCAGACCCTGCTGTGCTTTTAAGAGACCAGAATGAATAGCAAGTTTGTTCTGAATTTGCTTCCCAGTCATTTTATTTGTGTGGCATAGTGACCCTGTGAAGTGAACTAGGATGCCATCATTCCACTGTGTGTGTGAGGAAGCCAGTATTTACTGCCATCAAATGCCTCGGCTGAGGTCAGACTCAGCCTGACATGCCTGGCATGGCAGTAGAATCCACTGTCCCCACATGCATCTCTGTGGACAGAATGCTAGGTGCTCTGGGCCCAGGTTGTTATGGGTCTTCCCCACTTGTAAGGTGCTCCCAGACTGGGCAAGCAGGGGCTGCAGTCCCCTGGGGATGGAGTGATTAGTGCCATGAGAGGGCGTGGGTAGGTTATGGAATCCCCCAGCTGTGTGCCATCAAGGGAGAGTTTGAAGAGCAAGCAGACACTTGCTTCCCAGGGGCTCAGCATGGCCAGAGAGGGGTAGCTTTGGAGGCATGTGGGCCTGCAGCAGGAAGGCCTGCTGCAGTCTGTGTGGGCGTGACCCTGTCACCTTTTGGTTCAGTGGCCTCAGCCTTACCATAAGGCAGGCCTTCTGCGTCTTGACGCCTTCCTGTGTGTTACTGTGGGTCTCAACCAGCCTAGGCTCGTTGTCCCAGGACTCCTGATTTCTGCGATGCTGTGCTGCATCTCACATGTTTTGGAGCCTTCTCTGAGCTCTCTTTGCCAAGTCATGCCCAGTTCATTTGGGGCTTTAGTTGCAACGTTTCATTTTATTTCCAGCACTCTTCTGTCTTTGTGCTCAGGAGAACACGGTAAGAAATGCATGCTTTTAAGACAATTGTAATGACTGAGACACAGATCGAGTGGGCAAATAACCTTCCTTGACTTGACTCACATTTTACTTTACGTGTTCTTAATTGGGTTGCTCTTAGCCACCTGTGAGTAAGACATTGAGGTTCTTGGCCTTTGAGAAGAAGTAACAGGCAGCTGGGAGGAAGAGACCCTTCCCAGTGATTTCGCCTGTGTTCTGTCTTCCTGCCCCTTCCTAGGGAGACAAGTAAACATGAGCAGGAGGAAGACAGCCTCTTAGGGAGCCAGGCCTTGGCCATTCGACCACCATGGAAGATAGGCCTGGGAGATCCTTGACTTCACTGCTGCTCTGGGAAGCTATGCTGGGCTTACAGCTCTCCAGTGGCAATCAGGACTGTGGGCCCAGTGTCTGTTTTGGCCTTGTTCCTGCTGGACTCCAGGCTCCTTGCATGCTGTTTTCCATCTCCACCAGTGCTCAGTCCTGCTTTTACTAGAATGCTGTGATCCCCACTCAGGACTGGAGATCCCATGCCCATCTGCAGTTTTAGAGCTTTTGGAATTGGACCATGAAGGACTGCTCAGCATTTTACACATTTTCTTTTACTGCTACTATATACTAACTGTAGGAATTTGCTTTCTGCTTTTAACTACATTCTCAAATGGCCCAGTTGGCTCTTTGACTCAGTATCCACTTTAGATGATGGGGTTTGCTATTGTCCATCCATCACTCCAGGGGGAGGTTGTGATGAATGGCAGTATTTTGTTTTTTAAGCTTCAAACTCTTAGGCCATTTATTAGAAGACCACTCCTTTTATAATTTGGTTGTTTTGGTGCTGTGACCATCCATTCTGCTGCTATAATCAAACCCTGTGGGCTTTGTCACTTACAAACAACAGAAATTTAATTGCCCACTGTTCTGGCAGCTAGAAGTCCAAGATCAAGGCTCAGCAGACACTGTCTGGTGAGGGCTACTCTGTGCTTCGCAGATGGTGCCTTCATACTGTGTTCTTACCTGGCAGAGGGGCTGGGAGCCTCCCTAATGAGTGTGCTAAACTCACTCAGGTATAATTCTCATGACTTAATGACTTCCCAGTGGCCTTACTTTCTTTTGGAGGTGCTGGCGTTTGAAATCAGGGCTTTGCATTTGCAAAACAGGTGCTCTACCACTTGAGCCACACCTCCAGCTTTGGCCTTACTTCTTAATACTGTCACACTGGTAGGGGGACCCCAGCATTCAGACTTTCTTAGCAGGTGCTGAAGCCAGGAGAGTGGCCTACTGTATAAGAGCTGTAGACTACATGTTGTTGGTTAGCGCTCATAGCCAAGTTTGTTCTAACTTTGTTTTCCTAGGAAATCCTTTGTAGAAATTGAACTTTTGTACAGCTCTGCTTCTCAGTTGCTTCTTGACTCATTATGACTTGTGAACTGCTGTGGAATTCAGAGCACAGAACTGCTGTGGAATTGTGAGATCTGTTCTCAGTGCACTAAGGTTTCCGGATGGAGTCTTCGGAGCCTTCTTACCTCGCACTGTGAGAGCGAGGGCATCTTTGGTGGAAGTGCCTCCCTCTGCTACTGACTAGCATGATGCGCAGTTCTAGATGGGCCTCGTTTTCCTCTTCACATCGGGTCATTCCAAATCAGGAGCTGATCGCTTTTTAAAGCCCATGTCTTCATCCTGGGCTGACGCAGAGTGCAGATTTGTCTGCCGCAGGCTTGTGGAGGTGCTGCCCGGTGCTCTGTGCCTTGTTGCCTGCAAAGTCTCCATGTGGCCGTGCAGGTGCAAGAATGGCCTTCACCTGGATCCCTCTTGCTGTAGTCTCATTGAAAGGACCAGGGAAGGGGAGTGAGGCAGGGTTAATTTTTTCTACCTTATGCACTAGCGGATAAAAAAAATTCTTAGAAAATTTGAGAAGGTAATGGAGGAAACCAGACACATGGAAAGCAGAGGTTTTTACTGGGAAGCTTCAGTTATAGGCAAGAGAGGCAAGGAGCTTCATTTTGTGTAGTGCCTGATACTCTTAGTGTGGAAAATTGAGTACCTAGTGGTGATGGTGAAAAGTGGGAGATTAGGGGTTTCCCCTGCCCCCTGATACTTCAAGGGTATTGGCAGTCACTATTAAATGGCAGTGAGCCCAGTTTGCTAGGTGTGATGACTGATAAGGCCTTCTTTTCCCATGGACTCCTGTGCTGAGTCTTACAGCATCAGGATCAGGCAAGTGGACCTGCCCTGGAGTGGAGGTGCTTACCTGATGGCTGGGGACAGCGAGGCACATATGTCCTTATTAGCGGAGCTTCCTCAGGGACCCTGTGTCTTTGCAAACAACCCTTTTGTTTAGGAAAGTGATTCTGTTCTAAATATGGGTATAGGCATCAGTATTCCTAAAGATCGTTTTTGACAGGAGGTGTTTGTTATAATGGGACACACCAGCTCTGGGGTTCTGGCCAGATGCACCGAGTCCCCACTGTGGACCTCACCATCCATGTAGCCCAGTCTTCAGGGAACATACCCACTAGGGTCTGAGTGGCAGTCTGGGCATTCATTGGGTCATTTCCTTTGGGTCCCCTCTCTGTCCTTTGGGAACAGTTCTGTTGTCCATCCATCTTTGTTTATAAAACAAAATGGAGTGAGAGCAAGGATGTCTTTCCACATTGGGTGGAAAGCTTGAGGGTGGTATTGTGTTCACACATGCAGGTGAGTCGCCCAAGTCAGCACTCCACTTGCTCAAATGCAGCCAAGGTTCATGGAGGAGCTGGGCAGCCTGGCATGAGACTAACCAGTGACTAACTGAAGTATGCCGGGGTACTGCCAGCCCTAGGCCTGCTGTGTTGGGGGTATCTTGGAGGGATGGGCAGTTTTGGCTTTTGCCTTCAAACTTTCACCTGTTTGTGCAGCTGATAGAAATTGGCAGACTGGCAGGTGGGTGATCTGTGTGTGGTTCCTGTCGGCAAAGGCTTTCACTGAGCATTGAGGAGTCTGGTGACCATGTGTTTGTAGGTGCTCCTAGAAGGGAGGGGGCAGCAGCTCAAAGTATTTGAATTAGTATATATATATATAATTTTTTTTACCCTCCATCCCCGTAGACAGGGTCTTGCTATGTAACCCAGGCTGGCCTCAAACTTACTACCTTCTTGCTTTGCCTTCTGAGGGCTGGGATTGTAGGTATGAACCACCACTCCTGGCAGTATACTCATTTTGAGACATTGGCTAAAATTAGTCATCAAGATAGTATCTCTACTATTGTTTTCTACAAAAGTAGGTTCTACATTTTCTGGCTTTATGTAAACTAAACACATAGTTTTCACAAGTTATTGATAAATACATGATGCCTGTACCCTCCCAATTTATTTGGATACCTTTCAAGACACTTTTATGAACATGTTCTAGCTAGAAACAAAATTCTTCCAGGGGGAAACTGAACTAAGCTCCCAAAAGAATCTCAGCAAGAACCTGAAGACCCAGCCATACCCCATGGACACCTGCCCCAGAGTCTCTCACCAGTAGCTTTTGAAATATTGATGGCCAAGATTCCTCCTTGCTTATGGAAACTTTGGGATTGACTGAACTCAGAATCTCATTGAATGTTGTGGTTGCTGTTGGTTCTAAACAGTGGATGCCAAAGTCCATGGGATCCCATGGCAACTATGGTAGATCTAGAGACCTGGCTTAGAAAAATGATGGGAGTTTATTTTTTCATGTTTTATATACTGAATATATAAAAATGGGAATATCAGATGCTACTTTCAAAAAACCCAACATGGATAAGTATGAACTTAGCATGCAGTGTGTTATTTTGTGTGTATTGGTGAGCAGATGTTGTTGGATGTTGATACCACTGGGGATTGGGAGGTTGGGGAGGGTCAGTCTGGACCCACAGAGGTTGCTGAGATGCTGCAGAGGTTGGGAAAGGACTTGGTCTCAGGGAGTTTGAAGTCTGATAGAAGACCCCTGGTGAGAGTACAGGGGAAGGGTGGAGGCTGCTGCTGCTACCCATTCTCTGCAGGGGAAGCTGAGGGAGGCCATGGAGAGGAAGCACACAGGCCTCTGGGAATGCAGCAGGCTCAGGCTGCCAGGGAGGTACCCTGGGATGTAGCAGAAGCAACTTGCTTCAGGACCTAGATAAGATAGATCCAAGTGTGGCATGGCCACATTAGCCCAGAACTGAGTTTCCCTTTTATGCCCTCCTGGGCCCTAGTCTCTTCCTCCTGTGAGCAGCCTCTGTTCTACATGCAGGCCATAGGCAGGACTGAGTGGCACTGTACCAAGCAGGCTCTCCTGGCTGTCTGTGTGGAGATTCTATGCCAAAAGAGCCCAGCTCCATTTTCCCTGCCCCCTTTTCTTTTTCTTTGTCCTTCCTGAAGATGAAGCAGTATACTAAACCAAGCCAACTTCCCTAGTCTCATTGTGCATGGTTTTTTCTGAGTTCTGTCAGTTCATGTGTTCTACAGAGGTCTGGCCTGCAGGCCTCAGCTGAGGCCTGTTTTGTCTGCTGCTCTGTTCCTGGAAAGCTCTGTCACACACAGCCAGGGCCACTCTGGTGCATCCTGTCTCTGTCACCGTATGTTTGGGAGCAGAAATTGGCTTTGGTCAGGTATGTGGATGTGCTGTTAATTTGTCCTCATTCTTGGAAGAGAAGTGAGAGCTCAGGAAAGGAAGAGCCACAAAATGTCAAAACCAGCAGAGGCCATCTGACGTGTTTGCTAATCACTCCCATATGTAAAGAAGACAAAAACATTTGATTTCCTCGCTTGTCAGATTTGGGTCTCATTTTGTTTACTCTCCTGAGTCTCGATCTCTGTGTTGGAAGGTGAAAGTTAGCAGTGCTGGCTCTGGTGGGACTTGCTGTGAATGGAGCCACTTTGGTAGGATGGTCGTGTGGGGTCCCCGTATGTGAGCAAATTAGTGCCTTGTGAGCTTCCTATGCAGTGGGCATTTTCATTCCCAGAGCTGAAGTGTTTATTTTGCTGACAGAGCAGAGTTCCCTCATATACCACCTGAATGGCAGAGAGTCCAGAGACTTTGCCACTACTCCCTAGAGGTTGTTTGTGTGGCAACCAGCTGCTCACTCACACTGGTTTAGAGGAGAGTGTGTGTTGATTTGAGGCCTAAATTCAAAAGTAAATCGGTGCGATAAGGATGGCACCTTAGCCCAGGGTCTTCCTCCCAGTAACTGGTGATCCCAGTTGAACCCTAAGAAAGCCTCAAACCCTCCTCACCTGGCAAAGGCACCAAAAGCAAGGGGCGCCTAAGGAAAGCTGACACCCACTTGGAATGTGGGATTCCTGGGTGGGATCTTGGAGTGGAAAACTTAGGAAATCCAAATAAATACTGTTTTAGCTAATAATACACAAGTGTTGCTTCCTCAGTTGTGATGAATGTGCCCACGTCATGTGTGATGTCAGCAGTGGTAAGCTGTAGGCCGTGGTTGGTGGGTTACTTGGAAACTCTTGTAATATCCACTCAGTTTTCAATAAAGTCTTTTCATAGAAGTTGAGCTCTAAAAATGAACTGAATTTGTAGATGCTCTTCATGGATGGTCATCTACTGTGGGCATTCTAGCACCTACCTCTTACTTTTTTTCCTTTGGAGAGCATCCTAAATTAGTGCATAGCACTTACTCTTTTCTGATGGTTGCTTGTGGTGTGAGGTCACCGGTCTAACAAGTCGCTGTTGGTGAGTCACTGATGGTGAGTTTGTTTTTAGTCTGTGCATATTGCTGTTGTAAACAGAGGCCCTGAAGAGTTCCCATTGTGAGAGAGCTTTCTAATGTCACTTCCCAGCTTCCAGACAGGTGCATAAATAAATGGAGGTGCTTAGCTTGATGAAGTCTCACCACAGAAGAGCCCCTGGAACTGCTGGCAGACCAGGAAGTGACTGTCCCAGCACTCCAGGAGACCCTCGTGTTCCCTCGGTTACCATACCCCACTTTCTCCCAAGAGTCACCTTTCTAGCTTTTAATGTCTTAGATTTTGAGAAGTTATCTAAATGGAATCATAATAGTTGCATAAATGGAGTTTGTTATAGATGGCATCAGATAATACCCTTTTTATATGGTTTTGTTTAGCAGTGTTTGAGATTTGTCAACATTGTGGCTTAGGATGGTTGTTTGTTCATTTCCATGGGTTTATAATATTTCACAAATTATTCACTTAGTTAAAGCTGGCATGTAGGTGATTCCAGTTTGGAATTGTTCTGTATAATGCTGCTATAACATTCTTGCATGTATCAGTTGATCCCCGTAAGTCTGCATTATAAGGTATGTCTGTGCCTATTTAAACCTGATTGCATAGTTTACTTTCTGACACAGTCTGTGGGTCCACTTGTTCCCCTTGCCCATTCGCCAGCATTTACTGTCATTCTTTTCATTGTAACCGTTGGGATTTAATCTGTATTTCCCAGAATACAAAAATTGGCCAACTAGATGTTCTTTTTGGTGGTGATATGCTACTCAAGTCTTCTGCTCAGTTAGGAAATTGAGTTGTCTTTATTTTTCATTTGTAGGAGCTTTTTACCTAGAGTGGATGTATTTTTTTGTTGGCTGTTTCTATTGCTGTTTTTTTTTTTTATCCTGTCAGTTGCCTTTTCTCTTTCTTAATTGTGTTTTGTTGTTTTATTTTTGTTTTTTTTGGATGAACAGATGTTTTTAATTCTAATCTAGTCCAACATTTTTGAGAAGCTTCACCGTTTTACCATTCCCATTTAGGTCTATGATCCACTGGAATGTTTTGGTTTTTTTAAGCATGGTGTGAGGTGGGCACTGGATACTTTTCCATTTTAATATTCAATCGGTCCTTTGTATTTATTTAAAAGAGTGATGATTTGTCTCCTGCTGTCTGATGCTAGTCAGTTATCTGTGTGTAAGTGGGTTTATTTCTGGAGTGTATTCTGCTTTGTTGGCCTACTTTGCCTATCTTTGTGTCAAAGAGTTTTACCTAACTAGCTTCATAATTAGTCATAATATCTCATAATGTGAGTCTTCCAAGTTTTTCTGAACTTTTCAAAGCTTGTCTCGGTTTTTCTTAGTTCTGTGGGTTTCCATACGTATTTAAAATCAACTTTACAAGGTGATCATAATATCTACTGCAGTTGCTGTTGCAATTCTGTTGATTTGCTTATGAAATAAATTCTGAATTTTCCAATCCATGAAGATGGTACATATATATTTCTGTTTATTTGGGTTGTCTTGAATTTCTTTTAATCTGTTTTGTAGTTTTCACGAGGATGGGTTGTATTTCTTTTGTTAGACTTCCTTCTAGGTTTTGTGTTTGTGTGTATGTGTGATGCTGTTTCGTTTTTCAAATTTCATTTTTTTGTTTGTGACATGTAGAAATATTAACTTTTGTGCAGTTACTGTGTTACCAACTCCTTGCAGAATTTGCTTTTTGTTATACTAGTTTATCTTTAGATTCTTTTGAGCTTTTAAAAAATGTACAAAATATGGATAGTGAATGTTTCATTTCTTATTTGCTGGTTTTTAAAACTATACATCTTTCTTGATTTGCTGCACTGTCTTAGAAAGATGGTAGACGGCATTAATGATTGTGGACAGTGTCTTGTTTGAACATCAGGATTATTTTTCAGTATTTCATCATTATATATGAGATTTGCTGCAGGTTTTGTGTAAATAGTCTATCAAATTAATGAAGCTCTCATCTGTTCTTTTTTGCTAAGATTTTTTCTCATGAGTAGGTGTTAAAACATTAGGTTGACCCATGTAAAATTGCAGGTATTTAATCTTTTTCAGTCTACAAAAATGGAATTTTTATTTGGTTTAACTTAATATCTTAGACATTTTCTTAATCAATTAATCATAGATTTCTTCCCCTTTATTTGATTAATGTGATGAATTTTGTTGGTTGATATTTGAATGTTAATTCAAACTTACATTTCTGTAAGATTATTATAATGTAGAGATGGTCTCCAAATAAATGATGTTTGTTATTATTTTTTTGACTTTATGATGGTGCAAGGGTACAAAAGTAATACACTTGAGTAGAAACTGAAGTTTGCATTCTTGGCTTATATTTTCAGTTTACAATGTTGGGATATAAACTCATTGTAAGTCAAGGAGCATCTGTATTATTCTTTTTACATATTCTTGAGTTTCATCTAAATTCTTGAATGAAATTGACCTGATACTGACCCTGTTCAAAGTTCTTAAAGATTTTATGTAACATGTTATTTCTTACATGTTTGGAAGAATTTGGAAGAATTTATGGAAATATTTATAAATTATATCTTCAACTGATACAGGGCTACTTAAATTTTCTATTTTTTCTTGTGTCAGTTTTTTGTATGCTTAATTTTCCTTGGAAATTTTTTCATGCCACCTAAATTTTTAAAGTTATTCAGGTGAAGTATTTTAAACCCTTTCATTCATTTTCTTTGTACTAACTGCAGGGTTTTTATTTACATTCCTCCTGTTTTCTTTCTTTTTGGTAGCACTGGGGTTTGAACTCAGGGCTTCATGCTTGCTAGGCAGGTGCTCGACCACTTAAGCCACTCCACCAGCACTCCCCCTCCCCATTCCCCTTTTCACCTATTTGTGTATATTCTGTGTCCTTTTTCCTACAGGACTTGCTAGGGATTTATTACTTACTATATTTTGAAGGAACCATGTTTAGCTTTCTTGACTTTATTGGATTTAAAAATAATCAACTTCTGCTCTTATTACCAGTGTTTCTTTTTATTGTGTGGTTTTAATTTGTTGGGTACTTCTGTTTATTTTCCTGGTTAGGTAAATATCTCCATCATGAAAACGTTTTCTTATTTTGTAATAAATGCCCTTAAGGTTACAATTTCCGCTTATATATAGTTTTAGCTGTATTGTATAAACTTGTTGATGTTATCTTCTTTATAATTCAATTTATAATAATGTCTAATTCCTTTCTATTTCTTCTTTGAGCTGTAGGTTATTTATAAATATATTTGTAAATTTCAACCATTTGTGAATTTCTAATACTTTGCTTTTGCTTTTTTACTCATTTCTAGTCGAATTTCACTAAGATCACTGAAATTATTGTATATATATATAATTTTAGTTCTTAGAATGTTAGTTATGTTTTATGATTAACTGGTCAGTTATTTGAGTGTTTTCTGTCTTCTTGAAGAGACTACATTGTCTTTGGAGACCTGTCAGTTCTGCATGTCCCTTTAATCAAGTTCTTTACTCCTGGTGCTCAGATCTTGTAACTTCACCCTTTGTGTGCTTTCTGTGTAACTGAGAATGGCATGTTAAAATCCCTGCTATAATTGTACATCAGTTTAGTTTCTGAGTTTAGTCCTGTCACTTTTTTGCTTCGTCTATTTTGAAGATATTTTAAGCCAATATAAATTTAAATTTACACTTGGATGTTGGAATAGCCACCTTTTCATTCTTAAGAAATGTCCATCTTTCTTCTTGTATTCCTGTCGGTGTTAAAGTCAGATTTTGGTTTCTGTAAGGGCTGGTCTGGTCCTCATTGCCTGCTCCCTGGTGTGTGCTTATTGACAGGCCCCCTGCAGGCCCTGACCCCATTTCTTCTCTGAGAGTCCTGAGAATGTCAGGTGCTGCTGGTTCTGCATCCACATGGCACAGCTTACAGGCAGCAACTGTCTTGAGGAGCAAAACAGGATTGACATATGCTGCTTTTTTCTTCTTTCCCAGATGTGGGCCCTGGCTATGCAAGTCCTGGCTGCCTTGATAGCCCTCCTGTTCCAAAGCCTTCAGGCATACATATCTATGTTTTAAACTTTACTCTGTCCTCCTCTTTCTTGACTGGAGGGTTTTAAACTTTACCCTGTCCTCCTCTTTCTTAACTGGAGGGTTATTAATTTGATCTAACTTAGTTTCTTGTAGCCCAAAGTAGAAATCAAGTTTTACCTAAATGTCAAGGCCAGATTCTGTGTTTTCAATCTAATAATAGAGGTGCACCTTTCTACTTCTTCTCATCTCTGGCCTTGTCCTGCACTATCGGGGATGTCTCTGTGCACTGGCCACTCTTGTTTAAGGTTTCCCTGTCATGCACTATTGGGAACATCTCTGTCCCAAATCCCTGGGTGGCTTTACTGCTTGGATCGATCTTTATGTTGCAGTGAAATAGTTGCTGGGTATATTTTAAAGTGGACTGAATTATACCTGTAGCCTTGAGTTGCTCTTACAGCCCTTTTGTTCAGATATTTTATGAGGTGATTATAAATGGTGTGAAATCTCCCTGACCTGAAGGCATTGGCCAGATGTGCCCTGCCCTTTCCTGCCTGCCTACTCTTCCCCACCCTTCCTTCTTCCCTTGGTTTTTATCATCCTCCCCTCAATATGAATAAAGAATTCACTCAGGATTTAGCTTGAGAAGTAATTCATAAGGTACTGATTTTCATGCCACTAGCACCATGATTTGGGAACCGGCTATGCTCTGGTGAGCATCAGCCCTGGTTCTCTGTTGGCGGATAGACCCCAACTTGGGTTTCTCTTCTCAGTTTTGTCCTCTTTTGAGCCAGGGGCAGTGTCAGATATCTCAGATTTCATGATCCTCACATGCCAGTGGCAGTCAAGGTCAGAAACTTTGAAACTAAGCCAAAGACCAGCAGATAGAGTTTATAGGAGCTTCTGCTCTTGGGGCAGGGTGCAAAATAGCTTCCCTTTAGTGGCTTTTTTTTTTTTTTTTTTTTTGGAATGAAGGAAGGCTGAGAGTGAGAAGTATTTTTCCACATTAAAATCTACCTTCTTGCTTATTAACCCATGCACTTTTATATAATATGATTGGGTTCTAAATATCACGTTTGCTCTGGCACTTTTAAAAATGTATTTTGCTCACTATATTTGCTTGTTTAAAGCATTGGAAAACAGTTGTACTTTTATTTACAAATTGACTTAGAGACTGCTTAATTTCGAGGAAGCTGACATTCCCCCTCATCCACCTTCCTGAAGATGAGGCTTTTCTAATTAGGAGGTCCTGTCACCATTGTAGTATAGCAGATATTTTGTTTTTCAGAACCTCCTAAGATGTAGGAAAATTGATAATGTGAAGGTAAGCTGACACATGACTTGTCTGTGGCAAACCCCTCATCATTCCTCGAGCTATTAGCAGTCTCTTTTTTAGATGCTGAACCAGAATCTCTTGGAGCAGTAGATGCTGATGACAGCCACAGGGCCAGACTTTAGGTGTCCCTGGCTTGCTGTACTTTCTTCATTCATCCTCCTGCATTGCTGGTCAGGCAGCTGACCAGGGTCCCCAAGGGTCCTCTCTTAAACCTTTGGAACTGGGCAGACTTAACATTTGCCATGGCCTCCTGGCTGCTCCTATAAGACCTTTCTTCTGTCCCAGTGGCCTTTGTGGGCTCCTGTTCTAATGGTTTATAGTCAGGCCACTTGGGGACCCTCATGGCACACACAGCTCTCTAGCTATTCTCTAAGTAGCAAGGCTCAGTCTATATGTAGCCTTGAAGTCCTTTGCTTGGACTCCATTCCAGTCCTTCCCATGTGGCCATGATGTCCTTCCCTGGGCTTGGCTCCCTGCTCTGAGAAATGAGGATCATGAAAGACTTTATCTTCTAGGGCCATCATGAGGACCAGGTGAGGTAGGTGTGTGGCCCACTGCTTGTTCCTGTTCAGGGGCGTCAGCTGCTGTCCTCCACAGGAGTTTGGATCATCTGTAGTCCAGGGTCAGGCCCAAAGTGCCTGCCAAGTTTCAGCTTAGCCTTGTCAGACTCCTGTTCTTTTTGGTAAATATAAATAACCTGTGACCTTCAGTATTTGAGATTTCAGAATAACTTGAACCTCAGTTTTGAAAACAAATCAAGTGAGGGTGCTCAGGCACACATCTACCTCACCTCCCCCAAGAGCCCACAGGGCTGGCCTGCTATCCCACCTCATGTTCTTTCTCAGGCCACAGACAGCAGAGGCACTAGTGGGGGCTGGGTAGTAGTGAGGAGGGGTGCGCACAGGCAGATAGGAGGACTTGCCTGCATCCTGCCCTGGAGGACTACTGGTCTGGAAGTTGTTCCCCTCATTGACAGGGAAGCAGAGTCAGACTTCATTATGTTTCCATATGCTCCTCTTTTGGTGGTTACTGATTTGCCCAATTCTTGAGAAAGGGATTTTAGCAACAAATGACAAGGTGGGAGGCTTCTGGTTATTCCAATAGGAGGACCTGTCTTCGAGGTGCACACACTAGCAGGGCTCTACAGATGCCAACTGAAGAAGGCTTGTGGGAGTGGTCTGGCTCCAGGGCAGCCCGCTTGGTGCTGTGACTAGCTGTGGCAGTGATGGGTGGTGTGACAGGACCTCCCCAGCCTGGTTCTGGGCCTGATCTGCCAGCCTGGCACTGCTTGGAAGGCCTGAGTGTGTTGCTATGCCCCTGCTGCCCACATCGCAGCAGGAGGAGGAGCTCAGCTTACATGCCCAGCCTCAGGCTGGTCAGCGGCTGCCAAGTGGTTTCTTAAAAAGAATTCCTCCTCCCCTGATTAATATCTGGCATGCAGTGTGAGGGAGCTCTTGCGTCAATAAATCGTCATAAGTTCCCAGTTGTCTGGATCAGACATAAACACCAGGCCCAGATCCACTGCTCCTAACTCCTGGCCAGGACTGACTGCCCTCATAGTCCCAGGATGGGCAGTTTGAGGTAGAGTCAGCCTGGGACCATTGCTGCTCATGACAGAGTCCTCTCTGAGAGGGCGCCAAGCTTGGCACATACACGCTGTGCTGGCTGGATAGGATGGTAGGCATACATGTGACTTATTTATGGATCTCCCCTCTCCCAGCCCCCCCCCCCCCCCCCCCCCGGTCTCACTGATAGGAGGTTTTACTCACCTGGAACATTTGCCTACTTGGATTGGGCATTTTGTAAGGGCTTAGGAAGGTCCCTGAGTTGAGGGTGGTACAGTGTATAGTGTCTGGAGCTCAGTGGTCAGACATCATTATCCTTCTGTCCATATTTCAAGGCCTCCGACTACAGTCTGATAACCCTGGTGAATTCATGGTAGAGCCTTTCCACCAGCATCTGTGATTCTCAGAACACTTCTGGGCTGTATTCGCACTGCTCTGGTTTCTGTAGCTCCCCTCATTGTCTGGGGCACCCTTGTGCTCAGTCCATATCATCAGAAGAGGCTGAAACAAATGGATGGCTTTCTGTCATCCTCAAGTACAAACTCAGACTGAAACACAAGTGACTACCCTGTCCTAGCTCCTCCAGGGCTCCTAGAAAAGAGCTTGAGCTGTTAGTGTTTCCACAGATGATTCAAGGAGTCGGCAAGTCATAGCTTTTTGCCTGCTAATCAGTGGATGAGTGTAAAAGGGGGACTGTTTGCTGTATGTTGGGGTGGAGAGAATGGGGGTTGGGAGAGGGTGCTGGGGGGTAAATGTGATCAAAGTGCTATACATACATACACACACACAGTGCATAATGAAACCCATAAAATACTGTTTTGGAAGGGGAGCTAAGAGTATAATAGAGGGGGTGAATTTGATCAAAGTACATTGTAAAGCATATATAGAAACAATGAAACCCCTTTGTACAGTTAATGTACACTTAATAAAAAAAAATTGGGCTTCCCAGTGTGTCTTTGAGGAGCTTGAGTTCCTAGTGAGGATCAGCTTAGAGGACAGCCAAGACCACAGCCCCGGGAAACTAGCAGTTGGCAATGCTGAGGGAGGCACAGTGAGGACCCAAGGAACACTTGGGAGCTGGGTCAGGCCATGCATCGTGGGTCCCATCCTGTGAGCTGGCAGTTTCCCTCAAAAGCCCCAGAGGCAGAGCTGCCATCCAGAGCTGTGTCCTGGCCTGGCTGCTGGCTGCCTGGGTACTGATCATCTGATCTCAGGATTTTTGGTTTCTTCTTGTTTTCCCCCTCTGCATATAAGCTGTGGTAAAGGACCACGATTTAAGGAAGATTCATGACTGAAAAATAAATCTGGGTTGCTACAGTACTAATTTTATGTTAAGTTACACTGAGACAAGGCAACCTTGTTTTTGTATGAAGAGCTGAGTCTTGCTCCTGGACACCTGGAGTCCACAGCACGTTGATTTGGAGCCCGAATCTTCCACCTCTCCTCTGTATGCCCCTGGGGAGGGGAAGGATGCTATAAGGGCAAAGATTGCCCATTTATGTCCACTCCGTGGGAAAGGGCTGCTTCTGCTGCACGTGGTGATGTTGAGGCTCCAGGCCAAGACTGAAGTTGTAGAGGACAGAACTGAGATAGAGCCAAGAGAGACCTCAGACCGGGGGCCCTCGTGCCTCTGTGGCTTCCTGGGGGGGTTTGTATGCTCAGGTTCTGACACATGTGTTCAGTGAAGGCAGTTAGTTGGACATCACAGGCAAAGCTTTTCCCAGAAAGAGGTGCAGGTGAGAACCATTAATGAGTGATGTGGTCTCACTGGTTCTTTGTTGTCATCTGCCTTGAACACAGGGTTTGGGAAGGTGAGTCTGTAGGTCTTTTTTGTGCTTCTCTTTAGGAATGTGAGGACAGGACTGTCATGGGAACCAATCCACCAGCTGTTCATCACCGTTTGGGGCCTTCAAGGTAGCATGGGTGTTGGTTCTTGGACTAGAGAGGCAGCAAGTAATCACTCTCAAAGATGCCAGCTGTAAAGGCTCTAGAATTCCTGAGTCCATTCCATATGGACTTTAAACATAATGCTGCCTTTGGTATCTTCCCTATGGCTTTGCTTTTAAAAGATTTAGTATGTCAGTTAATACAACAACCTCTTATTCCTTTTTACACTTGAGTGTTATTTCATCTGTTTTCTAGTATGTATACAAATTTCTTTGTTCATCATACTTTCTATTATTTATTGTGGTAAAATGCAGGTAATATAAAAGTTACCATTCTAACTATTTTTAATGTTCATTTTAAGTGTACATTTCAGTGACAATAAGTATCTGTACACTGTTGTGCATCCATTGCCACCATCCACTTCCAGAGCACTTTTCATCTTTCCAAACTCAAACTTTCCCCATTAAGCACTAACTCATTTCCCTCCACTAGCATCATTCTACTTTGTGTCTATATGAATCTCTGACTTCTCTAGGGACCGCAAGTAAGTGGAATTATTCAGTGTTTGTCCTTTTGTGCCTGACTTATTTCATACAGTGTAACGTTTCAAGATTCATCTGTGCTTGGCATGTCAGAATTTCATTCCTTTTAAAGACCGAACAGTACTGTCTTGATGTATGTATCACATTTGTTTACCCAGTATCTGTTGATGGAGCTAGGTTATTTCAACTTTTTGGCTATTGTGAATAATGCTGCTGTGGTGGACATGTGTCTGTTTGAGTTTCTGCTTTCAGATCTTTTGGGTAAATCCCTAGGAGTGGAACTGCTGAATCAAGTGATAGCTGTATGTATAATTGTTGAGAAACCTCCAAACTGTTTTAAGCAGCACCGTGTACAGGTTCCACTGTCTTCACATCCTCTCCAACATTTGCTATGTTTTCCAACATAGCTGTCCTAGAGGGTATGAAGTGGTACCTCATTGTGATTTTGATTAGTATTTGCCTAACAGTTAGTAATACTGAACTTTTTTGGGAAGGGGATACTGGGGTTTGAACTCAGGGCCTACAGCTTTAGCCACTCCAACAGCCCTTTTTTTGTGATGGGTTTTTTCAAGATAGGGTCTCGCAAACTATTTCCTCGAGCTGACTATGAACTGTGTTCCTCCTGATCTCTGCTTCCTGAGTAGTTAGGATTATAGGCGTGAGCCACCAGCACCTGGCCATATTGAACAACTTTTAATATGCTTACTGACCATTTGTATATTTCTTCTTTGGAGAAATTTCTAGTCAAGTTTTTTGTCCATTTTTGAATTGCATTGTTTTCTAATTATTGAATTATAGGAGTACTTAATATATTATGGATATATGACTTATAAATATTTTCTCCCATTCAGTGGGTTGCCTTTTCACTCTCTTTGTAGTGTTCTCTGGTATATAAAAGTTTTAACTTGTGTTGAGGTTCAGTTAACCTCTTTTTTTCTTTTGTTACCTGTCTGTTGATGTCACATCTAAGAACCCCCTGCCAAATGCCAAGTCATGGAGATTTTCTCTTATGTGTTCTGCTAGGACTTCTATAGTTTTAGTTTTTATATTTAGAATAATGATTTGAGTTAATTTTTACATATGGTATGAAGAAGGGATCCAGCTTCATTCTTCTGCTGTGAATATCCAGCATCCTAGCACCAAGAGAAAATTGTTTCCTTTTAACCTGTTTTTCATTGGAATCATTATGAGTTACAGTTGTTTTGCCTATGCAGATCAGTATAACCGTATAACCGATTTTGCTCTTCCGAAACTCAGTTGTTGTAGCTATATTTATAATTTCCCTTTCTCTGACTTCCATCCCTGTCATCGTGTTCCTGCCTGTTCCTTTCAGCACTTTTTCCACACTTTCTTCTGTTGTATCCACCATTCCAAAGAATAGAGAATTTGAGAGTGACTGGCAAAGCCTTCTATAGGAGACAGGACAGGTGGTGTCGGTTTTGGTCTTGGAGTAGTTTGGCTGTGAGCTGGTGACTCACGTGAGTGGGGCTTTCCAAGTTGCTCTCTCTCAGCTTTCCCCTAAGTCCCCGCTGGTGTTTGCCCAGGGATCATGGTAGTAGGTGGGTACCAAGCCAGGAAGCCAGAGTAAATATACATGGCTCCCGAGGCCTTGCCCAGGTCCTGCCCGAGCAAGCACATAATAGCACATGGTTTGTAGGAACATGATCTATTTATTTCATCTAAATGGGTTTAAATATTGAGGCTCTGCTGTTCATTTGAAACTGCTTGAAGAACCAATTTGCCACCATTCTCTTGTGTGTAATTTTCTTTCTTTACCATCCTTTCTGTCTGGGATAATGTACAGTGTAGATCTGTTTTGCCACTTGAATTTCATGGTGGTGTGTTGTGGCAGATTTGGTTTTCTCATAGGATGCCCCAGGGTTGTGTTTCTTTTTAGCTAATAGTGCTTAAATTTTTGCCTTTGTATTTTTAATTTGAGTTTCAAGTTCAGGTTTGTCCAAAGTACTTTATGTTTGAAAATATTAATTGATTACTCAGTTTCCTGTTATGCTACTACTATTATTTTGAGGCTACCATCTAATTTCACACTTCCAATTGTGCTCATCCTTACATTTTGAAAGTCTGGCGCTACATAATGAGTTCCTGCCTCAAAAAAAAAAATGCTCAGAAGTAAAGAAAACAAACAGTAAAAGCCAGGAGAAATAGAAATGTCATAGGAAAAAAGAAAACCTATCTCGTAAGCTACAATAGAGACAGTCACAGTAAATGAAGTTTTTTTTTTTTCTGCCATAGAATATGCGAGAGTTTACATTGTTCTTAGAGTAACCTCAACCCCCTTGGAGTACCTATGCTCAAATGAAAGGCTAGAGATGGGGTCCTTGGGGACAGAGTGGGGACATCTTGAGAGGACAAATCAGAGAGGGGAGGTTGCACTGGTCTCAGCCTGGGGACCTATGACACATCAGGGGGCTTCTAAAGGCTCATCTTTAGCAAAAAGATGCTAAAGGAACTGCTTGAAAAATATCTTCCCATTCGAAGGGTTCTTAGCATTTAGATGGAAAATTAGACTGCCTCAGCCAGAAGTATGTGCCAAAGCGTGTCTAAACCTAAACCTAAACCTGAAGCAAGCCACCTCCACTTTGCAATAGGAAACCTGAGTTACTGTCACTGTGAGGAAGAGCTTCTTTGTACCTGGAGCTCAGTAAAGGACTCAGCCATATATTTCCTGAAAGAAGAGCACCTACTCCTTGGGTTATTGCTCATTTTTTTCCTTAAGTTTTCTTAGTGTTGACCTATTTACAACTGCCTCTGAGCACAGAAAAATGGCATCTAATTTTACCAGTTCAAAATGTTGGAGTCTTTGCTCCCATTTCTTGTATGGGGAATAGGAAATGCTTCTTTCTCTTTTTCTCCCTCCTGCCCCGTTGTCTATACTTTAAGCTATTATACGAAAATAAATCCTTGCTAAAACTTTCACCTTGTGAGACTTAATAAAAACAAACAAATAAGAAACAAAGTGCCTTAATTTTAGAACTAGTTAGAGAGAGCAATAAAACTTAATTTTAAAACCCTAAATAGAATATAGCAGCGCATTTTACTGTGTAGTTACTGATTACCAAATGTTTTATTTCAGGAATGTTATTGTACAAGGAAAGCTGTAGAATTCATGTAAGAACAGGAGAATGTTTTAGAAGAAAAAGTTAGGTCAGTTAGTACTCCAGTTTTCATGCTGCTTTAAAAGTCCCCGATTGGAGAGACTACATAGCTCTTAGAAGTGATAGGTTAGGAACCATTTGCAAGCAGAGGTGAACCTTTTTCTCACAGTTGGGGTGCAATTCTATTTAGGAGGCCTGAGGTGTCAGCAACATCATTAAGATGGGAAACATCAGAGATTTAATACAAGGAGACTCCCCAAAGATTTTGTAGATTCCTGGATTATAGAAGCCCTCCATAACCAGTCTACTTTGTATTTGCCAGTAATTAATGGAAAAGCTCAACAAGGTAGATCACTTTGATTACAGATTACATAGGAAAAGTGTCTCCCAACTTGCATCCACGTCTTTCCATAGTCCGAGTTTAGACTGACCGTTTTCCACTAGAGGTACCCTTAGTAATTCTGTGCAAATTTATTTTTGTGATGAGAAACATCACTTTCTTAGCTTTCTTTATTCATGTTTGGTTTTTTTGCTTTTCCCCACACGTACTTATTTTGAATTTTAATACAAAATACCGTACCTGTTAAGAACGTACATAGACTATATGTGCCTCATATAAAGAAGCAACATAGAACCATCAGCGGCCTTCTTGCCCCCCCATCCCCCACTCCTGCAGAAACCATAAGGACTTTGACCTTCTGCTTATTCCCTTGCTTGCTTGCTTTATTCATTTATTTTTCATTCCCTTGCTATTAAAAAACTTTGTCATACATGAACGTGTTCCTAAGTAATGTGATTTTAGTTTTATGTTCGTTAAACCTTATGTAAATGGAATTACAGTATATACATGTTTCGTAGTTTGTGGGGTTTTTTGACAAACTTCCTGAGAATCAGCCATGTGTGCACAGGAGCTGTGGTTGGTTTCCACTGGTGTTTAGTATTCCATCTATGCGTCCTTACAATGTACTGTTTGTCCTGTGATGGTGTGTGGCTTGTTTGCAGATGTGCCTGCTGCTAAGTGTGGCAGTGGAAATGTTCTTCTGTGTGTTTCCTGGTACACATGAACATGGCCTGTTGAAGGCCTGACTGGGGACAGGGTGCAGTGGAAGGTAACCAACATGCACTGTGGCTTTGCTGTTCAGCTCTACTGACAGCTCTCAGTAAGTAGCTCTGCTCTCACCCCTACCTTGCCAGGGTTGCTGGACTGCTCATGCTGGTTGGTCTGGAGCGATGGGAGCCCACTGGGCATCTGGTGACCACAGGTGAACTTGAGTGTCTAGTTTAGGCGGTTTGTATTTTTTGATCTGTAGTACCCATGTTTCTGTTTGATTGTTTAGTGACTGATTTGTAGGACCCACGAGTCTGTGTGCTGAGCTGAATGCTGAGCAGTTTGGCGGTTTATGCTGCTTTCTACAGGAGTGACTTGATTTTCCACCATGGCCTCTTGATGAGGAAGACTGCTTCATTTTAATGTTGCTATATTTATTAATCTTCTCTTGTTGTGTTTTCTTTTGTAACCTTGGTTCTGTATATTTTCTATATGTTTATTTCATTTGTATCTCATTTCTTGGTTTTTTGTTTATTTTTTTTGCAGTACTGGATGCTCAGTGCTTTGTGCTTGCTAGGCAGATACTCTACCACTTGAGCCGAGTCTTCAGCCCTTGCATTCCATTTCTTGTTAGATGTCAGTTTATGTTTTCCTTAGCCTTATTTTTCTTCCAGGAATAATATCTTTAGAAGTTTCTGTAGAAGCCCCTGCTGTCATAAATCCTTCACCTTTTGTCTGAGAATAGCATTTTACCTTCTCTGTTGAGTATTGCAGAGTAGACAGTTCTTGTGCATTTTCACTCAGCATTTGTTTGTCCCTCATAGTGATTTTTGAATTCAGTCTTAAAGTAGTGTCTTTCAATAATTCTGGATTAATTTTAGTCCTTAAGTCTTTTTTCTTTTTAACTTTTAATTTTGCTATAATTCCATACTTATGGAATAGTACAAAGAATTATGGTATACGTTTATGTATGTGCATATACAAGTATATGAATATGTTTTTCCATAATCATTTGAAAGCTAGTGGTAGACATGATGGCTCCTCCCAGGAATCCACTATATTACCTAAAACAAGGGTGGTCTCCCATCAGTCTCACATAGTGACCAAAGTCAGAAATTAATAGCGACGTAATAATGTTCTCTTCAGATGAGCTAATTATCTTGTAATAATTTTATATATATCAAAAGAAAATTCAGGTCCTAAATAGCATTCAGTTCTCATGTTCCACAAATATCTTTACCCAGGACTAGTCTCTTAGTCTTTATAAACAATCACATTTTGGAAGAATACAGGGCAGTTACTTTGTAAAATATCCTTCCACTTTGGGACTTTTGTATGGTGTGTGTGTGTTTCCTCAGATTAGATTCAGGTGATACCTATTGGGCTGGGAGGCCAGCAGCAATGTGTTTTCAGAGCCTTGTGTCCAGGGTCTCTGGTGTTGACTTGCTCCACTGCTGGAGATGCCAGATTTGATCACTTGGTAAGGTGATGTCTTTAGGCATTTGGCCTGTGTTTCCTTTATAATGAATACACTTCTAGTAGGGAGATACTTTGGGACTAAGCAAATAATCCTGAAATTCCCCAAGCTCTCACTCAAGTTTCAACATTATTGATGACTCCTGCCTGCATCACTGACTCCTGCCTAAACCTGCTGTTGTTACCATGGCATCCATGGTGGCCATGGGGACTGATCATACCATGTTCATTACATTCAGCAGTTGACTTTCTACTGTGAAGAAGAGCTTTCCTTCCTTCCTTCCTTACTGTTTGTCTGTGTTAATGTGAAGGCATAGATTCTTAGTTATTAACAGAGTTATCATTTGTTGCCGATACCAATTTTGATGCACACTCCTCTGGCAGGTCCTCTGGCAGATCCTCAGCATTTCAGGTCCAGTCTCTCCTTATTCTTCCCCATCCCAGCTCTGAAGTCACTGTTCTTCCCAGGGTGCCTGGTTCCTTTGCTCAGAGAATGGTATTTAGAAGCTAGCACTGGGTGCCTTCCTGCTGGACAAAACTGGGTAGTAGTTGTGTGTTTCCTGTGCACTTGTACGTGAACCCCCCCTGCACGCTCACACCCATGCTTCCATTTCTACCTAGCACTTCTGGGCCCTCGACTGCCCCCTTCCTCCCTCCCTCTTTCCCTCCCTCTCTTTTGGTTGTATGGGGGTTTGAACTCAAGGTCTCATCCTTGCTAGGCAGGCACTCTACCACTTGAGCCACTTCGCCTCTCTTCTCATATTTGATACTCCTTCCTCTGAAAACCAGACATGGGGCTCCCAGAATCCATAATGTATTTACTTATTTGTTCAATTCCAAAATGCTCAGTTCTGTCAAAAAAAACCGTGACTCTAGCTCAGTGTTCTTTGAGGGTGTGTGATCTGAACACTGTATCCAAGGCTACTTGGGTAGTTCCTGTCCCCATATGACATGTGGTTTGATTCATTTGTTTCTGTTTATATTTCATTTCTGAGTTTTTCCCCCTTATTCATACTTTCTGATTTTATTTTCACTTTTTGAGTGTGTGAAACCTGAATGCATTTCTATAAGGCATTAAACTCAGAGAAGCGAAGTTCTGGCCCTATCCTGGCCTCGCCTTCTCTCCTGACTTCCCTTTGGGCAAAGCATCAGGTATGTAAACTGTCCCTTCCCTTGTAGGTCCCACATACTTCGCCTGTGCAGGATCTCCTCCTCCTTCTCATCCCTCTTGGCCACTATATGCTCTCTGATTTTTCATCATCTTCATCATGTATCTCCCCCACCCCTGACCTGTGGGGTGCCCTGCCGAGCCACATTCAGTGGGTAACCTTGCTGAGGTTTAGTGTACAGAAGTGATTGCTGTTGAAAAATGAGCAGACATATACTTTTGTTAGATTTTGCCAATATTTCCCATTTGGGCCGAGCATTCCCACCAGTCAGGTCTGAGTGTGCCTATTTTCCCACACAGCTATGCCCGCAGATTGTCACCTGTTTTCCAGTTTCATAGATAAGGAACATCTCTCCTTCATAAGGGACTGTTTCTAAAGTCTTTGCCTTTGGCCTGTTTTTCTGTTAGGAGTTTTGTCTTTATTCTTATAATTTTTCAGAGTTCTTCAGTGATGGATTTTGGCCTTTGTCTGTCATATTTATTGCAGGTGATTGCTCCCCTTTTCTCATTTTTGATACTCTTCATTATGCTCCTTGGCCACATAAAGTTTTTTCCCCAGAGTCAAGCTCACTGTTTCTTTCTCTTGTCTGGATTCCACATCTCAGAAAGCATTTGATCCCAGATAGAGAAGGCTGGGTTTCTATTTCCTCCTAGTGCTGCGTTGGCTGCATGTTTTCATTCTATCCTGGCCATTGGAGTTTACCTGTGTGTGGTGTTATGTTTGGGTCTGATTTTTATCCTTACCCTGGTGGCTCTCATTTATCCCATTGCCCTTTAATAAGAAGTCCCTGTTTGTCCCACTGTCTTGAGATGCTGCCTTTGCCCTGTGCTGGAGCTCTTTGGGTGCATGGGTCTCTTCTGGACTTTCTTTTGGGTCACCCAGCTCTGGCCATTGTGCCCGCACCATGCTGTCTTAGGTAGAAGGGCTTCATGATCTGTCTTACATAGTTTGTTTTTATTCAAAAGCTCTTGTAGTCCTAGTGTTCTTGAATCCTGGTGTTCTTGAACTGTGCATGTCTGTCCCATCTTCTCTCTTCATGCTGCAACTCCAGCTGACATGTGCTAGCGTATCTCCCTCTGTCCTTCAAGTCCCTGCCCTCTAGCCCTCTATCCTGTGCTGGATCCTCAATTACTTCTTCAGGAATATTTTACTGTTCACCAATTCTCTTTTTAGTGTTACCTACTTGATTATTTAACTTATTCATTTAGGTAAAAATTTTAGTGATTTCAGTTTCTAATTTCTGCAGGTTCTATCTGGATCAGTTTCAACTCTTTGTGACTATTTCTGGTAATAATAATAACTGGTACATTTAATTCCATTTATCTTAACCTTCCTCCAGAAGGTTGGTAGATGGGAAATTGAAGCACAGAGAGCCCACCAAAGATTATATAACACTAAGTGACAAGACTGTTGAGTGACCCTGCTGCTTCTTTACTGGCATGACTACCACTCCTGATGTTTATTGTGGCTTTATACCCTTCTAACTTTTTATGGACACTGTTAGACTTGATAGCACGTTTCTCTAGAGAGGATTTGGGTTTATTGCTGCCCAGTGCCTGGGACACTGCCTGGAATATACCTTAAGATACATATACTTCCTTAGGTCTCATGGACTGTACGAGTTCTTCCCTAAACCAATGCAAGGTGATCTGTGGTTATGAATCCCGAGAGCATCTTCTTTCCTGATCTTCCCTCTTATGGTGGACATCAAGTCTGTGTTCTGGCTTCCCTTTTCAAGGGAGCTAGAGCGTGACTCTGTCCATCCTTACAGGAACATATTTAGGGCCTGGAGAGGCCGAGGTTGTTAGGACAGGCTCTGGCTTTCATGCCAGCCTTCTTCCCTGGATTTGCCCTGTCTTGAGCTCTTGCCTTCTGAAGCTTTCCTTGCTGATCTGCCACCTTACCTCTGCATATTAGACAATCAAAATTGTCTGTCATGCTGCAGGTGCAGAGACCCTTCTCAGCCTTTGCTTCTGTCACCGTTGCTCACTCAGCTTTCTTCTGGGGCACTAGTTTTTATAAGAGGCAAATGCTATCTGTGGACATGACTAAGTGGAGAATCTGGGCAATCTGGGGTTTTGGAGGTGCTGAGATCCTGACCAGTGATTCTTGTTAATGACATGAAAAACTGATGAATCCCAGTTGTTATTGTCATCTCAGTAATGTAGGAAGATTTCAGACTGTCCTGTTGAAGCTCTGTGGTGACAGCCTCAATCCACCTTGAAGTGTCATGCCTGGGTTTGGTTTTAGCTTGGGTCTGTATGCTCCTCAGAGAGGAGTCATGACCATCTCTAGGATGTCTGCTCTCCTCTCCTTTGTGATGTTGAGATTAGTCCCTGGCCATGGTAGGGACATTTACATCAAGTTCTTCTGTCAGAGATTCTTGCTGCTTTTCAAAGAGTACATTTAAAATGTGTAGTGGATTCCAGTAGAGGCCAGTTGGCTGCTGGGTGCTTTGCAGAGAGACAGGGCAGTAACTGGGCTTCTTCATCCTTCCTCCTTTGACATTCCCAGGGAGGGCTGTGGGCAGCAGTCAGGAAAGGAAAGCTCAACCCTCCCACGGCCCTGTGTGCTGGCCAGGCCAGGCCTGAGTACTCCCTCCAGGTAGACAACTAAAAATTCAGATTGCAAGTCTTCTTCTCCAGTTGAGGAAACCAGGGGGATGGGGAACTGCTGGGATCACTAGGCTCTTGCAGCTCTGGTCCCAGGACTATGGTCCCAGGCTCCATGGGAACCTCTGGGCATTTTGCACCTGTCCTCAGGAACAGAACAGAATGCTGTTCTGTCCTGTTTCTGTTCCTTGATGTGGTACAGTTGAGGGCAAATGCCATGGAGGCCTGCCATAGAAAACACTAACTTCACACCAGGGCACATTGGCAGATACACTCTGGTCCCTGTTCCACATGCAGTTGCCATTTTCCTAAATGCTAACATGAGTGTTAACATAGTTGGACATACAAGATAAGAACCATTTGGCTTTCCTCTGCAGCTTGTTTTTCTCAACAAAATTGTAAATAACAGTCAAGTGTTGGTTTAAGAGTAGAAATAATAGGGGAAATTCTTGTGTTTGGATTGGCCTTCTATGGAACAGTTGAGGAAGGGTCAAGTGTGAAAGCCTGTGTGCCAGAGAGAAAGAGAGAGAGCGCGCGTGCGTTCACACACATGTGAGAGAGAAAAGGGGTACCTGCATGGCTCTCTCAGTGACTGTGGTAGGGAAGCATGGCAGTCCCCTTCACCCTATTGAATCTGCTCTGGGAACACAGGCTGTACCCTCTCCTTACGGATGGCGGAGGTGGTGGTGGGGGGTCAGGGAGGCAGCAGTACCTCTAACTTTGGGGACAGTTTCCCTTCTTGTTCCTGGTAGATTGGGGGTCTGGCACCAAGCCTCTGGCAGTGGTGCCTAGGGCCCCGCCATGCAGAGAGGACTGTGTTTACTCTACAGCATCAGCTGGTTCTGGTTTCCAGCCCTTTTGCAAGTGGTAGTGCCCCTGCCCTGTCCCTCAGTTGAGCACAGGTGCTTTGTGATGGTGACTTATTTTGTGGTTACTAAGGCTCCTTACCTCCAGACCAAGGTTGCCAGGCTGTGATTTTCTTCCTTTCAATTTTTGTCAAGGTAAGCTTTGAGCAGTTTTCTCTGTATTTTCTCCCCATGCCAGTCTGGGGCCTGAGTGAGCCACAGAGTCTTTGCTCTTGTAGAAGCTTGAAAGTACAACAACCACCCTGAGCTCTTCCTCTCACTTAGAGGTCCCAGAGGTGCCCTGGGACTGCCTGAGGCCCCTGGGTCAAGGATTCAACCGTCCTGTCCAGACACCTGCTGGTTACCCTGAGCAAAGCTGCCGTCTTGCCATCCCGGCCTGAGAATAGCACCTACTGTTAAGATGCTTCTGCATGGGAGCTTGTGTCAGGATGCAGTTTAAATGTGCCTTTTCATGTTTGTGTGGAAGAGAAACGAAGTGCTGTAAAAATGTGGAGACCCCTCTTTGTGATTTTGGAAGGGCCAGGTGTCTTCTTTCGAGGGTCACAGAGGGTTCCTCTACTGTGGGAACCTGTGAAGTAATGACAGGGACTTCTACAAACTCCTTAATATTTTGTGTTATTTTCTATCTTAAATCTTGCGTTTTCATCTCTGTGGTGCAGCACTCAGACATTTACATTTCCCAGATGGAGGTGTTGGAAAAAAAGGCAAGATCAAGATTAAGACAGCTGATACTAATTAAGAACACTTCATCTGATATTTGTGTGGCACTTGACACTCAATATGACAACCTTCATTGGGCACGTTGAGGCTGAGGACCTGCTTGTGCCAGACATTGTGACATGGTGCAATGTCAGAGTACCAATGAATGACTAGTCACTTTTAGTTGCATACTAGGAAGGCTGATTGGGTTGGGGGGGTATTCTATCAATGATGACCCTCGTAGTACCCCAAATAAGCTGGGGATGGGAGGACCCAGTAAGGGCGAAGAATTTGTTTTGAGGACAAGACTTGGAGAGCTTGCTAGCAGGGCCGTGCCCTCTGGCAGAGAGCCATCTATTTGGAATCTTTCTTCTCCCCTGTGTCCCAGGTGGGCCCAGCTGGCAGGGTCTCCCAGCACCTACTGCCTCTGATCCCCTTCCTGTACATCTCCAAAGCAAAACCTCTTCTTGGTGAAAAAAAACTAAATACAGGCCAAAGGTCACTCTCAGGTGGATAAGAAGAGAAGAAAGGAGGAATGGAGCTCTATATAAGTAGCAGTGGGAGGAGGCGCACTGCTCTGGAGCCTTTGCTGGTAGGCTGCTTTGGCCTTGGAGAGGTGTGGCCCCTGCACCTAGTTTGGTTTGGTGAACATACCTGGGGCCTGAATATAAACAATGTCTGGGCATTTTTTGCGAGTCTTGGGCAGAAACTTTTTTGGCGATCCTCATATCATCTGTTGGTTATGTAATGTGACAACATGGACATGAAATAGAAACCAGATGTCAGGGCGGAGCAATGGGATTCTTCCCCAGTGAGTCTAGCTGAGCAGGACTAGAGTTTTCTCCTTGTTAAAGCGTTGGATGGCCTTGGAGGAGCGGCTTTGCAGGGACTTCAGGGATTAAACAGAAAATAGAGGTCCTGGCAGAAGGTAAAGTACATTCGCTGTTTAAGAAGCTGTATAGAAATTTTCTGTGCTCTTATATAATTTTGCAGCATTGTTCCCAGTGACCTAGTGACTTGTTTTCTGGAGCCATTTTGGAATGGTTAAACCCATCCTCTGGAGAGCTGAGGATGCTGTGCCCTTTTGACTAGCATGAAGCGTGCCTCTGAAGGGCTGAGGCTTAAGAGTGAAAGGAGGTATGTTTTATGTAGTGGGGGGCTTGCTTGTGTGGAGCCCAAGCAAGGGAGCACTCATAATATGTGCCCTTGCCACTCCCCGGACAGATCCATGAAGGCAGAGGTTGCTGGCAGACAGATCTTAGCACTAGGGGGTGGGGGGGGACTCCAGAATCAGGAGACTCCAGATGTATGCTATGGCTAGATTCCCTGTGTGGGAAGATGGGAGGTCTAGGTTGCCTAGATTCACTTTGCCTGGGCTGCAGAGTGAACATGGTCTTTGTCCTTTTGAACACTGCTTCATCTAGATCAGCAGAGTAGCTCCTCACTTACCAGGCATGGTAGATGGCCCCAGCAGAGTCTGTATTTTCACTGACTAAAAACTCTTCACACCTGCCTTGACCAAACCCCCACACAAGCGTTGAATTCTTTTTTTTTTTTTTCTCTTTGTTCGTATATTCTTTTGTGCATACATTGTTTGGGTCATTTTTCCCTGTTGCCGCCCTCCCTCTTCTCCCCATCCCCCTCGCTTCCAGGTAGAACCTGTTCTGCTCTTTTCTCCAATTTTGTTGAAGAGAAGACATAAGCAATAATAACAAAGACAAAGCGTTTTTGCTAGTTGAGATAAGGATAGCTACACAAGGAGATACCTAGCATTGCTTCCATGCACAAGTGTATTACAACCCGACATGATTCATCTCTACCTGACCTCTTCACTACTTCCTGGTCACCTTCCCATATTGACCTCTGTTGCTTTAAGGTTACTATATTAGCTCCTCTGCAGTGGGGACACCAAACACTTTCAAGTTTTGGGTTTCCTGCCTATCCCCATTCCTCCCATATGTGCTTTCCCCTTAGTGTGTGACCCAAGTCCAACAGCATTACTGCTTTTGCCCTAGATCTAAAGTCTGCATAGGAGGGAGAACATACAATTTTTGGTCTTCTGAACCTGGCTAACCTCATTCAGGATGATGTTCTCTAGTTCCATCCAAATGACAAAATTTCATTCTTCTTTGTGGCTGAATAAAATTCCATTGTGCATAAATACCACATTTTCTTAATCTATTTGTCAGTAATGGGGCATCTTGGTTGTTTCCATAACTTGGCTATTGTGAATAGCACTGCAGTAAACATGGTTGTGCATGTGCCTCTTGAGTAACCTGAGTCGCTTTCCTTTGGGTGTATCCCCAGGAGTGGGATTGCTAGATCATATGATAGATCTATGTTTAGTTTTTTAAGAAGTCTCCATATTGATTTCCAGAGTGGTTGCACTAGCTTGCATTTCCGCCAGCAGTATATGAGGGTTCCTTTTTCCCCACATCCTCGCCAACACCTGTTGTTGTTGGTGTTTCTGATGATAGCTCTTCTAACAGGGATGAGGTGGAATTTGATTTGCATTTCCTTTATGGCCAGAGATGTTGAGCATTTTATCATGTGTTTTTTTTGGCCATTTGAATTTCTTCTTGTGAAAAAGTTCTGTTTAGTTCAGTTGCCCACTTCTTAATTGGTTCATTGATTTTGGGAGAGTTTAGTTTTTTGAGCTCCCTGTATATTCTGGTTATCAGTCCTTTGTCTGATGTATAGCTGGCAAACATTTTCTCCCATTCTGTGGGTGGTCTCTTCAGTTTAGAGACCATTTCTTTTGTTGTGCAGAAGCTTTTTAATTTTATGTAGTCCCATCTGTCCAATCTTTCTCTTAGTTGCTGAGCTGCTGGGGTTCTATTGAGGAAGTCCTTGCCTATACCTATTGCTTCCAAAATATTCCCTGTTCTTTCCTGTGCTAACTTCAGAGTTTCAGGTCTGATATTAAGGTCCTTGATCCATTTTGAGTTTATACTAGTACAGGGTGATAAACATGGATCTAGTTTCAGTTTTTTTGCAGGCAGATAACCACTTTCCCCAGCAACATTTGTTGAAGTGGCTGTCTTTTCTCCATCGTATGTTTTTGGTGCCTTTGTCAAAAATAAGGTGGGCATGGCTGTGGATTCATATCTCGGTCCTCTGTTCTGGTCACTGGTCTTCATGTCTGTTTTTGTGCCAGTTCCATGCTGTTTTTATTGCTATTGCTTTGTAATATAGTTTGAAGTCAGGTATTGTGATACCTCCAGCATTGCTCTTTTTGTTGAGTATTGCCTTGGCTATTCGCGGTCTCTTGTGTTTCTAAATGAACTTGAGGGTAGATTTTTCAATCTCTGTGATGAATGTCATTGGGATTTTGATGGGAATTGCATTAAACATGTAGATTGCTTTTGGTACTATAGCCATTTTTACTATGTTGATTCTACCAATCCATGAGTATGGGAGATCTTTCCATCTTCTGCAGTCTTCCTCTTTCTTCAGGGGTTTGTAGTTCTCCTTGTAGAGGTCATTCACATCCTTTGTTAAGTTTACTCCTAGGTATTTGATTTTTTTTTTTTTGAGGCTATTGTAAATGGAATTGTTTTCATATATTCTTTCTCAATTTGTTCGTTGTTGGTGTATAGAAAACCTTATGATTTTTGTAAGTTGATTTTGTATTCTGCCACCTTGCTGTAGCTGTTTATGGTGTCTTGGAGTTTTTGGGTAGTTTTTTGTGTCTTTAAGATATAGGATCATGTCATCTGCAAATAGTGATATTTTGACAGTTTCTTTACTTATTTGTATTCCTTTTATTTCTTCTTCTTGCCCAATTGCTCTGGCTAGGAATTCCAGGACTATGTTGAATAGGAGTAGGAATAGTGGGCACCCTTGTCTCGTTCCTGATTTTAAGGGAAATGGTTTCAATTTTTCTCTGTTAAGTATGATGTTGGCTATACGTTTGTCATAAATGTTGAGTTATTTTCCTTCTATTCCTAGTTTTCTTAGAGCTTTTATCATGAAGTGGTGTTGGATCTTGTCGAAGGATTTTTCTACATCTATTGAGATGATCAAGTGGCTTTTGTCTTTGCTTCTATTAATGTGCTGTATCACATTTATAGATTTGTGTACATTGAACCACCCCTGCATCCCTGGGAGGAAGTCATCTTGGTCATGGTGAATGATCTTTCTGATGTGTTGTTGGATTTGGTTTGCCATTATTTTATTGAGGATTTTTGCACTGATGTTCATTAAGGAGATTGGCCTATAGTTGTCCTTTTTGGAAGTGTTTTTGTCTGGTTTTTGGATGAGTGTAATACTGGCTTCATAAAATGAGTTAGGCAGTGTTTCTTCCCTTTCTATTTCATGGAAAAGTTTGAGGAGAGTTGGTATTAGTTCTTCATGAAAGGTCTGATAGAATTCAGCTGAGAATCCATCAGGTCCTGGACTTTTCTTTTTTGGGAGACTCTTTATTGCTGCATCAATTTCATTTTGTGTTATAGATCTATTCAGGTGATTAATATCTTCTTGTTTCAATTGTTGGTCATAAGTATCTAGAAATTTATCCATTTCTTCAAGATTTTCAAATTTATTGGAATATAAGTGTTGAATTCTTACTAGGAAAGTCTGCCATACAGTCCCTCTTGGAATCCATTGCCACTAGAGCCAGCTCAGGAAGGTGGAAAGGGATCCTGCTGGCCCCTTGGGCAGTGGACACTTCTAAATTTCAGCTGTCTTTCATAATATGACAGCAGCTCCTATATGTGGAGTACTTGCCAGATGCCAGGCCCCTACTGAATATGATAATCCTGTTTCTTATGTAATCTTTAAAACATAAAGGTAGGGATTTTTATGATCCCTCTTTCACAGATGAGGAAACTGAGGCCCAGAGAATGGCTTGCTCAGGCCCTCACTCTTGGGACCCAGCCAGAAACAGTCATAGGGTGGGCTACTTTTGGCTTTTCATCTTTTTTTTTTTTTTGCAGTACTGGGGCTTGAACTCAAGGCCTTCGCCTTGAACCAATGTACCAGTCCAATTTTTTGTGATAAGGTTTTTCATGGTAGGGTCTCATGAAGTATTTGCCCATACGGGCTTCAAACTGTGATCCTTTTGATCTCTGCCTCCTGAGCAGCTAGGATTACAGGTGTGAGCCACCGGTGCCCGACGCTTCTTTCTTCTTATTGCTATGTAGCCACTTGCTTCAAGATGAACAAGGACAGGCCACTGGGTGTTTGCTGCTGGACATTGTGTGTTGAGTTTGCAGGTGAAGCTTTGAAGCAAAGGGCAGGAGTTCCGACTAACTACAGATCAGGCATGCTGTAGAGTCACGTGTGACTGTTCTTAAATGCGTGGTGGTCATGGAGTGTGTCCAGCCAGTAACTCTTCTGGAATGAAAATGTGAAATACTTGACTTATCTTTGCATTGTTTTGCTTTAAGAGAACCTGAAGAAGTTGTGTACCAGCATTGTTTGTGCAGATGGAATGTGGTGATCAGAAAGTTGTCTGAACAGGTAGGATTTCTCTTAGCATCCTTCTCCTGAGTGGGAGCTGCCCTTTGACTGCTCAGAAAAACATATTTAAGATCATGCGAGTCCTGAGAGGTCTGTATGCTTTCTAGGTGATCATGGGAGCTGCAGAGATAACATAGAGGGTATTGGAGAGGTAGTCTTTCTGACAGTTGAGCCCCCTTTATTGTGACTGGCATGGAGGGCCATTCAAGGTACTTCTTGTCTGGTCCCCATCATGGCCATTGGGCATCACTGGGAGGTTCTTCTGTAGTGCTTTGTTCTAAATATATCCCCTCTTGTTTCTAAAGTAACCCAAGGTTCCCTGAGGGTCCTAGGCACAGTCCATAGCTGTTAGAGATTGGCCATTGTTGGTGGCAGACAGATCTCAGAGCTGTGGGTTCCTAGGGTTCGCAGACTCAATGTATCTGGGGTGGGTGGGCCTCTGCCCTGAACGGGGCACAGAATCTACTCTGGGCATTGTGCCCAGGGCTTTCTTCCTGTGTATTGAAGTTTCTAGATCCTTCTTTGGCTCCCAAAGTGGAAGGCAAGCACAGAGGTGGAGAGGAGGAGTGCAGCCTAAAAAGGTCATCCCGACAGTACAGCCTTTTACAGGTTTCCTGGAGTGCTTCGGGTGGAAGATGAACTGGTGAAAGAGGACAGTGCTGCCTACCCTGGTTGGAGCCCTGTGAGTGTCCTGCCTCTGCTGCTCTGGGTTCAGGACGTGAGCTCCCTCGGAGAGGTGGAGACAGAAGGCCCTGTGTAGCCTGCAGTCTCTTCTAGAAAGTTCTTTCTCAAGGAATTGTCTTGGCCTGGCCTGGTGCAGAGGTTGGTGGGAAATGAGGCTGGGTGGCCCAGTGGTCTGGGTGCTCAGTTACCCAGAGTAAGTGAGATTTGTTCTACCGTAGCTCTTGACGTTATCCCTGTCCACCATTACCAGTAAATCTAGTGGTCTTAGGGCCAGGCCTCTCTGTGCCTCAGAGAATGTAGAGCTTGTAGGGAATGTCAGGGCCTGACTTTGAGCAGGTTCCCCACGGTATGTTTAAATGAAGAGCACTGCTTCTAGCTCTCGTTTTGTGTCACAGTCATAGAGGGCATGAGACTGGAGTATGTCAGGCTGAGTGTGGGGATAAGAAGTCTTGGCCTAGGGTCAGGTATCCAACATACATTGCGGCACCTGGTAGATGACTTCTCAGTGAATGGGGGCCAGATAGTCTAAGGATCTTGTGTCCATCGTGAAGGTTGTCACTCAGTTCCTATCAGTGACCTGCTGGATCTGGGTTGATGAAGCCCCCATAGTCATTTGAGTTGAACTTCTTCTGCCTTCTAAATTTGTAAGAAGCTGGGGATGTAAATGGAAATTGGATCTATTCAGGAAAATGACTCCTCAGGGAAGAGTAAGGATCACCCTAAATGTGTAGAACCAAGACTTACTGAGGTTGGCATGTTCTCTGAGGTCGTCAATTGTCAGATACGTACTTAAATATAATTGCTGTCATTATTAAGCCTGGCCTTCTTGGACACTAAGAATAACTTCAACTGTGGGGGAACACTGTGACGTCAAGTGATCTGAAATACTAGGTGCTTCTATATTTCTTTTATCTTTGCTGCCTACATGAACAGTTAGTATGTTTAGGTTCATAGTCCATGAGGGCAATGACAACCTTGCTCCTCATCACACTGAGGGGATGGAGTGAGAGGAGTGCCCAGAATTGAGTTAGTGACTTAAATGAAACTAAGCTGCATGTATGTAGGTAATTTGGACATGGTTGAAAATCAAACTCAGTTTTTATTTCTATAAACCTAGAAACTTCTAGAACTTGTTTTTGCATTCTTTTTGAAAATAATTCATGCAGAACAGTGTTTTATAATATACCAAAAAAGAAAGAAAGAAAAGGAAATTGGAGCGCTCCACTCTTTTCCTTCTGGGCTTGGTAGAATGGACACCCCACAAAGAAAGGGCAGAAGTGAGAGCTGCGGTGCACCAGTACGTACCTTGTGCACCTGGAGGACGTTCTTAGCTTCCCAGAGGACACATACTCCTCAGTAAAAATGGTATAGGCCCATGATTGCCCACTGACACCAGGCTGAGCAAAGCTGTTAGGGCTAAAGGGGGACAGAACTCCCTTGCCCTTCTGCTGAAATGGGAGCAGGTGAGAGGTTTGCCAAGCAAGCTCCCCATGCTGCTGCTGATGTGACTACCATCTGTCACTTTCACAGACCTACAGACCAGCACCACAGATGAAAACTGCCTTTGTGGACAAAACACAGCAGAATGCAAATCAGATGGACGTGGCTATGTCCATGCTATTCAAGTTGCTCTGTCATCTGTGCCTAGGTGGTGGAGCCTCCATGGCTGAATGTGCCTCACATGAAAGTTCTCTTAAGAACCAATCCCCAGGCTAGCCAGAAGAAAGCGTTGGGCTCTCCTTCTTGACCTGGGGCTGGGCAGTTAGATTGTGTGGACCTTGCCATGTGGGTCACCACAGAGACCTTGGGCCCCAGGGGTTTTGTGTTTTCATATGTATATCTTTTTGTTTACTTTAGAAAATCACCACAGTAGAGTCTGTCCCTTTTTAGCAGCAAATGTTTGCATAGAGCAGTTCCTAATGTCTATTAAGTTGACTAGGAAACAGTTCACCCCAGTGTCTGCTCACATGGTGTGGGGGTGGCAGCTTCATTGAGGGCTTCTGACCGCAGGAGGCTGGCAGAGGGGCCCTGCCATCCATGTACTTTGTTCCTCCATCCTAGGTCTCTGTAAAACAGCACATCTTTTAAAGAATAACAAGTTTATAAGAGGCTTCAGCAGTTGATTTTGCACTCTGAGTTTGGGGGACATTGTTGTGTCTGTTACATTACACTCTGCCCTCACAGAAGCTCTGAGTTAAGCAGAGCCTGTGCTGTTAATCTGCTGTTTCAGTTTATTAATAATGTGAGTATCAGCATGCCACCACCTGGTGTCAGTTCATGCTTATGATGTGCTTGGTGTTTGCATGGCTTATTTCATGTAATCCTCATAGCAGGTAATGAAAGTACTTGCAACAGATCCCACTCCCATGCTGCTGTCTGTATCAGGCTCCCACTGACAGAGGCTTCCTAGCTGTGGGCTTTGTGTACTTGCTCCTTTCATCCTCATTTTATATATGAGGTTAAATAGCTGATCTAAGGGGGACTGCTCTAGGTTAGAGGCCAGAGTTGTGGCCATAGTGTGAGTCTACAGCATCATCCCAGCTCACAAGGTGTGTCGTCAGAAGGGACAGGATTGTGCAGGCCCAAGGCTGATACGGATGAGGTGTGGGGCACTAGAGGCAGGTCTGAGTGAAGGGCTGGGGAGGAATAATAGACAGAGGTCAGGTGATTGCTTGGCCAACAGCTCTCTCGCAGTGGCTCTCCTTTAAAATACCTCCCTCAAAGTAGGCCGAGTCTGAGGGATGGTAGAGACCAGGTGCTGTGCTCATTGTCAGGGGCCTGAAGTGAGAATTTTAGGGGCTGGTTGTGTCCGCCAAATGTCACTGAGTTACCTGGTTCCTACCACTGTGTAGATTGAAAGGGAAAAGAACCCACTGAGGAGTGTGCAGTAGTAACTGCCCTATGGATTCTTGCGCTGGCAAGCTGCTCTTTCTCAGTTCTCTGCAGATTGCCTGAATCATGCTGAGGAAGGCTGGTGGTCTTTGTGAACCGGGTGGCCTTCCACGCTCTGCTTCTGTATTCCAGCTTGGCAAATCTTTGTGGTAGCCCTACAAAATCAGCTTGTCACTTTTGATTTGAGTAACCAAGTACAGTTGTTGCTAATTTTGCTTTGCCCTTGACTTTGAAGTGAACTTGCTCAAACATCCTTGAGAATTTCAGCTTGGTGCTTCTTTTGGGTTCTGGGCTTTGGCCACTGCCTGCTTGTTCATTACATAGGACACCATGCACTGCTTTGTGAGGAGATGGTTCTCCACACAAAATGGAGTTTTCATTCTTAAAGTGAAACCCACAGAAGGTCCGGTCTCCTTGTCTCCTGAGCACAGTAGGTTCAGGAGTGTTCTGACTGATTCGGCATCAATAGTGGTCATTGTCCATGGCTGGGGAACCATCCCCAATTCCACAATGAAGGGCTCAGGGTCCTAGAAAATGTGGGTAGACTCAGATATAGGTGTGACTTCTTTGTTGGCAGTGATGAGCAGGGCAGCTGGTGGAGAAACAAAGTGTGTCAGGCCTGCCATCTAGTCACCTCATTATGTCAGTGTCTGATCTCACCACTCTCTTATTTTTCTTCATGAAGAGACAAATAAAGCACCAGCAGGAGTTAGAAATGGGGACCTCTGTGAAGGCCTGACTTGGGCTTATTGATTCTTGGCCTGTGTTCTTGTCCCAGGCTACTTGAAGTGAACTTGCCCAAACATCCTGGGATGTCTACTTGTGGCAGGTAGAGGAGCATTCCATTGAGTCCCCCAGGCAAGAAAAACATTCCCCTGTAGTGAGACACTCATGTAACATGAGACACACCACCAACTCCTAACTTTGATGGTGGCTGCCATGTGAGACACTGCGTGACAGAGCATGGGCAGAGGGGAGATGGAGATGCCCTCCCTTCCCAGAGAGTGCCTGCAGCTGGTAAGTGAAGGAGGGGGAGACAGGCTATCCACCATGGAATGCTTGTTGCTTTTGCCTGCCATGGCCCCTGTGGAGAGACCACATTCCTCATCAAGCAGAGAAGATGGGCATCGGGGACTGGGTGTTGTTTTCTGGGGTCCAGAGTTGGGTCAGAGTTCATCTTCCTAGATGAAGTGGACCAGACAGGACACTAATCAGAGAGCCCTTACCCCAGGGAGGGTCTCACATGGGTCCTTGGAGACAGGCTTCTCTATGTCTTTTTGGAGCAACATAGGCACAAATGGATGGGGTGAGCAAAATGAGCTTCTTGCTGTTCTCTCTCCTGCCTTTATTCCCACCACCAGGCAATAAACAATCACAGAAAAAGGATAAAGGCGTCAAAGAGCAGTCTTGGAAATCTGCAAGGACTTGTAGGGAAAACCTATGTCCTGCTCCCCCTGGGTTCACCAGGAGATTCAGGTATGCAATTTCCACCGCTGAATTTTCATTCCTGTTCCACAGGAAATCTCAACCCAGCCTCACCCTCATTTGGGGAAGAGTCAAGTACAGTTGGGAATTTTTTTTTTTTTTTTTCCTGCTACTTGGAGGAAGAACAGATACTGGGATACAAAGATGGCTTTATGAAAAGTAGTGGCTTCCCTGGCTCTCCACTCTAGAACTTTCTCAAAAAAGAATGTGATTATAGCTACATTGCCCATTAGGGGAGCCACTAGCCAGGGGTGGCTGTTGAGCACTTCATGGGTGACTAGTGTTGACTATGAACTGAACCCCAAATTAAGTTAAATTAAATTTCACTAACCACCGCATGTGGCTACATACAGTGCTTCTCTAAGGAAGGCCCTGGACTAAGGGTTTGTGGTTCTTCATTCACTTACTTGAATATATAGGGCATAATCCTTTTGAACTTTCCAATCAGCATGGAAGCAGTAGTGTTAGATTGTAATGAGAGTGTTGCACCAGTGAATGGCCTGGCTGGGTCAGTGGTTACAAGTCTGTCCCTCCTCAGGGCTGTTTGGGAGACAACAGCAAATGCAACTCTGTGTGACAGGCAGGGACATTCTAATTGTTGGAGGCAATGAGGTATTCATTTAGACTTAAAGAGCAGAAACTCCCTTAATGGCATGGATAAGAGGGGCTTGTTGATGGGGTATAAACCATAGTGGCAGAGGGGATTCTTCAGTGGTGGTCACTTGTGTTCTGTCTCCCCACTCTGGTCTTTTCCTCTTTCCCCAACTGCTGTGTTCCCGGCTCTGTAACTGGAAGCTTTCACCCTGTGTCCCATCACTCATTGGGTTTGTCTGGTGTGTTCTCCTATGAAATGTCTGGGAACAGAACAGAAAGCTGGCATGGCAGGCAGTCAGACTCGGCTGCCTGGACTTGGTGCAGTATCTGTGCAAGTCAGTGGGGTTAGTTGCACGTGGCACCCTATGCCAGGTTCACGGGGGTTTTCCTTTCCCAAGGAGTACTCCTTTATTTCTGTGGATGCTATTGAGAATTGCTTGACTCAACATATAGGTGTTGGCCATTAACCTGTTAAAACATTAATACAAACTGACACAGAGGGCAGCATCCACTGTTCACCTGCAGTCAGTGTCACCTCATATGTGACTTTCTTCTTGTTTCTACATGCAGGCACCTGAGTTATGTGAAGGAATCATCTGGGTGATAGGACCAACTAAGTAAGTATTTTGCTCAGGGTGTTAAACAAATGAGAGTGACTCTGTCCTGGCTATTGTACCTTGCTTGGCAGTAGTCTTTCTGTTGTTAAAGGACAAAAAGTAATAAACAGAAGTCCTGTGGTACAGGTAGCCCAGGGAAGTTGCATTTTCCCTCCAGTGTCCAGTCAGTATATCAACTTTTGGAGAAGATTGATGGTGGCAGGGGCTGTTTATGCCAGTGTCTGACTGTTTGAAACAAGAGGTGGGATGGAATGAAGAGGTGCTGAGTCCTTAGGACCCATTTTTGAGGGAATAGTGCTGTGTATCATATAGCACTGTAGGTCTCTGAGAGATTGTTAGTAGTTCGGGGTTTTATTTGTCTCAGTTCCATCCTAGTCTAGCCTCACAGGAGAAGAAGTGTAATGATTTCCATGTGATGTGTCCTGGACTGATGAGCTTCAACAATGATTCATGATTTCGTGAGGTGGCATGCTGCTCACTAGGGCTTTGATGAAGCAGAGTCTGTAGTGAGGCTGCTGTGTGGGCCTCTGAGGAGTTAGGAAGACTAAAAGAGGAATCCCCCACAGGGTACCTAGCTTTCGTTAAGTGATGACAGTGATTGCAGCAACTAGGGTTGCTTGGCCTCTAGAACATCACAGTGTGTGCACACTTGGACTTCAGGTTGTCCCAGGATCTCCCCTGAGATGCAGAGGCTCTGGCATGTAGAATTCCCCACCAAGTTTCAGGTTCTGCAGACGTCCTGTCTCCCTGTGAGGCCCAGGTTTCTGCCAGCATCTGAGAAGCCACAGCTTGTCCAGGGGCCCAGCCAAGTCAAGAATCCAATTCAGTCTTTCTGCTTCAGGGACACCCAGACATTCTTTCTTGTTCTCTGGGCCTGCTTTCGTCCAGACATTGGGCAGAGGAGGCATTTGGTTTGGTGTTCCTTGTTTATGTTTAAGTGCATTCAATTTTATTATGTGAAGTACATTTGCCCTTGAGGACTACAGCAAACACATTCACAGACCTGTGGTACCAGGTATCTCTCCAAATTATAGCTAGTTCCTATCTTTCATTAGCATCTTCATGCCTATGTTAGCAGTGGAAGAGTGGTGACAGCAGCGTAATCATGACTGGACTTGAGGTCTCTGTGGCATAAATGTGTTTTCTTTGAATTTGAAGAATACTGCTTGCCTTTGTGTCTAAAAATTTTGATTTTACCTTCTAGGTCTTGATTTTCTAAAAAGTTCTACAGGATGAACCCAGGTTTTCTGAGATTTTCTTTCTGTGTTTGTGATCCTTGGTGTTAGCTGTGCCTGGTGGGTCTGCTCAGGGAAAGTGCTGATGTGAGGGGTTTTATGGAAGCTCTTGGGAGGTATCCTAAGATAGGAGATTAGAGTGACTTCCAGAGAGCTGCTGGTGTGGCCTGGTGCTCACAGTTTTAACTAGCAGTAAACAGAGCTAAGGAGAGCCACCTGTTGAACATAGACGTGGGCTCCTTGTGTTTGTTGAGGTGAATTTTGTTGCTTAAGGGCACCACAATGCAGTGAGTTTCCACAGTGGCTCAAATCACATGGTGAGTGAGCCACAGAGCTCAGACTTGAACTCTGCACCTCTTTGTGTCCTGTCCCTTTAGGGTCTGGATGTAGTGCTTTGTGTCATGCCCTCAAGTAGGGCCTTTGTGGCTGGCCACAGTTCAGTGACACTGTGTAGGGTGGGCCCCTTCCAATGTGGAGTCCACTCTGGAGGGCTGTGATGCACATAGCTTCCATGTTGGCACCTGAGCAGGCCACAGACCTATCTATTCCCTGCTCTGAGGTTGGGGCCATCATTTACCTAGGTAGATTGTTGGCTTGAGTGTACTCACCCTTGCTCACCTCATTTTCAGTGCCTTATGCCATCAGGGACGTTTTTGTAGTTGGACAACAAAAGCTCTAGAGGGTGATTATTGGCCTTCATCTTGGCTTCCAGAAGTCCTTCTTGTGTCCCTGACTGGTCCCAAGCAAGGACACAGGCCAGCCTTTACAGTAAGCAGCATGAAGCTTAATTCTTATTTGTTCTTTGTATAAAAATGAACAGAAATGTGAGTTTTGTTATTTTTTTCTGTGTCCAAGGAACATCTTTTGGAAGCCATTTAGCTCTCTGTTCATTTCTTTGGCAGGAATAATCAAATATTGAATGTCAAGGCCTGCTGAGCGGGTATGATCACTAATCCAGTGCTGTCTAAGTTAATTTGCTACCCAGAGTTCTCTAGGCTGAGGTTAAAGATGAGTCTTGGGCCCCCTTGGCCCAATAGAAATTCAGCTCCAGAATCTGGGATGTGGTGTGAGCAGTATCTCTCTGTATGCCTGGCTACTGTCACCTCTGGGATAGGAACTGCCTCAGTTTACTACATCATGACTTACTTTCAAGAAGAGAGCAGAGGTGATCATATGAATGCAAAAATCTTTAAAAAACAGAAAATAAAACTGCAGGTTCTCTTAAGTGCCAGCCAGCACTGTGACCCTGATCTGCGGGGGCCCTGGAAGGTAGTTGAGACCATAGAAAATTTCCTGGGGTGACCTTTAGAATCAAAGCATTGGTGCTCAGATGGCGAGACTGCAACCAATGAAACCAGAAAAGCCTGAGAAACAGCCAAGGTGAGGGCACGCTGGGTCAGGGCTGTGCCTTCCCATACATTGCCACTGGGTTAGAGACTCTGGCACGAGGTTGATGTCAGAGCCTTGTTCATGCCAGTTGATACCATCCATGCCCATACACATACAGCCAAGCATGCCCCGTGTGTTGACACGTGTGCTTATGTGTAGTGTTTGTGTGCAAGCATGTACACACATACTTTGGGAGTGATTTGCTTTTCTGGCTTTATGGGTAGAGTGCTCAGACCCAGCTGCTGGCTCTGGGTCATATTCTGCCAGGCTCTGGCTCTTGTTCAGCCTGTTTCCCACTGGGTGACCTTGGGTAGCCCCTGAGCCTCTCTGTGCCTCCTGGTTCTCATCTATAAAATGGAGTGATACTGCCTTCAGGTCTCTCAAGCTTGCTGCTCAATTGCTACAACTCCTGGCTCTTATCTTACTTAGGGAGGGCGGAAGCCATATTACCCTGACAGAAGCTTCTGCAGGTGAAGTGCTTGTCGGTGGAAGTCTTGGAAGAGTAAAAGGCTCAGGAAAATGGCTCACTTACAAAAGAACAGTTCCTGCAGTTTTGAAAGGTACAGGCCATAGAGAAATACTTAGAGCTGGCTTCCTTGGTCTGTTTGTGGAGGGAATCCTGGTAGTGATTCTGATGTCATTAGTTTTGGTGAGGACAGTTTATTTCAGAAATGATGTAATGGTCAACCGAATGGTCTACCATAGCAAAGTAGACACAAGCAGAGTGAATAGCCTTTGAGAGGCAGGAACCTGGGGAAACAAGCAGTACAGTAAGGGCAAGCCACCTCTGAGCTCACAGTGATGCTCTGTGTTCCCTACTTATAAAGCAGCACCTGTTTAAAAAGAATAAAACCTGTGAAGAAAGCCAGATGTGGTGCTTCTCTCTCCCACCCCCCAAATCTCAGCACTTGGGAGGTAGAGACAAGAGGGTCTAGAGTGAACCCAAGGCAAGCCCAGGCTACATAGTGAAACTGTCTCAATATATGAATTAAAAAAGGGATAGGGATGTAGCTCAGTGGTAGAGAGCACTTGCCTAGAAAGGCCCTGGGTTTGATCCTCAGCGCAACAGAAAAACCAGAAACTCAAACAAAAGCCTGTGAAGGTGGGGGTGTGGGAGAGGATCCCTTGGAATCTCCTCCCAGTCTTTTCACCCGAGGTCCCTTGTAGCTGCCTTATTGTCGTTGTTGCTATTGTTTTAAGCCCAGGGTTTTGCTATATAGTTCAACTGACCTGAAACTCAGAATTCTCCGGCCTCAGCTTCGGGATTGCTGGTATAATGGGCCTGCACCATGACGCCTGGCTTGTTGGTTTTTATGTAACAGCTTCCTCATGAACTGAAATAGACTACTTTGCTTTCACCTTTGCTGGCTTACCATGCACACTGGCCCATATTATGAAACCCTTTGTAAGGGCAGTGAGAGTCTTTTTTTGTGGGACTGAGTACCTCACCCTGCTGAAAGCTAGACTTGCAGGTATTCTTTGACCTCCTTTACTGGCTTTCCTGGAGTGATCGTGGGCCTAACCAATGGTGCTTGGGCCCATCTGGCTGCATGTGATCCTGAGGGAGGGTGACATCTCAGTGAACTTGGGAGGCCCTGCTGTGCTGGTTCAGAGGTGCCGGGGCATGGCTGCCTCTCCTACAGAGAAGCTCCTGCTGCCTCCAGTTCTGTCCTTGCCTGATCCAGCCATTTGGACTCTGGGGTGACATACTGGTCCCCATTACACTGTCTTCTCCCAGGAAAGACACACCGCAAGAAAGAGACCTGCCTCAGACAGGGCTCCTTGCTTTTCTGTACCTTAGCATTAGGTCTGTTTCCTAAACACAGGGGTTCTAGCTCTGGTTTTTTTCCTGTACCCACCACTACCACCACCATCTCTGCCCTGGCAGCTGAGTAGACCTCAGATTTCCCATCATCCTGTTCCCCAGTTTCCAGAAGCTCCCTCCCACAAGGCGGAACTGATCTGACAGCCTTCTTCCATAGCCCTGCCAAGAGCTGACATTGCCCTTGTCCCCACCATGACAGGATATGCCTCATGTGACTCCTCCTGCCTTCCCCTCTGGCTTTGGGTGTCCCTCCCTTCTAAAGGGGCAGCTTCTGAGTGTGAAGGTGGTCTCCAAGCTCCTCTAGGTGACAGAGTATGAAGGGATCTTCTTCGTTAGCATTACTGTGACATGCTCTAACTGTGCGGTAGTGCACGTGGCAAAGCGTGCTGTTGGACCTGACAGTGGCTGTCTGTAAGGCAGGCAAGTCAGGTGGCAGAATGTGGGCTGGGGGGGAGCTGGGGGTAAGCTGGGAGGCTCAGCTCTCTCTAGACAAGTTTGCTTTCTCTTTTCTCATTGCAAGTAGGTGATTTGAAGTCCTCCTGTAATGTTTAGGGTTCGAGGGCCCTAATGGGTGCTTAGCAAATACTTATTATGTGTTTCCCTACTAAAAAGGCTTTCTTAGGAAGGAAGGAGTCCAATGTTGCTAACTTTGGGGCTTTCATGCCATCCATTTAGACATATTTCTGGAGAGTTTATGCTGTGCTTGCAGATAAGTGCAGGTGGCTCTTCAGGATGGTGAGTGGAATGGTAGGGTGCATTTGTTGCAGGATACTCAAGAGGTGTGCTGTGATCTTCACACCTTTGGATCTCCTCTCTGCTTCTCTCCTGCTTCCTGTCCCCCTAGCACATTGGGGTAGTCAATGTCTGACCTTTATGCTTTGGACTGGGGTCCTTCTTTGTATCTGCTCTTACTAGGTTCTGCCCTCACTGAGGTTGGCTTATTTCCCTTTGACTACAGAGGGCAGTCTGAAATGGAGTTTTCTTCACCCAAAGCTGGGGAGGGTCAGGTCCTGGCCACACCTCTCTGGGGGAACACGTAGAAATTCAGAAGCCATACCAGTGCTCTGGGAAACCCCAGAGTCGAGAAGCCAGCTGGGCTTTGTTTAAAGTGTCTTTCCAGTTTATTATTTCAAGGAATCTCTATCCCATGAGCCTCTTGATCCCTTCATGACACTGTCTTAGGAAAAGCAGTTCTGAGGACTGGCTGAACTAGAGCAGGTGTCAGGAAGAGAAAGCTGCTTCCTGGTGTGACCCAGTACCTCGGCTGGCATGTGAGATGAGGTAGGAGGCTTTGGGCCATCTGGGAGCTGGCAGTTAGCCAGACCTGAACCCGCAGGCCAGCAACAGTTTCTTAGTATATTTCTATAGGTACATTCAGTTGTCATTAAAAAAATATGAACAAAATTATGTCTACTAGAGTTTACTATTGTTTAAATGATAAAATAAAAAGCATACTTACTTCCACTTGATGAGCTGAATGGGGTTTGCTGTTAGGTGCCTTTTTCCACTTGGCTTTTGGTCCCTGTAATTTTTGTTGGATTATTTAACAGAGACAAGTCATTCAAAAGTCCATGTGAATGGTGGCCTCTTTGGCCACTACTAGCTTTCTTCTCTTCCAAAAAAAGTAAGAAACCAACAGAATCTTCTCCATTTTTGGTTTAGTAGTTTGTGATTGTGGACGTTTGGGGTACTCAAATCACACACATTATTTGACCTCACCTATTACTTTGGTTTTAGTGCTAGTATATAATTTCTACTTGTTTTTCAGGAATAAAGAGATGCATTTTAAATTAGACCTGTATTTTCCAGGCTCCATTTGCCTGCTCACAGTGGTACAGGGCTCTTGTTGGGTGGCTTGGTCACTGCCCATCAGATTTGCTTGGGTCTGGGTTCAGTGACTGTAATGTTTACTAGATTGCTATTCTCATCACAGAAGCTCTCAAAAGCCTTTGCGTCACACAGTTGGCAAACAATAAACGCCACACAGGGGCTTGCATTCTTATCCCAGAGCAGTAAGTGAGAGCATTTTGATCACTGCTGGGCCAGGCCAGGATAAGCTTCAGGCCTCAGTGTGCCTGTGGACCAAAGCAAAGGGGCATTGCTCTAGGTATCCTGGCAGTACCTGCATCATGGAGAGTTCCCTGCATCTGGGCAGGACATCCCACACCCAGGATACCCCCCACTCTCAGGAGCGTGCCTGGTCCCTGGGCTCCTGGCTAGGCCCCTACTTGCCCTGCTTCTGTGGGAGCACCTAGTACCAGTTGCCAGCCTGAATGATGCTCTGCTCTGAGAGCTGTGGCCTGCCCAAGGAGCCACTGCCAGGCTGCAAACAAAGGACTGACCAGCAGCAGGAGTGACCTCTGTAGAACAAAGGCTCATTTTCATGAAAGTGTGGTCTATGCCAGGGATGGTAGGGCTCCATGGGCTCTTTTGAGCCTTAGTTCTTTCTCTAGAAGGTGCTGTTAGCCATTTAAAAGCTCTCTGAAGATTTAAAATGCATGGACTTAAAGAACAAAATAAAAAGCACCCACATAGATAGCTCTTGTGCTTCCCCTTGCCATCCAGGGCTGTGGAGTAGAAGTTAACCTAAATTAGGAAGATAATTGTTCCTGTGTTAATTGCAGGTTGTCGTCTAAAGCAGCCCCAGCAGAATGCTGGTTGCAGGCCTCCCATGGGTTATTGTGCTGCCACTCGAACAGTTGAAGTTCCAGAAAGGGGGGTTGGTTGGATTCACTTATTTCTGAGCTATCTTCCAGTTCCATGGTCTCTAGGAGACCAGAAGATCTTCTACTGTTTTTTTTTTTTTTATGAGAGATTGGGTCTGACTTATGTAGCCCATCTGGCCCTCAAACTCACATACTCCAGCCTCAGCTTCAGCCTACCCATTAGCTGGGATTACAGGCATGTGCCACCATACCCAGGTTTAACCTTCTCTTTAAAATCCTATTTCTGGCTGTTCGCATTCTCTGGGACCTCATCCACTCCCCCAGCTCTTCAACACAGATGACACAAACAAACACCCATCTATTTTCAGCGTCCTGGTCAGTGTCACAGCTGTTGTGGCTTGTGCATGCTGGCTAGCAAGGCTGTCCTTGGCCCAGCACTTGGTCCTGGCTAGCCTGGGCTGGCCCTGGCAGGTCCTTTCATTGCACTGGTTCTTGGCTTTCTTCTTCACAATACCCACTAGTACTTGAGATGGCTCTGCAGTGAACCATGTTGAACACAGGCCTCAGGGAGGGTTCTGTTGGGCTTTCTTTGTTAGGAACGTAGACTTCTGTTGGAAGGCCTTCCGGGGATGTAGTCATCCTGCGGGGCGTATACTAGGAGCTGGGGGTGGACAGCTTCCTCCAAGCGGCGTTTTCTCCTCTTCAGTTTTATTGCTGCCTGGGTCAGCAGCAAGAACAGTGGGGACACCCAGCACTAGTGATGTGGGAGCATCAATGATCTGGGGACAGCCAGCACCAGTGCATGCTCATTTTATTGCTGAAAGACATTTTTATCCATGTGTATTGTGGGGAGAGGAAATGGTAAAGACCTTAGTACCCTCCCATATCACTGATTGTTTTGGAGGGATGGGATTTGGAGCATAACCCTTAAAGCAACCAAATTGGAGGGCAAGCTCCAGGAACAGATGTGGACCTACACACACATTCCAATATACCCTGATACCAGCATGGATGGGGGCATCATGGGTGCCTTCATGTCACTAGGTGTCCACACACTATTGGTGCTAGGTACCCACGTTGTTGGAGCTGGGTGTTTCAGAGTCATTGGTGCTGGGTTCTGATGTCATTGGTGCTGGGTGTCCACATAGTCATCAACAGTGAGTGTTCTTTTAGTCCACCCTTATGAGGAGACTCTTATTTCTTTATAGACAAAGAATTATCTGAGAACAGGGAACCATATAGGAATAAAGTTTGATAATGTGGAAATGTTAGGTCACATTTAGAAAGAAGCAAATTTAATAGATTAGGCCAATTAAATGAAATAAAAGCTCTATAAACTCATGTGACTTTATTGGGGTGATCTGGTTAGAAAATGGCATGTCTTTTTCTGTATTGATAGGATTTAGTTTATTCTCTTTTTTGCTTTACCTAATATAAAACGATGAGTCAAGACTGATGCTCTTTTTAAAACATTAAGCATGTAATATTTTGCAGGGGGATATATTGTGAAATTTACATATGTGCTTACAACATATCTTAGTTAGATTTACCCCCTCCATGGTTGTAAGCATATATGTAAATATCACAGTGTATCCCTCTGGTGCTCTTTTAAAACTTTAGGAATAGTGAACAAAGAGTGTGGTGTTAGAATGATTTGGAGAATGATTTTGAAGGGAAGGTTACTACAGATTTAGAGTATGTGGGACTGACAGTTACAGCAAAGGCTGTTCTCAGTTTGGGCAGGCTGAGATGTGGGCAGAGCCATCCTTGCTGGGCCTGAGCCTGGGCCTGCATTATCAGGCTGGGAGACCTTCTGAGTTCTGTCAGTAGGGGTGCACTCCTGTGTAGGTGGCGCTAGGGGGCTCATCTGCAGCCTAGTGACTGGTACCCAATTGACTGCCAAAGGCTGCTGGTAACTCCTGTGGTGTGGGTCTCCTTGTCTCAAATTTTAGTGTCTTGAGGGAAAGAGCATTGTTGCTTTTCTGTTTGTGTTTGTTACTGGTCCAATGCTGAACACACACTTGTGATTCAGGAGGGCTTTCCTCCTTCAGAAGGAAAAGATATTATTGTAAAATGTTTTACTCGGCTGACTTACATGTGTGCACACATGTAAGGACATTTGCAAAAGTAGTTCCTCTATAAAGTTATAGCTGGACTGAGCCAAAAAACAAAACTTTCCTTTTGTGGTTAATACTTTGCATTTTATTAAAAAACCCAAAATACGAGCCAAAACTTGCCTAAAAGGCTATAAAGATAACACTGTGTATTTTTCTCTTAAAGCTTTGAAGGTTTAACTCTCATATTGGAGTCTTTGGAGTCGGGTAGGGGTCAGGTCCATTTTCCTTTCATGTTGCTAGCCACAGTGTAGAAGCTTCACCTTTTCCCATAGCCAGTGCACTATCAGCCTATCATTCATCATGGTCAAGTTCTGTCGGTGTCTGGCTTTGGCTATGCAGTGTGCAGGAGCCTGACCTGGGGCCCTCTGGGCACTGTCCTCTTTACAAGACCTTTAGCACAGCTTCAGCATCTTAGGGCTCCTCTGCTGCCACCTGCCTGTGAGTGTCCCCAGCACTCCTGGGTCTGTGTTCCTTTTACAAAGCCAAGGTGAAAATTTCATCAAAGACATGGACAAATTTGGAGGAGAATTGTCATCTTTTTTTTTTTGGTTTGTTTGTGTGGCTTATCTTTCTATTGATCAGGGTCATCTGTAGTGTCTTTTTTTGTCAGTGCTGGAGAATGAATCCAGGACCTTGACTTCTGTAATGTCTTTCAACAAATTTTTATTATTTTCTCCATAAAGGTCCAGCACATATTATGATAAACATTCTTGGGTAGACCGTAGTTTGTTTTCTACTATAGACAATGTCTTTCTTTTACATTAAGTTTTCTGTTGTTTTTGGCAGTGCACTTGGCTTTTGCACTTTATTTTCATATCTACTCACTTCACTATTCTAAAATTTTATAATCTCAATGTTTTTCTGCAACTTCTTCAGGGCTTCTAAGACAAAGGCTGTTAATTGTTGTGGTGACAGTTTTGCCTCTCCCTCTCTAGTTACTGATTTATTTTCCCAGTCTTACACTACTGGCCAGGAGTTCTAGTTCAGTTCCAGCTAGGGGTGGAGACACCTGCTTCCATCTGTCACCCTGGATGTGAAAGAAGGTGTCTCATGCTTCCTAGTGCAAGAGTGAGTTTGACAGGCTGCTGTAAACTCTCTTTTCCAGCTTAACTTCGCAGTGACCAGATTTCCTTTGCTGAATGTTTTTATTGCATCTATCGTGATGTCTGGTGGTTTTTTTCCTTCTAATTCATGAATGCGGTGTATCACAGTTATACTCTATTCTCCAGACCTCCTTTGACTTCTTGCCATTAACTCATCTTGTGTATGATAAAACTTACCTCTTTAGACTTGGCTCTATTAGGTTTGGAGTACTTGAAGATTTTTCTTCTTTGTTTTTGAATTTGATGTCAGTTTTGTTTTTAAACTTTCTGGAAGAATTTAATATTAGAATTTCGTATTTCTTGCATGTTTAGAGAAATCAAGCTCTAAACCTTTTGGGGTCATTTTTCCTTGGTGGTTTGATTTTTTAGATGCTCACAGTCTTTAATGGTTACTGACAGTCCGACTTGTTAATTCTTGTGGGATCAGTTTAAAGGGATCTTTTAGGAACCTGTTCCTTCTATTTAAAACTTTAGACTTTATTGTTCATATTTCTTTACCTTTGAAAAATCTCTGCTGGAGTTTTAGTTAGGTATAGGTACCCTGTTTCATTTCTAACATTACTATTTATCCTTCTTTCTGATTAGTCTTTGTTTTATTATTTCTTTAAGAATCAACTTTTGACTTCATTGGTTCTCTTAGTTGTATGTTTCTCCCCTCATCCCCTCCTCTCCCCTCTCTTTTCCTTTCCCTGACTGTGTCCTGGTGTTCTTTTTCTGACTTCCGAGGCTGGATGTGTGGCTCCTTATCTTCGGTCTTTCTTCTCAAAGCTGCACCTTTAAATATAGTGTGAATTGCATACATACAGCATGTATTGACATGTAGCATTCCATTTTCATCCTAAATTTTTCCAAAAACACATTGATAATACTCATCTTTGACAAGATGGAAACGAATGACATTTTTAAGAATGGTTCTTAAAATGGAAAGGACCCACTTTTATGGATCTGATGATGATACAATCTTTATTTATTTATTTTTTTGTTAAATTTGAGAATGACTATTTTGCTCTCTTTATCAGATTTCAAGATGACTTTTTCTTTTTCTCCTCCCACCACATGCAGGGGATTTTTCCCTATGTGAAGACTCCCTTGGGCTTACTTCTTTGTGCCCAGATAGTGTGAATGTCAGCATAGCTTCCTTCCCTCCCTCCCTCCCTCCCTTTTTCTCCCTGGCTATATGTAACATCTTTAGTGTTTGGGAGATCACAGTCTTGTTGTATGTTTAGGTATGGATTGCTCTTTGTGCTCTTGGCTTTTGTTTTCTTTCTTTGCCTATGAATTTGTCTTTGTGTCAAATCTGGAAATTTTCACCTAGTATTTCTCCCCGCTCCCCCAAGTATTTCTTCAAGTATTGTCTTCATTTTTCCCTTCTGGGGTCCTGAATAGACAAATGGTAACTTTCTCATTTTGCTGTTCAAGGTTCTTTACCTCTCCTTGTAGTTCTCGCTCAGTTTTGCCTCTCACTATTCAACTGATTTCTTCACAGCTGTCTTCTAATTCACTTGCTTTTCTTTTTTGGGTTTGTGTGGTATCTATTGCTTAAAGTATCCATTGAGGTCTTTTTTTTTAATTGGTCAGTTGTACTTTATTTTTGCAAGTGTATTTGGTTCTTAAAATGATTAATTTGGACAGTTCTGTAGCTTCTGCTTTCACTGCTTAAAACTGTTCCAGTATTTTAGTAAGCTTTTTACTGAACTAAAAGTGCAGAGAAATGATACAGGATAAAACAATAATGAACTTGTCTTTTCAAAAGTGGCAGAAATAGTTGCTGTATGCTAATTCTAATAATGTGAGATCTGAAGCATTTGTTTGATGCTTTATCTTTGATGCTTTTCCTGCCCTTTAGCCCTTTCTTTGCATATTTCCTTATATTTGGAGCTAATGGTTACTTGGTCTTATGGTGTGTCCAGTGTGGGGATTTGGATCAAGGATGCCTTTCTTTAGATAGGAATTTCATGTGCTATTTCTGAGAACTGTTGTTGATGCCCTGCAGAGACCACAGAGCCCGTGGGGCCCTAAGTGAACTCTGGCCCACATCCTGAGCCCCAGCACCTTTAGGTGCCTGTGCTGGCTTCGTCACTGGTCTGCTCCGTGAGACTCAGAGGTGGTTTGCTGCCCTTAGTTCTGCTGTCAGCTCAACTTAATTTGTTTTTGTTTCTTTTACTTATTATTTACTTCTGGCTCCTGGAGGGTTTCCTCCTTGCTGGTATGTTCAGCAATGTGACAGAAACTGTATTTAATGCAGAATCTCAATTTCCACAGCACACCTGTATGAGTGACTTAGCTCCCACTCTTAGCAGGGGAAGTTTCTAGTGTTGCACTGACTGTCTTATCTTGAGGTCCCTCAGTCTCCTTCCTCCTCTCTCCACATCCCCTGCTGGGGTCCAGGTCTAGCAATGTTGGCGTATGCTGGTAGCTACCCTTGTGCTGCCATCTCTGTCAGCATGTGCAGTTGAGCTCCAGCATCAGGTTGAACCTGTCTTTTGCTCCTTCTTTCTTCAGGAGAGCCCATGGTGCTTAAGAATACCATCTCAGCTTCTTGCCTCACTTTGGGATTGTGAATACAAATTGCAACTAGCCTTCTCCACTTCCAGTGTGGTACCCACCTGCCACAGCCCCATCCTGTCCAGCTCTTAAGAGTGGGAGGGGTTCTGGTGTACTGGACAGACACTTACTTGCTGCTTGACATTTCATTTCCTATCCAGGTCACTCCTGCAGTGACTTTACTCTGTGTCTCTTGGACCAGCTTCATGCAGGTGCAAGCTTGTCCCTCCCTCAAGCAACTTCCCTTGCCATGGGATGCCCAAGGGTACACATGCTACCATGTGTGGCACCTAGCATATTTGAATCCATTCCCTGGTTACCCTGACCCCTGGAGAATGGGAGCCAGTGGAGGGAGGTTTGCCACATTAAGTGAGGCAGATATGAATGCTTGCTTGCAGCTGCTCAGATAGAGCAGCTGGGGGCCACCTCTGGTTCTGACAGCAGTTACTAGGTCCTATATCTTCACACTGGCTCAGCCATTCCTGCATCTCTGCTCTCTCCCTCTATCCCTTACGCCAGCCATTCTGACATTCATGTATCAGAGTCAGACTCTGCTCCCCAAGGACAAAGCTTCTGAGAGCTTCACTCATCAGAAATGTAGTCCAGCACTGCTGTCCTGTTGGTTGTCAACTTACTCCATGCTTGTTAACTTACTGAAGTCCATGTCCAGGCCCTCCTGACTGCAGAGACCCACTGGTCTGCATAGCAGAGTGCTCCTTCCAGTTCTTCTCAGTCTCAGTGGCCTCATGAGGAGCTAAAGGGTTAGGCAGAGAGATGTTGGAAGCTGCTGGACATGGAAGTTGTGGCACAAGCTTCGTACTTTATGAAAATCCTGGTAATCAGCAGATTGGAGCCATGACTGGTGGAGGACCTCAGCCCTGGGGACCGTTGGCTCTCCAATGTCTCAAGTATGTTTCCTTGCTGCAGCAAGGAGGTGCATGGGAGAGGGTGGTGGTCTCACTTTCCAGCTCCATTGCAGCAGCTGAAATAACTCTTGTTCCTCTCTGTCACTTCGTGACTTCTCCATGTCACCATGTGGTCCCACTCCCTGCCAAATGTCAAGTGAAAAGGCTAGGAAATGTCTTTTGTTTTTCTTTCCCAGCCTCAGTATCCAGTCCCGTATCCCCTCATCTGTTTGGGCAAGTCTTCCTCCAAATTCTACTGGAGCCACCTGCTTCTTTCCCATTGCACTGTGCTCCTCGGTGGCTGGTGCTACTACAGTTGGCCTGTGGTAGCTGGTTGCCAAGCACAGGCTGCATGAACTGAAATTATGTAAACTTACAACTAAGCAAGTCATATTAAACACAAGGAAATCAGTACCTGAAACTTCCACCACCTGACTATTTTACCCAGGGCTGTATTCTCTGCTACTCAGAGCTGTGACCTTGTGGTACAGGCACCGCAGGGTGGTCAGGTCCCTTCTGGGCTCAGTGTGGTGGCATCCCAGGCCCCTTTTGCTGGCCAAACTTGACTTGCCTTGGCCTGGCTGTGTCTTGTTTCCTCTCTCAGGCCTCCTGCCACACTCACCTTCTGGCAGTTTGAGAACCCCACAGTTAGGGAATTCCATAGTCCCAGAGTCTTTGCACTGGCTGCTCCCTATTCCTGGAACTCTTTTTCCTGCTTCTCAAGAGCTGGCATCTCAGCTATAGCTGGAGTAGCCAGCCGGCTCCCCTCTTCCCACCCATTGCAGAGTCCTGCTGTGTTCCTGTTGCATTCTTTTTGGGGACAACTCATTAATTCAGTGTCAAACCTCCAAGGAGCAGGGCTTATTGTATACTCCCACACATTAGCATAGAGCCTACCATTTTGCACACGAACTGTGAATGAGTGACTTTTCCAAAGATGGCATGTTTTTGCCAGGGTAGGTGGTACATGCTTGTAATTTCAGTGACACAGGAAGTGAAGGTAGGAGGATCATGGTCTGAGGCTGGCCCCGGGCAAAAGTGTGAGACCCTATCTGAAAAACAAACTCAATAAGCGAAAGGACTGGGGCATGGTTCAAGTGATAGAGCATTCACCTAGCAAATGCAAGGCCCCAAGTTCAAACCCCAGCCCAGTATTGCCCAAACGTTTTGTTTTAAAATGGTGAGCATGTGGGTATGTAGGGATGGACACCAGATGAGTCTTGTAGCTGCCTGTTTACTGTGGGCAGTTTTGGGGCACCACTCTCTACATTGTGTTGTTTCCATTGTGTCTGATGTGTTCCTCATGCAGGACAGAGTTGCTCCCTTTGTCTCTCTCAGGAGGGACCAGTGTCCCTCTGTACCATGAGGCTCTAGTATTATGGCTGGGCAAGGGATGCTGTACTCATAGGAAGGGACAATGGGCAGGGATTATTTGTGCGTACCAAGAACATTGGATACAGTGTGAGCTGACTTCTCAGAAGCAGCTCGTATTCATCTGCGTTCTTGTGGATTTCCACATGAAGGAGGTTTGGGACAAAGAGTGCTTTAAGGGATGCGGCTCTCTCTTTACTCCTGCCTTGTGGGAGTTGAAGGCATACTGGCACTCAGTGTTGTCCTTGTCTCTCAGGTTGTTGGCACAGTTGCAGTGAGGGAATAAAAACAAATTTCTACATGGCCACTTTTCTTTGATAGCATGTCCTCCAGGGTTGGCACAACAAGAGCCAGTGTGTGTGTGTCTCAGGTGACAGAAAGACCTTTCGTGAGCACAAGCCCGGGTCCTTTGCTGACCAGCCCAGCATCCCAGGTTCTTAAAACAGACACCTCAGAGTGAGGGCCAGGGGTTCTAGAATGTTCCTTAAGGTGTGCATTTTCCAGGGACCGTGAGTACTGGTTCTAGGATTGGGATTGGGGGTTCAGACATGTTGCACTCAGTGTTTGGCCTCATTTGAAACATTTGTGAGGGTCCTCCAGAACACATGGGGACCAGTTAGAGGGCTTGGTACTTACCTTTTCCCAAGAACCCCTACCTTTTTGCTTGGCTGTGTCCTTCCCTGCTCATTCTACAGTGGAAGACTCAGGTCCTTTGATGGGATGGTGAGGAACTCAGATGTTGGAGTCTGTGACAGCAGTCTACCCCACACCTCCAGCCCCCTTCCCAGCCTTTTTGCTTAGCTATTGGGAGCATTACTTATTGTCTTTGAGCCTTGATGCTCTCATCTGTGAGATGGGTGTATGAAAACTTGCCTCAGGGGTTTGTTTTAAGGCCTAGTGGGCAAAGTATGGATTTGTAGCATGGTGTCAGAGTGTTTGTTCTCTGATTCATGTCGAGATGCTTTATTCAGTCACTGATTTCAGGACATTCAAGAGAGGTTCTCCTGTTTAGACACCAGCCTCGGACCAAGTCTTCTCAAACTCAGAATCTCCCAGAGAGACAGTAAATTCTGGCTTTGTTTTTATAAGCCCAGGTTGGGTTTAAATTTGAATTTTACAAGATCAGGGACTGAGGGCCACTGTAGCTTTGGGGTCATAGGCCCTTTCCTTGCCTGGTGGCCTAGCACTTGCTATGCTTTTTCCTTCTGGTCTCTAGCCTGGTCTCCAGCTCTGAGCTGTCACTGACTGTCACCTATATTGTTACCTGGAAGTGCACTGTTTTCCAGTGTGCTGAGGAAGACAGTCCCAGGGTGGTGGTAAAGAAACCAAAGCCAGCCAGACCCGCCAGAACAAGGAGCTTCTCTGTGACATCTTTGGCCTAGGCCCTGTGCTAGTGCTGATTACCATTGCCCTGAAGGCCTGCAAAATTTCACACTTTGAGAAACACCTGTACAATGCTGCCAATTTCAGAGCTCAAACCAAGGCCCGCAGCTGTATGCAGGATAAGCAGGCATACATCCTGTGCAGTAGACCAGCCAAAGAGAAGACTGTCCACTGTCCATACTCTAGCTATATTTTTAACAGAAGATGGTGCAAGAACTGGTCTTTGCCAGTGATTTGTCGTTTTTTTTTTTTTTTTTTTTAATTACTAGAGCAAAAACAGACACAGGGTGTGAGGATGGGAATCAGAACACTTAAGACCCAGGCTATTTGTCCCTGCACTTAGCCCTGTAACCTCTTTCTGTCCTGTCTCAGGGTGCCCAAATATGTGGCTGTCCCAGGACTGAAGGGCATTTTAAGGTAGGGGTGTTCCTTCCTTTCCTTTCTTAGGCTTTGCTCCTGGGGTAACTTCTTTGGGATTGGCCTCTAGACAAATGCCACCATGGCAGTGGGAGGTAAAGATCCCTGGAATGGAATTGTGTGTGATTTTCAAAGATTACAAGAGATATTAAACTGGAAAAAAAGGTGTGGTTTTCTGCTGTAAACTTCTTTCTCTTTACGTATTGGATCATCAAGTTTTATTTTTTTTAACCAGTGGTAAGAAATACTAGTTGGTGGGAGGTACCTCTTCTTGGGAGACCCCACTGCAAGGGTTCCTCCAGAGTTAATTTACCCAGGCTTTTCTCACCCCCTGCTTTATTTTTTCTTGTCTTCTCTGCTGTTTGTGGAGAGGTTTGAGACTTGACAGTCTAAAGCCAGTGAACATGTGTGTTTCTCACACACATGCATGCAGTCTCCAGGTGGCCTCTGTGGATCTCAGTGTGGAGACAGGGCCCGTGGAGGAGACTTACCTTGTTTCTTACAAATCTGGTCCTAGAGCTAAGAGTTATTTTAGGTCAGTGGTCTGGGAGGCCTGAATAGAGTCACTTTGGAAGAGCAGCAGTGTTTTCTGTGTATGTTGCTAAGTGTGCTGGTGGTAGCTGTGGAAATGCTTTTCCCAGGCCAGTATTTTCAAAGCTGGGCTCTTGTGGGGAGGGGGTTTGGGTTAGATTGGGTGGCACCATTGCCGCCTGCTTCAGTGGTGTGGCAGTGCTTGTGAAGTAAGTGGGTACATGCCTTGAGGGCTTCCAGAAATGCCCCAGGGATCAAAGTCCCTGCGAGAGCGCTCAGGGTGTAGGATTTGCGTTTCTCAGATGAAGACTGCTGAGACCTTCTTCAGTGTGTTCTTTCCTCTGGGCCTGCCTTTGTCTCTTGGGACCAAGGCTCAGGACTGCTGTGTGTGGGTCTTCCTGATCCTTTACTTACTGGCCTGCCTTCCGCACAAGGTAGTAGCTGCCTCTTTGGAAAGGCTCAACTGGACTAGAAGTGAGAGCAATGGCTTTTCTTTAGGCAACCATGCAAAGCTGAGATGATGGGGTTTGGGCCTGGCTGCTTGGAGCTTGGTTTTCCCTGAATATGCAGAGGGAGATCTACTTGCTTTTTCTCTCTCATGTCCTGGCCTAGGGCAGCACTGGGGAAGGTGAGCTGTACCTGATTTTGCTTCCAGGGGCTCTCCAAATATTTAGGAGAGCTGACAGCACAGTGCAGAGTCCTAGGTGCCACATACAGAGGACATGAGGCCACAGAGTGCATGACTCTCACCAGCTGATTCTGCATAGCTCTTCATAAGTGCTAGAGGAATGTGTGAGCTGGGTTCTGGGCTGGGGGTATTCGCATGTCCAGGAAAGAGATTGTAGAACTTGTGAAGAGAGCTGCAGGCCTCAGCAGTGATTTTCTCAAGAGACCTGTGGCTCTGCCCCACTGCTGCCTTTTGCTCCTTAGCCTTTGCTAAGGAGTGTGCAGTACCTGGGAGGGGCTGAACCTGGGCCTTCTGAGTCTCACCTCCAGCTATAGGGACTCTCCTCATCACTGAGGAATCTGTTTTGGAGATGGAGCCGAGGGTTCTGTTGGGCACTTTCCCACCCAGGTGGGGATCATCAGGGCAGCACAGGCCATGCAGCTCCTATGTTCAGAACTCAGTACTTCTGCCAGCCCTGTCAGCAGCCTAGCGGCCTGGGGTCTGGCAGCCAAGTTAAAGGAAGGAGAGCAGTAGGATTGCAAAGCAGGGTCAACTGCCAGCCCTTTGTTATCAGGATGTTGATTTGATGTTCTTGAAAAATACTGATTGTCTTTTTTAAGGTATCTCCCTTCTGGTCCACATCAGTGGGTCAGGCCTCAGCAGTCCTCATTCTCATCAGACTACATAGCTGCCTAACTGACCAGCAATCTGCCGGCTTCTCTGTAGTGACCAGAGCAATGTGCCCTGTGATGGGCAGGCTTTCTTGGTTCAGGTCCTTGTGTGGTTCTCTTGCCTACAGAGAACACCTTCAGGGCTCCTCAAGGCACAACAGGGTTCTCTAGCCCTCTGCTGCTCCCTGCACTGCTCCCTAGGGCCCATACATCCCTGCACCACACAGCACTATTTCCGCCTGCTGTGCCTTTGGTGTACCATTCACATGCCTGGAAGGAGCGTGCCCACCATTAGCTATGAGCTGGTCCTTTCAGGCCTCCCTTTTGTATGCTCCCCCACAGGTGATTGGGAGCTGCAGCTTCCCTGCTCTGTACATAGCCCCTGCTTTAGGTTGGGTCTTGGTACCTGGGAGGATTTTTTCAGGCCTCCCCTGGGCATCTTCGTTTCTCTGTGAGGACTTGGAAGGCAAGATCCTGCTTTCCATTTCACCTCCTCACCCCTTAGGTGTGCCTGAGTCTGAGCTTGAAACTGGAGTAGAAGGGCATCAGTACTGTGACCCATGTGTACCCACTAGCACACCTATGCAACACACATGTACGCCCCACACATGCACTGGACTGGGCAGGTGCATGGCTAGTGGTTGCTGCCTTATCCAACATAGTTTCCCCCTGTTGTCGGCCTTGCCCCTATGCCTGTGCAGAGTCTGAATTCAGGCATGTGTTTCTTGATACCATAACACTGCCACCGTGGAGCTGCCTGCTACATATGTGTGAAAATTCATGTCAGCAGTGGTGCCTGAGGTATGCGAAGTTTCTCAGTGAATCAGCAGGATTGGCGGGTGCCATTTCTATGTGAGCCCTGTGTGTGGACAGTTATGAATCATTTGCTTGCCTCTTGACTTGCGTCAATCAAACCACATGTGAAGAAAGCAGCCATGAGCAAGGCTTTCCCAGCAGCCTCGTGTCCAGGGGGAACATTCGCCAGGGACAGCCTCAGAGGACAGGAGGCCTGTGTGCTCCTCCTGGTGGTCCAGGCTATGGGTCTAGGCAGTGTGGGCCCAGGAGACTTCCGGCTCCACCTCCCTGCCTGTCTTCCCTCCTGAAACCACGGTTAGAGACGCAAGAGCCAGGGAGATGGTAATTATAGCTTGCTCTGCTGTTTACTGGTTTCCTATGTGTAATCCTGCGGCCAGCAGGAGGCATTTATGGCTCTGGGAATGTTTACAACTTCAAGCAGATCCACTGATCTTTATTTCCCTGTCACACAAAATAATTTTAGGACTTGGGATATCGAAAAGATTCCTTGTAAGAAAGACTTAATTAAAAAGGGATGCCATTGGGTAGAGGCCCGGTGGGATGATGGTCTGCTTTAGTCCAGCCAAGGAAAGGTGTTCAGTGGGCTTCTGACCCTTTTCCTTTGGGAGCAGCTTTTGGAATAAGGTCTGTTCTTGGTTGAATCACAGTGATAGCACTCTTTTATGCTGGGCTGAGGAAGCCCTGCCACAAAGAGCTGCATGGGGATTGGGCTCCCAGGGGACCCCAGTTCAGTGGGCTGCTTATTTTTATTTTATTTAAAGTAGGTTGCTTATTCTTATTTGTACTGTCAAGGTTGCTTTGATTCTTGTTGAGTCAGCTGTTGAAGAGCAGCTGGCATCCTAGTTGCCTGGATAGTCGCAGCCAAAGCTGAAATCTTTGGCCAGAACTACCTGACCCTAGCCTCCCAGTGTATCAGTGTGTTTGACTTCACATGAATCAAGAAATCTAGGTCACCACTCACAGTGAGCTTATCCCAGGTCTTACCTGCTTTTGGTAATGGTCAGGAATGTGTGTAGGTATTGTCTGCTCCCGGGAAATAAAGCATCCCAAGCAATCACAGGTGCTTCATCTTCTGAACTCTCTCCGAATAGCTGAGAGTGTAACCTGCCACAGCTGTGAGCCCAGGCTACAGCTACCTGCAGACAGTTAGTAAGCACCCACGAGCAGAGCAGAGTGGAGCAGAGTAACAGGTAAATTCCAGTTCACCTCCTTTGTCAGCTATCTCTGTGTTTTAAAAATGTAATTGTATTTTCTTACATTTTTTAAAATACAAAAATGAGACAATGGAATGATGAATGACCAGGTTGCTCTCTTCCCACATTAGCTGTGACAGACTGGGGCCAGTCCTGCCTCATTCATACCTTCACTGCACTGTTTTGTGGGGATTTTACCTTCACATGTATCTAAAAGATAAGGCCTCTTCTTAACATATGACCACAGCTTTAATATCATTGTCACAGCTTTGATAAATTCCTAAATAACACTAAATAATTATTGTTTAAAATCTCCATCTTAAAATATTTTTAAGAAGAGTGTGTGTGTGTGTGTGTGTGTTAAATAAGTTCCATTCATTGTGATGGTCCATTGTGTCACTTAAGATTGGCTTATGCTACAGTTTCCTCCCACCCCACCCCTTTGTGCTACAGTATTTGTTGAGGAATCTGGGCTGGTTGTCCTGTGGAGTTTCCATGGTTGGAGCATCACGGCTTGTGCCCTGTGATGCTGTTTAGCCTGCCTCATTCTGTCTGCTTCTGGTGACTTGCTGGCCCAAACTGGGGGCTGCATCAGACTTGGGCTGGGATTGGTTGGCCAGACTGTTACATGGGTGGTGCCAGGGTTCCCTGGGTGGTTTCAGATGGGAAGTGTACAGTTTCTTTCCTTGCTTCCTTAGGGACTGTAGAATAGCATTCTGAGACTCTTTCCTTTTCTGTTAGGTAGAGACTTCTGTTGAGACAAAGGTTCAAAAGCTCTTTGATTCAGGTAGAAATGAACTAGTTTAAACATGTCTTATTTATTTTTGAATGTAATTGTGAACCATGGATCTAAGTATATCTCATGTATTTTAAGCCTTTACTATGACATTTTCATAATTGTACAGGGCCCTGTCTTCGGCCTGTGGGCATCCAGTAAAGTTGGCACTTGAATCCTTTTGATATGATTTTGTAGTCTTTGATGGTTTCCTTGCTTGGCATGATAAGGCACCTGTCACTTTGTACAGTCCCTGTCTTCAGGCTGCATTCAGCCATTTATCTGATACCTTGAAATCCTGGATCATATCTGTAATGACCCCTTGCTCTTAAAGGTGACATGTCATCAGTTGTGGGAATGAGAATATGAACATTTTTGGGGGCGTTGCTCAGCCTTCTACATGTCCTACCTTCAGACATGCAACCCTAACTTCTGTCCATGGTAGCCTTGTAGGGAAGAATCCATCTAGGAATGTAGGTGCAGCCCAAGGTGACAGGAGACATAGAGGTGAGCCTCACTGCTACACTGTCCTCTGCAGGTGCCATTTGGCTCTACCAAGGTCGGATGGCACTGGGCTGTGCCATCTACAGTAACTGGGCAGTTGCACCTGTGGGGGTAAGTGTGGGTGACTGGAAATACCCTGTGCTGATGGTGTCTTGTCCTTTTGATTCTGGATGTCCTCGTGGGTATGAAATAGCATCTTGGTATGGTTTTGATTTGCATTTCTGATGGCGAATGATGTCAAGCAGTTTTGCATGTGTTTATTGCCCATTTGTTAACTCTTCTTTGGAGAGTTGTCTATTTAAATCATTTGCTCATTTTTTTTCAGTTTTTTAAAATTATTGTGCTGGGGCACACTGTGACATTTATAAAAGTTCTTACAATATATCATAGTTGAATTCACCCCTTCATTTTCCCATTTTTAATACAGTTATTTGTCTTGTGGTTGAGTTGTGGGTGTTTGTTATATGCTAGATGCATCTCCTTTATGTGATTTCCAAGTATTCTTTCCCATTCTGAGTGTGCTCTTCTTACTTTTTGAGTAGTATCCTTCGAAACGCAGGCGTTTTTAGTTTTGATGATGTGCCGTTTCTCTCTTGTTGCTTGTGCTTTGGTGTATCAGAGACATCTACTGAACTCATTAAGAGTAAGAATGAGGTGTGGACCTCCTCCTGGGGCCCAGGCCTCTGGCCTGTGTCAAATGTCAATGCTGAAAGGCTTCTCGGGCTGTTAGGAGAATGCCTATTTTATGGCCTTGCTGCCTTCTGCTGTTTCCAGCGGCTGGATTTGCTTTCCCACAGTTGTTCTTAATTGAATGTCCATGGGAAAATGGCTAAGCAAATTGAAGGTTTCTCAGAGAAAGCTGAGTTTCTTTGTTGATTTTTTTAAACTGCTTTTTCATCATTATTGTGCACAGTTTGTTGGAATCTGCGTCATGTTGTGAATGTTCATTGGGATTGGGATTGCTTGTCTTGCAGAGGATTGGCAGCGTTAGAGAGTTCTTCCCCACTCCAAACAAAAGTACTAAGGCGTGCTGAAGACTGTGTAGTCTGCAGATGGCCTTTTCTCCTTTTGATAGGTTAATTATAGGGTTCATAGCCATCAGGAACTCCCCTTGTGAACTTGCATGCCCCGACAAGAGAGGCAGGATTAAAGGCAGGGACTCGGCCACCTACTTCAGGGGGCCACACTTGGCTCCCGACTTGGTCACCTGCTACAGCTCTGGTCTCCCAGAATTCACTTGTGTTCGGCAGTGGTGTTGATTGAGAATTCAGGAGAACGCACACAGTAGATGACAAGCTCAAGGGAGGATGCTGGCAGCGCAGGCGCATCATTGTGACTTAGTTGCCAGGGATGCAGAGCATTTTCAGAACCTGGGTCATCTGCATTTACTATTTCTGGCTGTTCCAAATGTGAGGGCATTTGAAATGTAGCATGAAACTTGTAAAGCCTCCTTAATTTTAGGCTTTTGCTGTCTTTAACCATTCACACACAAAACATACTAACTCACAACCTTTATAGGAGTTTTGAATTCTGAATCTTGCATTTCTTTTAGCTCCAGGTTGAGAGAAAACCAAAGGGTTATGTGCCTATCACATAAAGCAGATCTTTGAGTTGCAGGTCTATTGGGGAGTTTGTAACTAGGCTATATTTAAGAGTAATCTAGATATTCACCATCTTTATGAATGAGGATGAGTCGCTTTGTGTTTTCCTTGCCAAAGGCTAGCCTACAGATATAATTTGCTCTGTATTTGGTTTTCCTAAGGTCTGTGTACATATTGGCCTGAACTAAGAGACACTTCAATCTGCATATGCTGCTCACAGGTGATGCTCACATCTTACACCAGTTCCATTAACTTTAGTTGGTTTAATAATTAAAAAAAAGAATCAGGTAATTCCCTTTTTGTGTGCCTGGTAAATTATAAAAGTAGTGAATGAAAGTAGAACTTCTTTGGGATGGGAGAAGAGTTTAATTCACAGGAGACTTGAAAGTATTATAAAATTCTAATGACAGTATAAATACCAGGTTATTTTATTCGTCAGACTATTTAAAGCCCATTCTTGATTCTCCTTTGAAAGGTGTCCTTTTCTTGGTTGATCCCTTTTGCTGTGTCTCACAATGGTGTTTCCTGATGGTCTGCTCTTTGTTAGCTCTGCTCTTTCTCCTTCCAGTTGAGCACATCTGGGGCAGGGTAGTGGTGGTAGAATAGTGAAGCAACATACTAATGAATGTCCAGTGGAGGTGACAGATATGTCCCTTCAGCTTGCTGGAGATTATGTTACCATCAGCATCAACACTTTTCTGCTTCTATGATCCATTAATTGTCATGAGACTTTAGGTGGTATAGGCAACAGAGGGCTGGCTCAGTTCTGTGGGTAGCCCTGTGACAGAACTGATTGCTTCCCTACTAAAGCTTCATGTCCTCCTCAGCTGCGCTTGGAGGCCTGAGCTGCAGAAATGGTGGATGCCCTGAACTTGCCCAGAGGGAAGGTTCTGTGACCTCAAGGCTGTTTGTACAAAGTCACATCTTTCCCTCAGAGTTGGCCTGATGGTATTTTATGTCAGATACCACTTAAGGGAAGACAGTATAGGTACAGCCACGACACCTGCTGGAGGATCTCATGCCTGGTTTCTGTGAAGTCTTGACACACAGATCATGAGTGGTGAAAAAGTCCAGAGGATGAAAACTGGAATCAGGCTTGAGATGTGAGATCCATACCCACCATTGCTGACTCTGTTGTGATACTGCTGTGTGGGACAATGTGTCCAAGACAATGGCTGTCTTGGAAGTTGTGCAGTGTGTAAGCTACAATGACTGTGTCATCTTCCGTGTGCACGCATGTCCATGCAGGATCCTGGCCCCTAAGCTTGTGAAAAGACCCGCAGGGGCCTGTGGTAGCAGTGTACACGTGTGAGGACAGTTCCTCTGCAGGCTGAAGAGCATCATCTTCAGGTAGGGAAAGTTAGGCACCAGAGGTAGGAGTCCATAGAAGATTCCTGTGAACTGGAGTGGAATTCATTGCTGAGCTGGCAGGTGTTGAAATGGCCCTCTGTGAGTGCAGAAAGTGGGACCTGGCCCTTTCCATGCCTGCAGATGGTGTGTTTGCTATACCTGCACACACATGCACGTGTAACTGCACAAATGCATAGCTGCGTGCATCTGTGTCCTAGATGGCTTTTTCTCAGTACAGTGAAGGTTGCTGTGCACATGGAGAATGCTTTCCCACAAGTGGTCACCTGGACTAAAGTCCTCTTTAAGCTCAGCTGTACAAGTAATTGGACCTTTATTTTGTGTAGTGCTTCTTGTTTCCTGCTAGAGCAATTCAGTTCTCCTACCTAGATGTTTTTGCATTTCTTTATACTGGGGGGGTGGAGGGGCACCTCCAGGTCTCTTTGAGTCAGGAGCTTGCTGGGACTCTCCTGTGCCTTTGTTCCTATCCGGTCCCTGGCCCCAAATATCCCAGGGTAAAAGGCCCTATGCTTCTTCCCAAAACCTTTATTTTTCTCACTTTGACCTGCCCTTGATGAATGAGAATGGTAAAAAAATTTAATTTTCACATCTTGCTGTGTATAGTTTCCTGGGGAGTCTTGTTCCTAATCCCTGATGGGAGAAATGTCAGCTGGCCCTATCCCCACCTGCTAGGTCTCCCTTTGCCCTCCCCACCTGCCTCCAGGTCCTTCTTAGCTTTGGGGGAAGGGCCACCTGTTCCCACGTGGTTCTCAACACAGAACTGACTGTAGATGTGGAAATGGTTGGTGAAAGGGAGCAGAAAGGAAGTATTTTGATTCCTTTTGGTGATAAGCCAGAATTCAGGGAGAGAGAAATTTGTTTGCTTTCTTGATGAATATCTTTGTCTTTGACATGTGGCTATTTACTCAGCATCTTTTAAAATCATACTTTTCCCTGAGCAATCCTAAACCTTCGAATCCTGGGATCTCTCAGGTTGCTTGCTCCTTTGGAAGTACAGAGTGGACCTTGTTCTTCCCATGATGGCCTCCTTGTCCATCCCCAGCCAGTCCAGGCAAGCTTCACCTCCTTTCTGCACCCACTCTTCCTTGTCAGCGGAAGCTCAGGAGAGGGAATTGAAGGAAGAGTTGAGCAATTAGAAGTCACAATTGAATGAACATAAATCCTCTTCAAAATATTTCCTGATTATTTTAATAAGTCTTTGACTTAATTTACACAAAGTCAAAAAATGTTCTGATTTATGCATGGGATTCAAAAGTGGATCACAGTTTGGTGTGTGTTTCCTTTTTTAAATGCTTGATGACATTTATCTTTTCAGGAAAAAGTCTCCATTCTTAGATAAGACAGCATTTGAAAGACAGTGTGTCAGGAATATGATGAATTACTGTATGAAAACTTGGAAGTTGGGCACAGTGGTACAAATAGCCTTTGTAAAAAGCTGGCCCGCTGGGTTTGGGTAGCCCCTGCTCCTTCGCAAGGTGATGCTGATTCCCTCCTCAGGGAGCAGAGAAGCCTCCAGGCTTCTTGCTGCTCCACTCCCAGTCACCTACTGTGATTAGACCACAGAGAAGTAGGGCTGCTGGTGTGCAGGTCCTTATTGGTGGGAGCTCTCATGGCTCACCCTGGTCACCAAAGCTGCTACCTCACTCATAACCTGCCAACGCTCCTCTTGAGAAAGTGTTAAGAGCTGTGGTTTGATGTTTCCTGTTTCTGGCTAGTTTTTTTGTGTGTACACCTCTATAGCTGTGCAGGGCCCTTCTGGGAACAGTTACAGATTTTTGTTGTGTTCACTGTGTCCTATAGGAATTGAGAAGTCTTTAGTGGCCAGTATTCTGTCCTGGAACCCTGGGCAGCTACAGCGTTGTGATGTGGGCCCTCGTGTCCCTGGCAGGGATCATTGGCCACTGGTGTATTTCAGACTCGATCAGCTTTCTTCATGTGGGGGCTCTGTAAAAGGTGATTTCCTTTGGTGTGATGTGGCCTTTATTGCACAAAGCACGTGAAATCTCCCTCGTCACAGATTGGCATTTATGGAGCGTAATTATAGGTGCAGTGGATGGCTGGACACCGACCTGAGCCCTGAGCCCTGGGTGGCAGGTCCTGCTGTCTATCCCAGGTTGTAGATGGGAACTCCAAGAGGCCAGATAATATATGTGGTGTCGTGTGGATGGTAGGTGGCCAGGAGGGTTTCCTTAGGTAGTCTCAACTGACCGTATGGGTCACTGATTCTTTTCTTGTGCCATCTGTGAGCACCTTTTCTGCACCTGCTTTGGTCCAAACGCCCAGGGCAGTGTCCCATGCCCCATCCCTGGCCTCTTCTGCCACTGCAAATGCTCTGGATCAGGGGTAGGTGGGGCTGGTGGCCAGGAGGGCCCAGAACCTGGGGAGCAAGAGTAGATGTTGGGTGGGGTGACTGTGTTCTGCTGCAGAGACAGCATGAAAGGGTTGACAAGAAGTGTGTGTCTGGCTTGCCCTCATCTGGGCTCAGGTAGTCAGCAGTCTGTCCCTCAGTGCCATTTCCATCCATGGCATGACTCATTCATTTTTCTGCATCTCACAGGACCTAGCAGAATAGTGCAGGTGCTTAATATGTCACTGTAACAAAGGTCTCAGCAGCTCCTTGTACACCTCGGAGTATTGGGTAGATTCTTCCTAATGTTTATGTGGCACTGGCACCGTAAAGTCTGGGCCAGACTTCTAGCAAGGTCCTCCATGGGGCACACACAGGAGACACCAGTCTATGGCTCAGTGAGTGTTTTCCTCACTTCCTGTTATCTGTGTACCCCCAAAACTCTGACTGAGTAGGTGAGCCCAGGTGGAGGGAGGCTGGGACCCTTTTGTCACCCCTGTGTCCAGGAAGGGAGTCCATGGGAGCCCAGAAGGAGTGGACATTTGGGCAGGGATTGAAAGTTCTAGGCAATGCAGGTGGTAGAGGGACCCTCTTCTTACCTATGCACATTGTAGAGGGAAGAGGCTTCTGAATTGGGAGCTTTGGGAGCCTTTGGGGCACCCTCAGCACTTGGGTAGGCTCCTGGTGGCCTTTCTGCTTGTAATAGGGGCTTCTAGGCCACCACCTTCCACACCTGGGTCTCAGAAGCTTTGGGATAGTTCTTCACTAGTAGCTTATCTGTCATGCCTCAGGTGTGCTTGGATTCCAGTGGTATGGATCCTTCTCTGTGGCGGCCATTACCCAGTCACTCTCCTTAGCATTTCAGGGTTGGTGCTGGAGGGGCAGTCCCACATCAGGCCCTCATGGCCATGCCCACTCTTCCTGCACAGTGGAGTGGGCATGTGGGAGGGACAGATTTTATGGATGTTATAGACATACCTCCCAGTCTCCCCCTTTCTGTCTGGAGGATCTCAAAAGTGCTGGGCAGGATTGTGGCCATAGCTTTAGTCTACATGCTGTACACAGATACCAAGGCTTCCCAGGCATAGGGTCACTGTCCTTGCATATGAAAATGGGAACATGTCTGTTCAGAGCCTTAACCCAAGCCAGATGCTGGAGATCCTACCTATGCCCATCTTCTGGTGGCTGCTCTGGCCAATGCTTACAAAGCTTGGAGTAGGAGGATTTTCTCCTGAACCATCAGTTCTCAGGGGTGATTTTCAGGCTGCTCTGAGTGAGGTCTTCTCCATAGGGTGCCTCACCCCGTGCAGGCTTACGTGACCTTGGGGAGGGGTCTGAAGTGCTCCCCACCCAGACCAGCAAGAGCAGAAATGCAGAACAGCATGTCCTAATCAGAGCAAAGACCCAGGAGCAGGTGGCTGTCTAGAGGCCTCTCAGCCTCCTGTCATTCAGGTCTGTGGCTCTGCACATTGGTGCCAGTCCTGGGAGACAGCAGGCCACGGGGCATCTGACTTGAGAAGCCTGTCACACATTGTGAGTCTTGGCTTCCTAGGAGGAAGCCACAACCATTGCACTGTTTGCAGAGAAATCACAGCTTTGAAAAGGAAGAGTTCTGTGGTGCCATTGATAAAACCTGAATGGTGTTAGAAACTTTGTTTTTTTTTTTCTCCTCTGAGTGTTTGTCCTAGGGATTGCCACACGCATGTGGGAGCCCTACCAGTTCTCAGGGAGTGAGGCCTTGCTTTGCTGGGCTGTGACCTGTGTCTCAACACTCTGTCTACATCAGGCCCTGGCCTGCTGTGTGATGAGAGAGATGATATCTTTGAATTTCTCTGAACCTGGAAAGTTCTTCCTCAAGTTCCTCAGGACCTGGTTCTGGCTCGTAGGAAAAAGAATCAAATTGCCACACTGCAGATGGTGTGGGAGTGGCTGGCTCAGTGTAGGGCCAAATCCAGCCCCAAGGCCTTTGTGCCTGCCCCACCATGGGGGAGCAGCTCTCATGGATGGGATGGGGGTTATAGAGCGCCCACAGAACATAGAAGCCAGTGCCATGCCTGTGTCACAGCAATACTGGTCCTCCCAGGGTTGCCTGGAGTCCTATGGAGAGTCCTTCTAACCTTTGCAGGGCAAAGGCCTGAGTCCTCTGTCCCTCATGGTTGCCTGTGACTGGCATCCCGTCAGCAGAACCTCAGGCAGTTGCATTTCTTTTTCCAAGATAAACCATCGCCTCTGCCTAGTGACCTTCATGAGTCTTACATTAGCACATTCTTAGCAACCATTTAAAAACTAACCAGACAAAACCCATTTCCTGTCCCACATTCATTGTGCACACTCATAACAGTCAGTTGCATTTGGAAATGCCAATGCTTAAATTTGCAAACCAAAACCAAATCATAAGGCACATCTGTGAATTGGGCTGAGGGCAGGATAAATTGTGGAGGCAACACACAGTGAGCTGGGAGTCTACCAAGTGTGTTGGGGACCCCCACTGTTTGGGGTGGCTTTTGAGGTGTGACTTTAGGCCCAGGCCTGATTTTATCTCCTGGATGGTCTCCCTGTTTGTATGGAGACATGAGTCCCTCTGCCTTTCAGGACTGTGTCTGCCTCCTTTTGTCTTCTCTTTGAGCCCCTCCTTGGGCCAGCCTCTGCCTCCACCTCTGCCTCCAAAAGTCCTGTGTGAACAGGGTCAGCTGCTGGCTCTTTGGACACATCTGATCACTCCTCAGGCTCTGAGGAAGCAATGGACTTAGTGGCTTGTCCTTATCAAGCTCACCTCCACAGACAGGTCACAGTGCAGTCACCAGGAAGCTAGTTGTGATACACTAGATGCTTCAAGGCAGCCAGGCAGCCTGCGCTCGCTCCCAAAGACTCAGCATGGCACTGTCACCCTTTTTGGTGCCTTGCCTCTTGGGATGTGGCTAACACCTTCTGACTCTGAGGCCTTCCACAGCCCCTCCCTCATGCCCAATTTTATCCTTTTCTGTGCCCTTCTGGAATACATTGTTTACAAGGTTCCTTCTGAGCTGCTGTCAGGCCTTACTTCTTTCCCCTGCCCCCTTTCCATCAATGGTGTCCAGGCCTAGTAAGACCACTGGGTGTCAGTGTCGGAACTGCCCTATGGGGAGGGCAGCAGAGGTGAATCCTGGGGTGCAGAGGTGTTCAGCGCGACACTTGCTATGTGTGGATACTTTTGCTCTGCGGGTTGCTTCCTAGACCTGGAGGGTTAGCCTGCCTGTGTGTGAAGGGAAGGGGGTCTGCTAGGCAGTAGGTTGGGCATTTTCGGGACTTGGCCATAGGGACAGCTCTGTCCTTGGATCTACTCTGACTTCTGGGGCAGAGGCTGGTGTGTCTACACAGTGTCAGTGAAGAAATACAGTGTTTTTATATTTTTCTAGCAGTAATTGTGGCAGTGTGTGCCTACTACTGCCATCTCCAGACCAGCACAGCAGGCAGGCCCTTTGTGTTTGTGCTAAGGTTTAAGGCAGGAGCCTGCTTGCATCTTGGTTTCAACAGGGCTCCATGTGGATCTTTTGTGGAGCACAGGTGCTTCTAGGCAATCTCTGGGTGGAGGGACCTTAGAGGAGAGAGACACCTGCTGGGCTGTTCTGCTCATTGGGCACTGCTCATCAGGTGTTATGGGTGGATTCTGGATCTACCCACCAGCTGTCTGGTCCCTTATAGTCTCTGGGCAGGTCTCACAGCCTGTCTGTCTTCCTGGGCTGGGGCCTAATCACTGAAGTGCTTGTTACTCATTCCTCAGCACTCGGGGACTCGCCCAGGTGTCCTGCTGTAGCCCTGAACTCGTTGTCTGGCCTCCAAAGGGTCCCACACACTGACCTTGGTGCAGGGTGAGGCAGAGGACCCTGACATTTGGCTTGAGAGTGCAGAGACAGGCTGCCTTCCTCAGAGCTCTGGTGCAGGGGAGATCAGTCTTGCCAGATAATGGCATTACCTCATCTCTGACTTGGTCAAGCAAAGGGTGATTTCAGAAGATCCTGATCCGTTTCTAGTTTGATCTTCAACTCCGCCTTTATGAAGCTGCAGAGAACTAAATTGCTATTCTGTTTCTTTTTCTTTCTTTCTTTTTGTGGTACTGGGGGATTGAAGCTCCTCTGTTTTGTGGGCACTGACATTAAGCCATAGTTTTTATAATTCCACTAAAATTTTATCTCACATCATGGAAATAAGGACTTCCCCAGGAAACTGCACAGTAGGCAATACTGGCTTCCAGACAGCTACAGGGACCTCCGCTTGTGGGTGGAGGTAGACAGTGTTTCCTCCTTGGGTTCTGGGATCAGAGGCTACATTGGGTAGTATCCAGGTTCCTGTGCACTTGCTTGGGCTTCTGTGCACTGGAAGTTGTGTCCTCTGGGGGTGGACTTTGTTCCTGCAGCGCTTCATAGTTCCCAGGTGACTGGAAGCCTCTTTGTGCACACACTTTATCAGATTCTCAGTTGCCCTGGCTCAGGCTGGCTGCAGAATTTGCCAGCTAGGCAGGGTGATGGGAACTGCCTGCTGTGCACACCTGTTGCTGTTAGCGTGAGGAAGCGATATGCTGTGGCTGAGTTTGAAACATTACCCTCTATGAGTAGCTTCTGCCCCTTTCTTCCCTGGACCAGTGCCTCCTCCTCTCCATCCCTGTTCAGGGCGCCCACTCAGGGTTTTCTCCAGGAAGGAGATGCCCTTTCCTGGCCTCTTTCCTGCTCAGGTTGTGAGAGGAACTGCAAGGAGCCCTTCCCAACTCAGGATCCCTAGGTGATCCATGTGGACGTATGTGCCGGTGTCTGTTTTGGGTAATGACTGAACAGCGTTTTATCATGTGGTCTCAGGAGGGCTCACAGAAGTGCATTAGCAGAAGGCCCCAAGGACTCCTAGCCCAGCTGGAAAGCCACAACTTCTGATGTGCCATGTGCTGTGGCCCTAAGGAGCCAGGAGGGCCAGCCCTCATCAGCTTGGTTCCATTTGTGAGTCTTGACTGGTGCCCTCTGTCCTATTAGGGCTTTGCTCTGAAGTCCCTTCTTATTCTGTCTCTAACACATAAGGTGGGTTTACTGAGGGTCTTGGAGGGAGGTTAGTCTCTACAGAATTTGGTGGTTTGAAGCTCTCAGCTGCATGCTTCCTATTCTTTTTGCCTTTATAGGGTAGGCCAACTGGTATTATTCTTATCTTCACTCCCAAGTCCATACTTTACCCCACAAACACAAGAGGCAAGACCAAATGTTTCCTGAAACCTTAGTACTGAGCAGAGTTTCAGTGTCTGTGGGAAGTAGAGGCAACAGCCCCAGCACTTCCCAGGTTGCTTCTGATTCTGGGCTACCATGCCCCAGGCCTGGCCAGCCCTTCTCACAGGAAGCTTAACTTTTCTGGGTGGCTGCTGAAGGACAGGGCTTCTCTGTGCTTTTCAGGTTCACGGTGGAGTCTCCATTCCAGTAAAGACTGAGCCAGTCACACAGTGCAGTGGGAGCTGCCTTCTTGGGAAGAAAAAGAAGGGGAGAGGAGAAGAGTGGGGTGAGGGAGGAAAAGGCTGGGCTGAAGACTCAGGTGGAGGCCAGCATGAGACCACTGTGGATGTGGGACCTGAGTGTCCTGCCTAGGCAGGCTGCTGGAGCAGGACATGCGGCCCTGGCTGGGCTCTGTTGCTCGGAACGACTTGCTTTGAAGGTGTTTCATCGAGGCAGTACTGACTATAGTGTAGGCTATTGGAAGAAGAGAGGCAAGGCCAGCAGGCCAGGAGGGGCGTTCTGCACCCAGCAAAGGAGGGCAGTTAGTAGATCCCTTCAGGAAGTGTTACTTGCACTAACTTGTTTCTTCCTCCTGTCAACTTGACCCAAGTGTTGTTCTCTTCATTTTATGATGAGGAATTGGGATGCATGACCCCTGGCCCAAGGTCCTGTGGCTGGTGAGTTGGGGAGTCTGGTTTGTGTCCCATGTCCAATATAGAGTCCACACTCTTGCTTACTACAGGATGCCACCACTTGTGCGTGGGTGCATGTGCCTGAGTGAGGTGTCATCAGCATTTGCAAAAAGGCTTGGACATGCCACCTGCACAGGCCTCCTTTTGAACAGGACACCCTGATCTGACTCTTTTAGCTGAACTTCAGTGAAGTCCATTTTTCGGTTTCCAAGGGCAGTGCTCAGGCATGGAATCAAGAAGCTGAAAGAAGTTGCTGTGGTGTGGTGGGCATGAGAGTTGTCATCTGGCTCTTAGTCCTTAGCTCCCTCCCTTCTCTGGGCACTGCCTTGACCTTCACCTGTAGAGCAGTTCTCTCCAGCTGGTCCTCACCCATGACGTCAGTCAGAATTACAGTCCTGAACCTGAGACGTTGCTTCTTAGGAAGAAAATGAGGTTTCTGTAGCCCTCAGTTTTGGAGGTTCAGAGTCCAGATCACTGAGTGCAGGCTTGGTAAGGCCTTGACTGATTACCTGAAGGCAAGTGAAGGATGTGTGAGAGCAAGCAAGCAATTACATCTGGAAGGGGGAGAGACAGAGACAGACAGGAGTGCCCACAATGACCTAAGGCCCACCAGCAGCCCACACCACAACCAAGGCTTTAACATATGGAGCTTTGGAGGATCCTCATTCAAACCATAGCAGACACTCTGTGTTACAGAGGGTGGCTTCCTTTCACAAGCCCCCACTTCCAGGCTGGGATGTGAGCCCACAGGCGTTGGCTGTGGGATGAGCTGGACCAGAACGGGTGCTTCTAAAGCCCGTGAGGATTCCCTGCACTTTGGAGTCTCTGACCCCTCCAGCCTCCCTGGGGCCCAACACAGTGATAGTTCTGAGTGAGCATTCAGGCTGCCCAATGTTGACTAGTTGCTGCTCTGTCAGTGTAGATTCCAAGTGGAGTGGGTGTAAGTTTGGGTCCTGATCCACTGGGGATTGTAGGAACACAGTACTGGCTTCTGTCCCCCAGCAGAAGCTTACAGACAGCTGCACATCCATGAAGATGCCCTGACTGCTGCAGGCTCACATTGTCATGGGAGCCTCCTCTCCTCATGTTGGGTGTCAGGTGCAAACTTCACAAAGACAATACATTTGGAGTTGGACGCTAACACATGGGTGGTTGTAGTATGGGGTGAACAATACATCAGATGAATAAATCATCAGTTGAGGTTCAAAAGCCTGAGTTTCATGAAAGAGCAACTGGAGAGGCTCCCCAGCACCTCTAGTGGTATTGACAGCAAAACCGTGTTTTAAGAAGACCTTCATTCTTGCATTACATCATGGAAGAATCCAAGTAGAACACATGGGTGTAAATGGGGTTTATTAAAAGTTAGGAAAGGAAATACAAAGGGAGCACGGTCAGGCACAGATGGAGTCCACTGGCAGAGAGAGCATGCTTTTCTTTTTCAGGTGCTTTTAAAACCTACATTAACTCATGGGGAAGACAGACCCTGGAGATTCCCACCCAGTAGTGAAGGAGTGGGGAGGAACATGGGTGGTTCCCAGCCAGGTGAGGGTGGTCTGGGCCATTCCCTGGCAATCTACTTGAGCCCAAACTTTTCCTACTTCTATCAAGCCTGCCTCAGTGGGGGCATCCTATCCCCAAGCACAGGAGGTGGATTTGGCCCTGACCTTGGCCTCCAAGGAGTAGAAATGTGGTACTGCAATGTATCCACCATGTACAACTATTATATGCTAATAAAATTATATTTAAAAAAAAGAAATGTGGTACTAGAAAGCAGGAAAGAACCATACTGTGGGCTGAGACTGTACCATTCGCGCTCACAGGCAGCACCCATGCATGGCTGGCAAAGCCGTGAGTGGGCCATGAGGACCGTAAGATGAAACAGAACAGGAAATACCAATTTGCACCAAAGAAAAGTAAGTTTTGCAAAACTTGGCTCATCAATGTAGCTGCATTGTTTGTTTCCATGTAAGAAAGTATGTGCTGTGGGTTTTGGTCAAAAGGGTTTTCAGTTAGTGTTTTAGAAAGATTACTCTGGCAAGAGTATTTTAGATGAATTAAGAAGAGAAAGGATGGGGTGGAGGCCAGAGGGTTGAGCAGATCCCATGATAAATCTTGGAGTAAGGAGTAAGAAGGCTCTGGACCAGGGCCGTTGCCTCCATTCACATAGGTCTTCTACTTCATCCTGGAGCTCCTGGCTTTCTGCAGAAGGGGCTTCCACATCTTTCCTTAGACTTTCTTCTAGTTATTTGATGCCAGTATAGTTAGTATCTTTTGTAATTGTGATGTTTGTTGCTGTATGTAGAATCACAATAGATTTTTATATACTGGCCTTGCTGAATTTGTAATTCTAGTACTGTTTGTATGTTATTTTTGATTCTGTACTTGCTGAATGCAAATTAGAACATTTTTGTTTTTCTTTTCCCTTGTTTTGGTCCTTTATTTCTTTTTCCCACTTTAGCTTTAATTCAAGGGTAGGATCACTTTTACGGTGGACACCATAGTAGACTCTCTCATCTGGCTCTGGGAAGGGAACTTGCTCCCCACCCCTTTGTTGGCTAAGATGTTTGCTACAGGTCTTGTTTGTTTTTCTAAGTACCCTTTTTCAACTCAAGAACATAACTTTCTGTTCCTCATTTTCTTTGACAACCCTCCCTTCCTCCCAACAATGGGGTATACGTTGAGTTTCATAAAATGCTTCTTTTTGTTTTGTTAATGTGGTAAGTTATACTAATTTAAAAAGAGGAGAGGAAAGGGTAGGGGAGGGGGGCAGGGGGAAGAAATGACCCAAAGAATGTACACACATGTGAATAAATGAATAATAAAAATAAATAAAAAATACTAAACCAAATTTTTATTTCTAAAGTGAGCCTACATTGACCAAGATACAATGTCCTTTTTCTGTTTTTAGTTTGACTTTTCTGATAATGACTGAATTTAGTTTATAATTATTTAATTCTTTTTCTTGTAATTCTTTTGCCAGCTTTTTTTTTCCCAGTAATAGAGAGAGAGGTTAAGCTCAGGAACTTGGACATGTGAGGCCAGCACTCTTTTACTCAAGCCCCCAACCCTTGTATTTTCAATTAGTGTCATTAATTGTACAAAGGAGTTTTCACTGAGAAGTTTCATAATGCATATATTGTACTTTGATCAGATTAGCTTGTTCTATTGGTGGTTCTCATTTTGATTGTGAAACAGGGTGTGGCTACCTCTGTCCAGGCTGGCACTGAAACGATGATCCTCCTGCCACCACCTTGTTGCCAATTTTTGATTAAAGGAAATGCTGGCTCATGAAAAAAGTTGAGGACAGTTTCTGTTTTTATAATCCTAAACGACTTTATATAAAAGTGGGGTTAAATCTGAATTGAGAGCTCTTTGGACTTTCCCATGAAGTCATCTAGGTCTTGAGTCTTCTTTGTGGGCAGATTTAAATCACATTACATTCCTTCAAGCCATAAGTCTTCTGAGGACTTCTGTGGAAGTTGTATTTTCTATTAACTTCTATTTCATCAGCATTTGCACTGAGATTTTCTTAAGATTCTTCTGTTAGTCTTTCTACAATGGGAGGAGACACAGCAGTGATTCTTCAGTTTAGTACCTGTGATATTTTGGGCCAGAGCATTTTTTGTTGTTTGGGTTATTCTGATGACAGCGGTATTGTTGTTTCTAAGTGTATTTTCAAACATGTAGGAGTTTCCATGCTCTTGTTACTGAATTTTCACTTAATTACATGGTGACCAAAAAAGTTTGTAGTGATATGCCCTCAAAGTTGAGAATCAGGGTCTTTTAGTAAGAAGTCTACTTTGCTGACATTAATATTGCTGTTCTAACTCTGCTTCGCTCATTTATTTACAACATCGTTTTTCCAAATGTTTTGCATGTATACTTGTTTATATGCACGCTTATGTTTGAGTTAGGTTTTGTGTTTTATACTTTGCTATGAAGTCTGGCAAGCTTTGCTTTTAACTAGAGCCTTAGTTTGTTCACATTAGCACCATCCCTTGTGTGGTTGTTTTCCTGCTTTCTTGCTATGGGCTTGCTCTTTTGTGCCATTGTTTAATATATTTTAACTAAAATGTTTCTATAAAGTCAATATTCATTTCCATTATCTACACATTTAGACCCTTTTTATTGTCTTTTTATATTGGTCTTTATTTTCAGTATTCCATCTTAGAATAATTGTGAAAATGTCTTTAGGTGAAAAGTATCTGTTTTTGTTGAAAAACATCTTTATTTCACTTTATTTCAAGTGTGAAGAATGTCATGCTGGTTATAAGATTCTAGTTTGACCATTGCGATCGTTCAGAACTTTCAAGCAAGCTTTCTGCACTTTGAAAGGTACCATTTCACTGCTTTCTGGTTTGCAAGGCTGTTGGGAAATCTCCAGTCGTTCTATGTTGCCTTCCAAGGCTAATCAGTCCCTCTTACTTCCAAGGCCTTTTTTGGTTTTCAGTGATTTTGTTGTCCTTCAACTTTGGAAGATCTGGAAGGCCGTTGCCCTTTCAGTCTCTCTCCTCTGTGTCTGAGACGACTTACGTCATCATGCGGAGTCTCCCTTTGTCCTGTCTATTCTTCCCTGGCCTTTGGGGTCATTTTGGACGTTTTTCTCCTGGCCAGTCTTCCGACTCACTGATTCACCGTAGTTACAGAATTCTTTTTCAGGTTTTCCAGTTCTCAACCTTTATCTTCTTAAACATAAAAATCTTCCACCTCCCCCGCCCCGCCCCGTGGCAGTGGGATTTGAACTCAGGGCCTCATGTTGCTATGTAGGTGCTGTACCACTTTATTCACTCCACCAGCCTCTTTGTTCTTCGAATATGTGTGCCTTATACTATCTACCACAGAACCCTAAATTGCGTTCACCTTTTTATTACTACTAGAATATCATCGACTGTCCTACTTTGAAGCTGTTGTTGATGGATGATGAGATACTGCTATGATAATCCATCACAGTTGGCTACAGTAATGAAGTCACCTGCAGTATCTCAGGGTCCTTTTTTCCCATTGGATTGGCCTTTCTATGCCTGGGGTGTGTGTGTGATGTCATCTGCAAAGTCTGTGGGATATTTGAGGTATAGGACAATGGCTTCTTCCTCCAGAGTAGATGGAAAGTTGTTTCTGCCTGGCACTTGGGGCATGTGCTCTTTATCACCACCTGCATTCAGGGATTGCAGTGTTGATGAGCAGAGCTGTAGTCCTCCAGGGTCCAGTTACTTTGGAGTCCCTTTTATTCCTAGGGATTTCTTTAAATTAAAACGATTCACTGCATTTTCTTCTTTACCCCCTCCTTCCAGTTCCTAGATTTCTACATTTCTACTCCCAAATCTCCTGTGTGCAGGAATGGTCTGAAGCATTGAAGGTTCAAGAGAGATAGCTGTGGGCCCTGCAAATGATCCTCAGTGAAAATTTGGCCCCAGATGCTAGGCAAGCACCCCAGCCTTGTCTGGTTCTGAGATTCCTTGCTGTTTTGTTAATTTGCTAATGCTTTTGTGGAGATGTTTTGATGTTTGTCCAGCTCTCTGATTGTTCACTGTAATAAGGTATCTTTATATTGCACTTGATTTTGTGTTTTTTTGAAGAGGTCATGTTCATCCATTAAATAATGCTCTTCTGAGAATAATTTGTCCAAAACAAAATTCTTTTCACATGGATTAGATGAAGAGGAGAATAGCATGAGATGGTCAGCAGCATTTGTGGTAAAATTAGTTGAGAATGAAATTAATAGGTAAGCAAATTGTTAGTGCATTTATTAGAATGCTTAGCCTGTTATTTACAGGAAGAATTCTTTTAACAGCAAGTCTATGTGAAAGTGGGTACTTTATATTGAGGCACATTTAACAGTACGCACGTACCCTCTTCTTTGTTCATGACCTTGCCCATGGGAACCCATGCTCTGCTGTGTCTGCATTACTTAGAAATGGACTATAGTGTTAGTATTCTTAGTGTTTTGAGCTCAGAGAGTTTCCTGGTACTCTTGGTGAGTAGAGATTTTGAACTGAAATATATTTGAAATCAGAAGACCCTCAGGGCAATTTTTTTCTCATCTGTTTCCCCATATATAGCTTGATTTATCCACCCACCCACCCATCCAGTCTTCACTGCTGAAATACTCTGTTGTTCCAGAATCACAGATATAAATACCAACAAGATTTGTCCCTATTTGGAGCTCTCGATCTAGAGTCAGAGGCAGAAAAGTTATTAGTGCAGTGGCCTTGGGAGTTCTGTGTTTGCAGGGGAACTTCAGGTTGCCATATTCTAAGGGGAGAATGTGATTGACTGGGGACCAGGCTTCCTGAAGGAGCAAGCCAGCTTTGGTGCTGGCAGGTGCCCCCTCACCCCTCCCACCTAATTTTTCCTTTTAACCTGCATTGTTCTTCCAAATAGATTTTCCATGTAAAGAAATTTATGAAAAGCAATTCTAATTTTCTCCCAAGTCAAAACTGTTAACAAAGAAAAATTTCACACATAAAACCAAACCTCTGCAAAAATAAATTCTGAAATTAATTCTTGGTTTCATTTTTCTCCTGCCTTGAAAGAGAATCCTTGTCCCGGAAGCCCAGGGAACTTGCTTGCTTTTCTCTTCCGAGAGCTGCTGTATGTCCTCTGCCTGTCTGGAAATCTGCTCCACACTAGCAAGCAGCTGGAACTCAGTTTAAGTCTCAATACAAACTACAAAGCAGTGGCAGGGACTGTGCATAACAGATGCTATTTGCATTAAAATAAAAGACAAACATAATATTTGCATTAATAGAGAGCCTTTGCAAAAGTATTTGCATAAAGTAGTTTATCTTTTACCAAGGGTTGGTTACTTTGAACTAACTTCTGAATGTAGCAAAGGATAAGCAATCTTTTGCTGATTATTTCTCCCAAAGTTGCTTTTGCACAAGTATGACTGATTTAAAAAAAGGACTCTTGGACATGCCAATGGAGTGTTAAGTGGTGCACGATAAGAATAGCCCATGTGCATTGGTAATTGCTTTCACTCATGCTTTTGGTAGCTTTTTGTTTCTGAGTAGGATTGATGAGCTATTGCCACCACAGTTTTGCATTACTGAAATCAGGCCATTTTTCAGTGGTAGCCTCCTGAAGAGAAGAGGCCAAGGTATGTGGTTGGTGTCTGTGCAGTTCAGTTTCAAGGACAGCTGTACTTTATTCTTAACGGGTTCCGTAACAATAAAGATAAGGAGATCAGCACAAAGGAAAATTTATGGCCAGAATCCTACATCATCAATTTGAAAAATGCCCTGAGTTTTCTGGTGTCAAAGTGAAAAGGAAAATCTTCTTTTTGAGGATTTACTTCTTTTTTTTCTGTTTGGCACTAGGGTTTTAACTCAGGGCTTCATGCTTGGTAGACAGATGCGCTACCACTTGAGCCATGTCCTCAATCCTATATATCCTTAAGAGGAAACCAACAAGGCGTTTTAGACTGTGGCTTTGAAATGCTTTCATGTACATGTACACATACATACACAAATGGGGAAGTAAGTCTGAGGAAACTGTATTATACATAGTGATTGTGATCTTTGTAACTATATGAAACGGCATAAATTTAGCATATACTGTTTATTTGTATTTACTTCCATGTTTGCTAGCATTTTCCCTCAGCGTTACTTCTGTCATCTTACTCCTTCATGGTAGAGTTATTTTCTTTTTTCTGAAGTCATCTGTTAGTTATTTCAGCAAATTTCCGAATAGTAAACATTAAATGTCCTTTTTTTCTTCCTATTTCTTGAATAGTACTTTAGCTGGGTATAGAAATGAAAGTGGATATGCCCTTTTCTCAGCAATTTGAAAGTGTTTCATTATCTTTTGACTTTTTTTTTTCCTTTTCTTTTTTGCCCCTGCTGTTAGAAATTGGCTGTCAGTCCAGTTGACCTTTCTTCCCAGGTAACCTAGCCTTCCTATTTGTGCTGTAGACATTTTCCCATGTTGGTGTTCAGATCTTTCCTTCTTCCCTTCCTCCCTCCCTCCCTCTTTTTCCTTCTCCCCTCCTCTCCCCCCATCATGTGAGAGTATCATTGTACCTACTTGATGGAGGTGACCTGGATAGTTTGTTCATGTCACATAAAAGATGCTTAGGAGCACATCCTGGCTTTATGTGTGGGGGCGGGGGGAGGAGGGCGGTGGTGGTGCTGGGGATGGAACCTAGCCTCTGAATCTTAGCTTTGATGCCACATGGTCGGAGTCCCACACTCAATGTCCTGAACCCTGGTGCACCCATCACAATTGTCATATGACAACCACAGGCTAAAATCCACATCCTGTTAGAGACATTAGCATAGTTAACATCCAACAGCAAATTGCTTCTCCTGGCAGTAGTTCTATCTTTAGAAGATTAAAATAGAACACAATACAATGAAATCACTGTAATTTTAGAAGCTGAAGTTTTGTTGTATAAAAAGGAATAATGATATGCTTTAGTTAGCCCTGGCTTGGGGGAAGTTACGGTTTATAGATTATATCCATATTGTGCATAACAAAAATGTGGTATTGATTTCTACAGATTGTCTACCAGCTTTTCACTGGACTCAAGAAAACTTGTTTTGTGGGAGGGAGAGGTGTGTGAGGTTCTTGATTTAAATAGTAATGATGTGATTATCTTGAATATACATTTATATCTTTGAATGACTAGCAGTCTTGTGCAATGGAAGAACATGGAGCAGGAAGTAGGATTTTAGGTGCTGTGTAGTCATAGCTGTGTTCAGTATCTGAGAGGAGGTTATCTACACAGATCCTATAAGTGCTCACAGCTGTGGCTTTTGGATGCTGTGACCTGTGTGTGCGCCCATCTCCTTTAAATATAATTATTTTTCTAAAAATTTTGGAACTAGGTAGAGTTAAAATAAAACAATGTGTAATATATTATTAGTTAGTACAAAAATTAATGGGACATAAAGCTTCTTGAGGTCTTTAAAAATTGATGACACAGAGCCAAGGAAAGCCTTCTTCACTCAGTTCTGCCCTGGCCCTCTAACCTTCTTCTTTACTCCTGCCAATAGGCTCTCCAGCTTGCACACCACAGTGCCAGGTGCCCATTGAGGAGGCATCCATCCAGATTTGTGTGCTGCTTCTCTAAGTTGATGAGGTCTCAGGTGAAACCTGAAGTACTGAGTAGGAGAGTGTGACAGACCTGGGGCAGGAGCCCTTCAATTCTTAGGGGAACTGGAGAGGATCCCTGATTCCAGGTCATTGTCAGGGCACCTTCCCCTGGGTAATTCATGAGATGGCCCTCTGGCCTCTCCCTTTGCTTGGCCTCTGGCAGTTAAGGCCTACTGGATATTTTCAGGCTAGACTCAAGCCACCAGAAGTCATCCTTCCAACAGGTCAGAGCATAAACATGGAGCCTAGTAACTTTCAGGGAAGAAGTCCTTTACCAGCCCCTTCTCCTTGGGAAGAGAGCTGAATGTTGATGCCACTGCCTGCAGAGCACATGGAGCCTCCTGGTTTAGCTGAATGCGTCCAGACAGACAGGCTGTGCCTGTCACTTCTGTCTCAGGCAAGCTGTGAGCAGCTCAACTAGTGGCATCCCTCAGGCAGCACATGGAGCTTGTGGCCAACTATGTAGCCACTTGTTGGAGCTGGAAGGGGAGCTTGGAGTCCTTGCGCCATACCTCCGGATTCTCTTGTCACAGTCGCATAGCCTTCCATTCATTGGTGTATCCCACTTTTTACTCCTCTGGTTCAGTAGGGTGGCCTGCGGTCTCAGGTAGCAACTTTGGATGGAGGCCTAGGGGACAGAATGACGGTATCAAGAGGCGGTGGCCATTGAGGGCAGACCCTTCACAGTGGGACAGATGCTGCTGTTGCCATTATGGAGACGTTAGTCTGAGGGTGTCACTGCAAGTCAAGGTCTTGTTTTCTTGATTAGGGTAACATTCTCAGACAAATGCCTTGCACTTGATAATATGTCTCAGAGAACACAAAGCTACAATGAGGCAAGACATGAAAACCAGAATGAAGCAACCAGCTATGCACACCAACCAATTCTCATTACTGCTGTGAATTGTTTCCACATTGGTTCCCAGCACCCAGTACAGTACTAGGTGGAATGTGTATTTTAGTACGAAGCTCCTTCTTCCTTTTGCAACTCAGCCCAAAATTTCAGACAACCAGGGCCCGACCCAGGGTGGGAATGGAGTGCTTTGAGGGCACCTGCGTGAGTGCCTTGAAGCAGGCCTGACAGTGACCTAAGAACTGATAAGTGGACAGAGGAGTGAGTTGAACTGAAATAGATATTGTGTGGAATGTGGCGAATGTGACACGGTTCGTGAACATTTTGATTTTGTTTTTTTTTTTTTCTGAGAAAATCATAATGAGCAAAGAAAGTTTAGAAGTACTGCTTACTCCTCGAAATGATTATTGGAGCACTTAGAATTTGCAGGCTCAGTGTAGTCTGCATTCTCATTCCCTGCCTTCTTCCCACTGCATGTATGCTGCCACTGCCAGGGCTCTGCCTCCCATACTTCAGTGGTGGCCAGGTGAAGCCTGCCATGCCTGCCTGCCACATCAGTTCACCAGCAAGTCCTAATGGATTACCTTTCCAGCTAGCTCCCTGGTGACTGTACTAATACCAGCCCTGAAGCTCTGATACAGCCTTCCATGCTTCCTTCCTGTTTCTACTGCCCTCTTCAGTGCTTTGACTCTTGTTCATATTCTATGCTGTAGCTGGAACGAGCCTCTAAGACCATTCCCTAAGGTCCTCACAAAGGCCTCTGGGACTCACAGCATTGGCCCTTGCCCCCCTGGAATGGGTGCACGCAGGCTCTCCACCTAGAAGGCTCTTCCTGGGGCCCTTTGCACAGCTTCTTCTCGCATGTCTGTTAGGTGCCTGCTCTGAGGCCACTGCTTTACAGGGGCTTCTGGGATCCCCTTATCTAAAGTAGTAACTGACATTTCTCCAGGACAGAATATCACACTATTCACTTGGCCTTCTTCTGCACTGATGGAAGTTTGGGGTGCAAGGTGTCATTTTCCTAACGCTGTGTTCCTTGAATCATGGCAGCTGCTCAATAACGAGTCCAACAAAACATGGAATAAATGTGTGTGGGGGTGGCTGAAGTGATTTGACCTTGTGCTAAAGTGCTAAGTGTGGAGCAGAGCAAGATGAGTTTAGCTTTGGAAGCTTGGCTGGACCTTGGTCAACACAAACTTCATTGTTTCCCTGGCTCAGTTTCCTCTTTAAAATGGGGATTGACAGTCCCTATGCTGTTCACTTCCCCAGTGAGGACAAAGTGAGCAACAGGTGCCTGACCTACAATAAGCTGTTAGACTTCTTCTAATTTAGAATGTAAGCAGGGATGGTTGTTGACTTGTCTAGGTCTAAGATGATCTAGCAAGAACAGTAGTTTAGAAAAATAAAATACACTTTTAGTGTGTTTAAGCAAATGTCCTACAAAGTTCCAGGGAGTAAATGTTTCACCCAAGGGGCCTGTTGGCCATGGCTCAAAAGTACACGTAGCGCAGATGTTTGCTCAGTAAGACCCCCATGAATCAGCCTGTCCCTTGGCCACTTGCTGCTGCTAGGTCAGCCCTGGACATTGCCAGGTATGCTGGGCACTAAATCAGCCCCAACTTTGTACTCTTTCCTTCTGATTGATATTTGACTACAGATGGGTCGCTTCTGAAATGTCCTGCTGAATAAGAAGGGAATGGATTCTTTTTCTTTCAAAGAATGAGCAATGCTGTAAAGTCGCTGTGGATGGTGACACAGTGGGCAGGCTGTACACAGCTGGTTTTCTGTCCCTGCCTCAGTTCTGTGCAGCCCACTGGAGCATGCCTCTCAGATTACTCCTAAGGCTGGCTTTGCTTTATTGTGGTGGATTACTGACTCATTTCTCAGGAGCTGCTCATTAACATCTACCTGTTTTCTGGCTTCCTGTCACTTAACCACAGACGCCTTTTAACTAATTTGTAATGTTCAGCAGTGTGGAAAGTGTTTTGGAGGGTTGGTTTGCCCATAAAGTGGTTTTGGTTGCTGACTCACACTTCAGGAGAATCTTGTGCCTCTTTAGATGCCTTGTGTGGGTGGAGCCACAAGCGAAGGACAGGCCAAGTGTCTTGCTGACCACACATTTGGAATCTTGTTCGATATGTAGATTTATTTATTTATTACTTTATATTTTTTTGTGGTACTAGGGATTGAACCCAGGACCTTGTACATGCTAGGCAAACACTTAACCACTGAGCTATATCCCCAGCCTCGGTACATTGATTTATTACTCCTCATATCAGCCTGTGTCTCCACTCAGCTGAGGGGGAAGTTGAGCCAGAGAGTTCAAGACCCAGGATTATGAATGCTACCAGGCCTGCCTGACCCCATGCCCTTAGGCCACAAGGCCCCCAGGGCATGGCCTCCTCATATGCAGGGTCTCCCTTTTGAATTCAGGTGGAAATTTTGCATGTTAGACTTCTTGGCAGTTAAGAGGTGTTTTAAAAAAAAATTGAAGCCTGTAGGAGAACAGATGTGCTGGGTCCTACCACTCTTGGTTTTCGTAGATGTGCTACTGCATTGGCAGTGGAGAAGGTGGCTTGGACATTAGAGCTGGTGTTCCATCTTCGCTTATGACAACCACATGGCCATTGTTGTCCTTCCCTAACTGAAGGCAGCCTTATCTAGAAAGCTGTTTAAATTAGCCACGGAGAGTCTATGTGTGTTCTTTCCATACATCTCTGTGACTTCTGTTGGGCACTATTTATTAACACAGGCTCTGGGAAACCTATCTCTTTCATCCTAGGTTATTTTCGCTCCTGAGCTCCTTGCTCTCTGCAAAACAGCTCTGAAATGATGCATCCTGATATGTCCTCTCCTCAGGGCAGATGGACATGCTCTCAGGCACAGAGATGATGCTGTTTGCAAAGGCAAGGGATTTTCTCCTGATTTGCTAAATCGTTTGTAAAACAACTCAAATAGTGAAATAGCTCAAAGGACTGTGCTGCCCGGCAAGGACAGCTGGGAGTATCCAACTCTGTGCCATCTTTTAGGGAGGAGAGGAATGGTTAGATCAGGCTCTGGAAAAAAGCCTGAAAGCCACTGAGAATCCCCCTCCAGAAAACACCTGCCCCTGGCCAAGAGAGAACAGGTCAGGTCTTGTCTGATCTTCCAGAACTGTGCCAGCTGAGGTGGTTCTTTCGCATTCTCTTGTGTCCCCACTGTCACCCACCCACTTACTTATTCAGTCCTTGTCTGGCCCCTGATGCACCTGGCTTTATGCTTGCTGCAGGGACTCCAGGGGAACAGGCCAGGCCCACCCTCCCCTTGGGAGTGCCTGTCTGGGAACGCACCCTGTTCTCTCCATGCTTCTCTTTGGGGTATGTGGTCAGAGCCATGGAGTGTGCCTCTTGTTTCCATGGCTTCCAGTCTATGTGGATCTTACTATTTTTCTACTTTTACATTTTCCCAAATAGGTCTCCTACTGATAGCTGCGTCCAGTTCTTTGTGACTCAGACTTGACCACAGGCCCCTCTCCATGCAGTGTCAGTCTTTCCACCCACACATCTGTGTGGAGGCCATTTGAACATTTCATCTTAGGTGCTGTGAATAACCATAGGAGCTCAAGAGTAAGCCTTGCTGGGTATGTGACAGGAGTCAGATGTGCTATCCATGACCCCCTTTGGCTGTGTTGGGGCTGATGCTGGCTCTAGGCAGAACCACAACATGTCCAAGGCAAGGGTCTGCCAGCTTGTTGTTACTTTGTGCAGCATAACTGGGCCTGGGCTTCTGAGTTATGTTTTCCTCATGTCCTAGAGGTTCAGTACTTGCAGGAATGTGCACTTCATTGAATAGCTAGGGGCTGGTGACAAACTGAAGACTGGTAGGAACGTTGTTAGGCAGCTTACCTAGCAGGTACCAAGCAAAGACAGATTATACTGAATCAGAAGTGAGGGCTTGTCTTTACTCTTCCTGACAAACTTATTTTGAAAAATTTCCAACCCAGCTGGGCGCCAGTGGCTCATGCCTATAATCCTAACTACTTGGGAGGCAGAGATCAGGAGGATCACAGTTCAAAATTGTTCACCAGACCTTATCTCAAAAATGCCCAAAACAAAAAAAGGGTGGGCAGAGTGGCTCAAGTGGTGCACACACAATGCCTGCCTAGCAACTGTGAGGCCCCGAGTTGAAATCCTAGTACTGACAAAAAGAAAAAAAATTTCAAACACATAAAGAAAGAAGAACTAGTTCATAGAGTGACCTCTGCCTGTCTCTCCTTCATAGCCCTGAGGCTCTCAGTCATGCCCACTTCACAGACCCCCTTCCTACCCAGATTGTTTGAAACAAATCCCAGATGCCATAGTATCTACAGATAGACAGTCCCTGCTTTCACCTGAGCTCCTAAAACTTTGCATGCAGAAGCAATCCACGCTCAGCAGAAACTGCATTTCAAATGTTGAATTCTGATTTTTTTTGGACTAGCGTGTGTGGTCATTTCTCAGATGCAGGGCAGCGGCATGAGCATCTCCTGGCAGTCCTGAGACCACAGGGGACCAGTTCATACTCTGCAGGGTGCTTTGTGGCTTTGCTAAGTGTTCCACAGACTAGGGGCATTCAGTGCATTTTCCATTTAGAATATTGTCAGCTTGGGTTTATAAGGACAGTACCCCATTGTGAGTCAAGGAGGATCTGTACTATACTATGTGTTTCCACAGATGCAATCCCATTTCCACATTCAACAAAGTGAGTAGTGATGCCTTAATATCATCTCATATGCTGTGTGCCATTTTTCATGGCTCTCTTAACATTTTTTTAAAAATAATTTGTTCAAGTCAGGACCCAAATACTGGCAAACTCCCTTTTCCCTCCCAGAGCAGGGAGGAGCTGGATTCCTTATCCTAGAGATTTTCTCTTTCGACACTTTCACTTTTGGCCCTTCAAATCATGGCCTCTTCTTGAACATGTTCCTTCAAACCTATATGAACTGGTAGCAAGAGCTAGTTTTGATTCTCAGGAGAAACACAACAAGAACATTTCATAGGTTATCCTTGACATCAAAAGTCGGCCTGATTACCCTAAAGGAAAAATAATACTTAGAGAAAGGGAATCTTTCTTCCATTTTCATTTTCTCTAATAAACACATAAAACTTATTTTAGAGATGCCTGAGGAATTCACAACAATTACTAATTAGTTTAATTCCTATTAACGGGCAGATATAAGCATTATTGTAGAACTTTGGTATTTTCAGTAACCTCTGTGGCAAGAAAAAGCAGAATGTAGTGGATTAGGGCTCTTCGGTCTATTATTGAAACTCACACAGGGAGGAGTTAGCTGGCGGACCCGGACTTATTAAGGGTTTGAGTATATCTGGAGTCTGTTGGGCCTGAGGAATACTGCCTGGGAGTGGACTGGGGAATAGAGGGTCATGGGGGGCAGGGGCCACACAGCAGAAGAGGAGAGGCAGGGTACAGGCTGGGGGATCAGAGTGCTGGGCTGACTGCTTAGGTTATTTCTGTCTCTGAGCCATGTCTGCTGAGTTCCTTTTGTGAGCCAGGGCATGGCTCCTTCCTTTCTGTGACCCGAGGGACAGTGGTTGGCTACTGAACCCAAAGAAACACTCCAGTGAAGCTACATTGACCACTATACCGTGAGGGAAGCCAGGGTTGGGGTTGGTATAAGAAAGCCCATGTATGTCTCTCCTGTCTTTACACAGGCAAAATAAGTGATTTTTCACCAGACAAGAGTCTTTTTTGCCTTGATACAAAAGCTGACCTATTTTTAACCCCCTCCTCCATTATCTACTTTAATGAGGCACACACACACAGAGAGAGAGAGAGAGAGAGAGAGAGAGAGAGAGAGAGAGAAACACAAATGTCCCTGCATCAGGAATTTTGCCCTTGCTTGTTAAGTTAGATTTTGGTTTAGCGTCAGCAATTCTGTACCCTAACATCCCAGAACCACCCTCACCTCATCCTCCAGCAGTTCAGGTTCTCTCAGAATCACAAAGGTTCTGGATTTAAAGTAGCAGGAAAACACTGAACTCCATTTGTGGCCTGTGGCTCTCATGCACAAGTCCAGCCTGTGTCTAGGCAGCAGTGCTCCCTCATCACCCATTAAAATGGATAGGAAAATCAGCTACCATTATTACTGCTGCCATTAACTATGTATCTGAAAACAGCTCCATTAGAACGGCAAGGTACTATTAGTAGTTATACGCTCCTTTCACTTTTTCATCTGTTTTTTCAAACATTTCTCCTACCAAGTATTTTAGAACATCAACTTATCCAGTTCTCTGTGTATGATTGTGTCAAAAGATTGAAATACGGGCCAGGGTCTCCAGCTCTTTAGACTTCAAAATAGAATTTTAGGCATAACTTTATAATCTCTTACTATTTCTTGACTTCTTTCTTTTCTTCTTTCTCAAAACTCACCAGACTTGACCAAGTCCATGTATCATAGGACTGCATTGTTGGCTAGACATGAGAAAATGAATTTTACCATATTCTTAGCTGGAAGGGCAGTTATTCAGTAATCTGAATTGATACAGGAAGTTTAGTAAAATTTAGCAAACATAGGATTTAAATATGTGCTTTGCAAGGGAGCCTCCTTTTCTGTCAGAACCCTATAGCAGGTGTTATACTTCCTGTCAAAATGCTGAAAACATCTTAGTAAGATCAGAAAGAAGGCACTGATAAGCTGTCTGCCCCTGCCCATGCAGTAAGGCCAGAAAAAGAATGAGGCACAGGCTTAGAAGGGAGGAAGCAGAACTGTCATCATTCACAGGAGGTATGATTAGAATGAATACGAGTTCAGCAAGATCCTAAGACCAACATATAAGAATCAATTGTTCAGCCATAAGGAAGAACAAAACCACATGGCTTGAAGGTAAATGCATGGAATTGGACGACATCATGTTAAGTGAAAAAAGCAAGATCCAAAAGATACAAGTGCATACATAAAACCAACATGATCACACACACATTTATGTGTGGAACATGCTGGTACTAGTGGAACTGCTCTGACACTGGGGGAGGAGGGAAAGGAAAAGAGAACGAGAGAGTCAACAATAGTGAAATGCATTTCATCTGCGCAGGTAGAGGACTTAACGATACCATACTGAAAGCCATTCAGTAGTGGGGGGGAGGGAAGGGTAAGGGAGAGTAGCAGAGAGGGATGAACTGAGCAAAGTAAAGCATACTCACAGTGGGGACACATCGAGAAGCCCCTCTGAACATGGACTTTGAAACTAAAAGTGAATGACAGGACTGTAAAATAGGCACAGTGTATGGGAGGGTACTTGTGGGAAGGGGGAGGGTAAATGAAGGAGGTGAAGGTGAGGGAGGGAATACAGTTGATGGGCTTCATATACATATATGAAATAGAATGATGAAACCTCTTGCAGTTGCCTTACTAAACCCCTGGGGAGGGGATTGCAGGGTTGTGGGGGGAGATGGTGGTGGCCATCTAACCAATAGACAATGTAAGCTTATTCATAATTGGCACAGTGAATTGCCCTGTACAAGGAACATATGCTAATAAAAATGGAAAAAAAATTAAAAATTGGTTCTATTTCTGTATATCAGCAAACAGTAATTGAAATTTAAAATACTATTTTAATAAAACTATCAAATGCCTGGGAAGAAACCTAAAGATGTTCAAGACTTTGACATTGAATATTCTAAAATGTTTCTGAGAGACAATAAATGAAGTAACATTTCCAGGTTTGTTTTCCCAAATGACAAATACCGTGCAGTTCCAGTCAAGGTTTCCTTTTTTTTTTTTTTTGTAGAATTGGTGAGCTAATTTTAAGATTTATAAGATAAAGGAACAGTCCTGCCCTAGGTGACTCTTAAAAAAACTGGTGTTCTGCATAATATGAAGTTATGCCGCATTATGGTGACCACAATATCGTGGTGGGAACAGATGCTAGCAAACTGGCCATGGCCCCGAGATGTGGCTTGCAACAGAGAGAATGCTGGTGGTTGGTGATGAAAGATCAGACTTCTTCGTAATGTGTGGGGACATATGGCTGTTCTCATAAAATAAACAAAACACCAACCAACCAGCCAACCAACTCATACCATATGCAGAACGACCTGTATGGAAAGCACTGGGCCTGGTGTCTACACCAATCATGGCAGTCTTCTCATGCAAATGAAGGGCTGTTTGCACCAATCACAGGCCTTCTGCTGAGCCACTAAGGGGAAAGTACTCCTGCTGGTCGGAGTGGAAATAGCTTCAGGGTCATCTAGAGTTTGCTAAGTCTTGTGATCAAAAGTCCAATGCAGACTGTCTGCTGGGGCACTGCCTTCAGGAGCTGGAGTTGTGTCTGAGTAGCAAGCATCTCAACTACAAGATGGTTGTCTTGTAGTTTTCCCAAGGTGTCTATAGAATGTTCAAAACCCCCAGAGCTGGCCTGAGGACAATCTGTCTGGCTACTTGGCTGATGGTCCTCTGGGAAATTTCTAACAGCTGTCAATTAAGGAGTCAAATCCCCCAGCCTCTAACATCTCAGCATACTTAAAGGAAACATAAACATTCAAAAGGGTGCTTGTAGTAAAGGCTTACCCTTGACATTAGCAGTGCTTTAACAGTATTTAACAGTGCTCTAACAATGCTTAACTCCTGTTTCAGTGCCCCAGCAAGAGGTGGGTCCCTACCATCTGTTTGAAGGTGAGTTGAAGGTTCTGTTAGGTTCCTTGGGGGTTGAGAAGTCTAAGATTCTGGTTAGGAGCACTCACAAGTGTGTCAGACAAGGAGGATCCTGAAAAGCAAATGAAAGTGTGTCTACGTGCTGCTGCAAGGGTTATGCTTAATGGCTGCGCATCTTATTTTAAGCTTTATAATTTCTAAAGGTCCCTGCCAAGTACCACACAGTCATGCTGTGGAAGTTTGCCTTAAGATAGGGCACAGAAGTAGACCCTGCTCCCATATCTGCTTGTCTGGTCATGGGTCCTGTCTCCCAGTACCCTAAGCTGATGAAATTACCATCTTGAGGACAGGCAGCCCACAGTCCGTCAGGTGGATTTCCCAAATAAAGGCTCAAGTGGAGACAAGCCAGGGAACCTGCCATGGCAGGTGATCACTGAAGAAGTGGAGCTTGGTTCCCTTTCTGACTGTTTCCTGCTGTCAGCATGAGGTTCTGATTCAGCCTTCTCAGTCTTAGAGGTTTCAGCACAGAGGTGGTAACTATGGAAATCACACTTCTCATTACCAATTGCAGTTTTACTCACTTTGGGATATGATATCTGAAAAAATACAGCATTAAGAAGCAGTTCTGTATACATTTACAGACCAGATTGTCCTCGTGGGCACTGCCACCCCTTCCTGGCTATGCCTCCAACTTGTGTGTTTCCTCCTGGCAGAGAGAGTATTCCTTGCTTTGAGACTACACAGCCATTGGTCTCTGCATATTTAGATCTGGTGACCGGAGCTATCTTTCTCAGTCCTGGTAGTACCTGTGCCTTACAATCCAGCCTCACTGTAGGGCCTACTTTGCTCTTAGAACTTTACTTAGCTTTACATCTGATGTGGGTTCTGAGGTCTGACCTTTGGGACTGGGTCTGGACCTGTTGCCAGCTCTGGTCGTTGCAATACAGATGGAGGAAGGAACATCCTGAGGGCCCTAGTAGCACTTTCTTATCTTCATAATACTGAATTTGTGCTGTACATCCTGGATTGCAGGATGACAGTCATGTGAAGTCTTTATTCTGTAACCAGATTTTATACCTTTGGAGGCTAGAGATGGGTCACATCCCACTTATTGCTCCTGGAAGCCCCAGGCCTAGGCCTTGACTCTAGTGATATGTCCAGGGTCCTTCACCATGTACCTAGGGTCTTGCAGTAGGACATAGGATTGGCAGTCTTAGACACTGGGCCAGCTAGCAAAAGACTCAGGAGCCAGCATTGTAGGTAGTGGTGTTTGTGTGAACATCAGGGAGCCCCATCCTTCCTGTTAGCCCTCTCCTGGGCCCAGTTTGTTCTTGAGTACAGGGCCATTATTTTCTTGTGATGAGAGATGCTTCCTAGGCTTTTTGGGGTGCTACTCAGCCCTGGGAGCCTGTGGTTGCATGTTTTTTTTTTGGAGTGGGCCTACCTGTTAGCCATGTTACCCTGTAACCCTCCTTTGAGAGTAGGATGCCATGTCTGCTTATGGTAAGTAAATGAATGATTTGTAGAGAAGCCAGGAGAGAGTAGAGTTTCCAAAAGAGACTTTGGCCTGCTGGTTTTCCAACTGATATGAGCTAGTGCCACTTCTGAGCTACTCTCTCAAGTGACTCAATGAGTCAGTACACTTGGGGTCTTGTGTGTTTGGAGATGCACTTGTTTTCAGATAGTTCCACATAGTTGCTCCTATCCTTGGAGGCACAAGCTTTACACTGAGTTAATGCTGAGTACCAATTGTTTGACTCCAAATATCTGGATGTTAGTGTACAAAGACATGAAAATGGAAGGGTTGGAGATGTAGATGTACAGGTTGTCCTTTGGTGAGAACAAGCAGTTTCCCTAGTATTAAAAAAAGAACTGCATCTGGGTTTTGTCCTGTTTCCTGGCACAGGGCTCTTAAAATCCCTGGAATTTCCTGAGTGTTAAAGTGTCTTCTATTACTCTTAAAGAGCCCTCTTCTTTTACATTCAGTTTATGCTAATGAGGTGACTTACTGCATAGAGGCCCTAGTTAGCCTTAGGATGGAGCTGGTCACCAGAAGGACCTAGAGATTACAGGGTTGGAGCTGTCACCCCACCCACTGATCATGGGTGTGACCACGGGGCGAGAGGGAAGTTGGTGGCTGGGGGCTGGTTTATAAGCTCTCTTGACCAATGATGCTGAGAGAGCCTCTAGGTTAGTGAACCAGGCACATACTTGGGAGCCTGATGGGATCTCACCATATGTACCTCTTCATGTGAGTATTCATTTGTATACTCAAGCCTACAGCTTGAGCCATTCCATCAGTCCCCCCTTCCCCCACCTTTTGGACATAGGGTCTCGTGAACTATTTGCCTATGCTGGCTTTGAATAGTGATCTTCCTGATTTCTGCCTCTTGCATAGCTAGGATTACAGGCATGAGTCACTAGCATGCGGCTTCATTTGTATCTTTAATGATAAACCTATAAATGAAAGTACAATCATTCCCCATATCCGTTGAACATACGTTCCAAGACGGATGCCTGAAACCGTAGGTAGTGCTGAACCCTATAAGCTGGGCTTTTCCCCTTGCATATAGACCTATGATAAAGTTTATAAATTAGGCACACTGAGAGACTGACAACTAAGAAGGGGAACAATTATAACATTATACTCATAAAAGTTACTGAATATGATGTGTTTCAAAATACCTGACCCTGAGGTATTCACCTTCTTAATGCTGATGGCAAGATGGCACATTATGGCTTCTTCTTGATGCACCTGAGTTGCTGACATCACTTCTCTTGCACTTTGGGGCCATTATTAAAGGGTTACTTTAACAGGAACATTGCCATACTATGACTCTTGGTCTGCTAATAGAGGTAGCTACTAAACTAGTTGGCAGGTTGACATCACATACAGTGTGTGTACATTGTACAAAGGGATGAGTCATGTCTTGGGCAGATTAGGGCAGGAGAGCTCAAGGCTTCACCATGCTTCTCAGAATGGCTTACAATTTAAGATTTATGAATTGTTTATTTTTGAAATTTTCTATTTAATATTTTAGACTTGAACTTGACTGTTTATATTGTAGGGGTAGTGTGAACTCCAAGTAGGTAGTGTCAGAGTTGAACTGAATGGTGGGAAAACCAGCTGGTTTCAGAGAATTGTTTTGTGTCAGGATGCAGGCATTCTGTTACTAAAAAGGCTGGAATATATGTAAAGTTCGAAGTCGGGCTTACTTGTGGTAATCATGTGCTCTTTTCAGACAGCATTGTTGTTTACTGTGCCAGGTAGTTCATTTGCATGATTAACATCTTTCTGAAGGCTAAATGATATGCCCCAGCCCAAAGCCCAAAAGTCCTGTAGATGAGCTAAGACTCAACCAAGCCACGTATTGATTAAGACACATGGCTGGTGCTTTTGTATACAAGACCAGTATCTGTAACTTACACTTTTATTCAGCTACATCACAATTTTACATGTCTCCTGCTTGAGTCCAGTGGAAATAAGTGTCAGGTGCATTGTTTGGAGTCATTAGGCCTTCAGAGCTCAGGCAGACATCAGGGGCTCAGTCCCAGACTCTAGAAAAAGCCTCCATATGTTCCGGCCCTATCATCACACTAACTGCCATGGAGCTGGAGTGTCCTGGGTGTGTCGGGTTCTAAATTTATGGGTTCTTCTGCTCTTGTTCAGATGTAAGAGTAAAGACAAGTATTGAGGAGACTGGTAGAAGCCCTTCTGGTGATAGGCATTGACCACTGGTAACAGAAAACCCTTTGGGGAATCTCAGAGCGATGCTGCAGAGACCTGAGCAGACTGTACTTCCACCTGCTTCTGACTCCTCCCATTGGAAAACTGCAGTCAGATCAGGTGCTTTTAATATTTCTGAGAGTATTTATTATGGGATTAGAATTTTAAAAATATGTGAATACTTTTTAGAATTTTTCACTTTTTTCTTCAGTGAGCATTTATTTTCAGGAAAAAAAACCAAACAAACACTTAAAAGTACTTTTCACCACTGTGTGGGGGTTTCCATCTAAGGCTCTAGTGAGCTCTGATGTTGTCTTTACAATCCAGCATTTGTGCCATCTTTCCGGTGGTTCTGTTCTTGAGAAAGCCTCCAGTGGTTGACTGATGAGTATTTGGGCCTGGTGGTTGCTTCTAAGGTGTAACCATGGCCTCCCGGTCCTCCTCCTGACCCACGGAGCCTGAGTTGTCTTACCCCAGTTAGGCCAGTATTTTACTTCTGTTTTGAAACCCTAAAGCTGCTAGAACCAGGGAGGGGGTCTGGTTGGAGGGAGAGGAGTTTGATTCTCTGATTGGGACATCAGCAGCCCCACCCTGCCCTATGTGTACACGCAGTGGCCTTGTGCATGCTCCTGTCTCTTCCTTGAGAAGAACATGCCTTAGATCTCACGGGGCTATGGCTTCTGTTCTTGGATTCTGAACTTCTCCAAGTATATGCAGGATTAGCTCTGCTAGGTATGTATCATTCTTAAAGTCAGTTGACCTGATGTTACTTGTTTGTGCCAGGCTTCGACATTTATCTACTGGAGCTCTATGACTGCCTGCGAAGCTGCTGCTTTCTCCCTTAAATTAATTATGAGGGACCTCTGGTGCAGGTCTGTAACGGTGTGCATGTTTTTGCAGAGCATTTTACACCACTTGTCAGAAGCTGATTTGAAAGAAAAAGTGATTCCTGGAAATCCCGCCAATCTTTCTTCCTATGTGGGAGAACAGAAGATCTCAGGCGGTCTAAATGTACCCTGTGCCAGGCTTCAGTGGTGGGTGGGTTCCAGTCTCATCCTTGCAGTGAGTTAGAGTAGACAGAATAGTTAGTTCTTGAGTAAAATCTAAAAGTGAGTTTAAAAGAAAGGATTCTGTCATTTCTGTAAGTACATCATGCTTGGTGTGCATCCAACACACTGTTCCCTTTGCGGTAGCCACACACTCCCACAGTGCTTTGAACAGTGCCTGCTGGGCTGCGCTCCTGTTAGTGTGCAGATATTTTTTTGGTATCTGGGGAGAGGGTGAGCTCTTCTGTTTTGATTATCTTAATGCTGTGATGTCTGGAGATAAACCCACTATGATAAACACAAATTGATAGAAGTGGTGGTATACAGAAGTGAGCCAGATGCCCTTAGGCCAGGAATTGGAGTTTGCTGTTTTGATTATTCTACAAAGGGCCTTCATTTTCTCTGGCAAATAAAAATAATCTGTGATGGAATTAAAACTGTCTTCCTTTAAAAAGGATGCACACATTCTAGCATTTGCTGAGTTGCTCCGCGCAGACGCTCAAGTTAAAGCAGTTTTGCTGAAATGTGCTTCCTTTCTGAAACCAGTGCCTTCTCTGTTTCCCAGATGGACTTTCTGGACGAGACCAGCCAGTAGAGCTGCTGAATCCTACCCGCGTGAACCACATGCCCAGCACAGGTAAGCCTGCGCTCCCGATCTATACCTGGAGAACTTGCTTTATTGGCAGGGTATGGTAAGAAGGGATGAAGTGTGGGTTATCAAGTTTTTTGTGTTTAGGGTGCTTTTTCTCTGGGGTCAAAGAGGCCTTCCTTTTGAAGGTGATATGGGCAGTGGCTTTATGCAGTTTGAGTGGCAGAGAAATGCTGATAGTTCCTTGCTTAGGCTGTGAAGGGTGTGCTCTTCCCAAAGTAATCAGCTGCTTGTTTTAAGTGTAACCCTAGGCCCTGGTCCAGTGGTCTGTGGAAAAGAGTTCTGAGTTTGTGTGGGGTACAGCTGGTGTCCAGGAATCCCACACTTGTATGGTCAGGTTGCCAGCTAGCCTTCTGGCCATGAGCAGTTATGAGCTGTCTATGGACTCTGTAAATCTGCCTGAGGGAAACTGAGGCAAAGAGATTGTCTTCCAAGCACTTTGCTGTTTTTTTTTTTTAACAAGAGCAAAAGTAAAAACAGACACTGATTGTAATTATAAATCTCTCATTCCATAGATTATATTTCTAATTATTATACTCAAATTATTATACTCAATGACCAAGTCCATAGGCAATAATTTTTTTTTTCTTTTTCTGTAAAATCATTCTCTTCGTGTAGAATCCTCCAGGGCTTAACTCTGAGTGTGGATTTCCTTCTTTCATGCCCTGTGGCCTTACTGAAGATAAAACCTGAATCTCCAGCAGATGTGGAGCTAAGTGAAGCACTGTCCCTGTCCTACACTTGTACTTTGCCCCGCCATTTGCTTGTCCTAACCGTCTCCCCTGCATTCTCGGGGCTCACCAGATTTGCTGATGGTCTTGCCCCTCCCAGATGCCCTCAAAAACAAGTTAGAAGTAAGTGTGAAGCCAGCAGAACAGTTCTGAGGTCAGCCGAGGGTCAGTTTTGGCACAGTCTCTCCATTCCCACCTGTGAAGCAGCTGCCTTTTTACCCTAAGGGGTTGAATCTGGGTGGGGGATGCTCTAAATATTGCATGAAGATGCTTGAATTTTAAAGTTTGGCCTCATGTAAGCAGTTTCATTGTTCACTTTTTCTTGAGTTCAGTTTGTCTGTGGTAGTTTATTTATACTGAATCCTCATGCAGCCTGGGCATTTCGAGACAGTTTCCTGAAGCTTGCCAGTGTGTAGCAAGGTAAGAGGGCTTTTCAAATGGCTTAATGGCTGTGAAAAGATGGTAAATGTGTGTAGTTTCCAGCAAACTTGGAGAGGGCTTCACATTCATTTCCTGGTGTGGGAAGTGCCTTTTTGCCCTGCGAAACCCAATCCCTGGCTTAGTGGGAGGATGGAACATGACCTTCGGTGTTGGCCGTAGTGGGCCTGCATCCCCCGCTCTACTGCTTGTTGGCTGTATGAATTAGGCAGGTTGCTGAATAGCTCAGGTTTCTTTTCTCATTTCTCAGACAGGGACAATAATGCCTCCCTGCAGAGTTCTCACTAAGATCCAATATATGTATAAGCTTTTTAGTAAGTTCCTCGATAAATGTTGTCTCTTGATGTCACGTTGACTAGTACTGAAGATGGCGTGGGATGTAGCTGTCAGCTCAAGAGCCAAACATTTCCTGTGGCAGTAACTTTCATTTTCTTCCTCAGGGGTGGGGGATGTCACTCAGCTCCAGAGGTGGTAGGAGGAATGGTGCACATGTGAAACTGGTGTGCCTCATTTACCTTCCTGGTAGCCAGGTCTTCATTGGTCACAGTCAAAGGATAGTCTGTATTTCCTTTGTATGTGTTTATTGCATATTTTTCTATCATTGGAAGTTGGAGTGATTGCAGTGTGTTTTTAAACTGACGTAGAAGCACTGCTGTGAACAGTGGACAGAGAGGAAGCATGCTCACATTCCGTGTGTGCAGAACATCCATCATGGAGTGTGTGCGTTGGCATGGGACGTCAGCGTGTGTCTGTGAAGTCACTAACATGAGGGTACCCTTCCAACTCCATTTGGGTCCTTTCACTCATTCTAAAACGCCTCAAAGAAGTATTATTCTCAGGTTATGAAGTACTTTGAAAATTGATATAATAGTGTCTCTGAAGCTGTGTTTTTATGGTTTAGGAGCTGAAACATCTTTAGGTATATTTTTATTTTATGCCAATCCTAATTTGATGTTATACATTTTCTGACAGTTGAACTTAATCCTATCTATTATTCTGATCCTTGAAGGTATTAAAACACACACACACACACACACACACACACACACACACACACAAACTATGAGGAATGTCTCCAGCATTTGCCACAGGAGCTTGCTTCATTTGAACAGACACACTTTCACTTGAAGTACTCAGACAAGCCTGCTCACTGCTGACCTTGTCTTATTTTTTGACCATTCTTTGGTATGAATGGTGGCATGCTTAATTTTTCTTGATTATGGGGTTTTTTTTTTAAAGTACTCTTAGTCCTAACACATTTTCACTTGAAGTAAAACAAAGTAAGGAGTCTTAACTCACCTGGCCCCCAGAATTTACAAGTATGCAACATAGGCACAGCTCCATGGGTGAAGCTGTAGTTATAGTCAGGCTTTAAAATGCCCGGGCTGGAGACTCCTGCATCTGGCCTCTGTCATTTCTATTTACAGGGCCCTTGGTCAACCTGCAGGAGGGAAAAGGAAATTCAGCTTGGTGTGATCTAAGTAAATCAAACCATGAGAATTTTTTCATAATTTCTCAAACAACTAGATTTTATTTTGATAATCCTTATATTCTATATTTCATTTCCTCCCTAAAAATGAACAAAAATAAGTAAGCAAACCAGGCAGCATATTGTGCTGGTGGACTGTCCAGCAGATGTGTACTACACGCCTCTCCATGTCCTTTGCTCTCACCTCTGTGGGCCTAAGAGACATATTGGAGAACCAGTGGAAGTTCATACTGTAAATACAGCCCCAGAACAAGGAAGCTGCAATGTTCTCCCACCACCCTTCCTGGTTCTTCAACTTCTGCATGGCCCAGCTCAGTAACCACTCAAAGGCAACCATTCGCCCCTCACTGTGTCCTGTCCCTAACTGGAAAATCCAGCTTCACATTAAAAACATGCAAAGGAGTTTCAAGTAGGAAAACAGTAGAGGTGTTACAACCAAGACTTTGGTATGGTAGTCTATTGAGCTAATTAAGGATTTCTGTGCCCATGCTAGGGCTTTCTGAAGCTTCCCTTTGTATCACCTGTTCTCTCCTCTCCAAACAAACCACAAGCTAGTAACAAGAACGGGACAGCTTAGAGGCCACAGTGAAGGCCAGGTACCAGGTCTCCTTAAATAGTTCCTGCCCAGAGTTCAAGAGGAATGCCAAGAAGTTGAACCTTACTTTGTCAGCATGGTTGGTAGTCATGAACTCTTTAAGACTTAGGAATCCACAACTGATTCTTTGTAGCAAGAATTGTCATGAGCCAGCATTTGCCCTTTCCTGCTGCATCACCTCCTTGTTACCACCTCGTTCACTAGGGGTGGTGCTGACCAGTGCTTGAATTCCAATTTCTTCTAGTGGTTGAAGATGGATTACCTCCCAAAAGGCTGCCTATCTAGCTACTTCTACTCTGCCCTGATTCCCATTCCTGCTGCCTGACTCTTCACAATAGCCCTGTTTTTTCTCTCTATGTCTTTTGTTTTCTATCACCAGAAGAATAACCCCTTCTGATTCATCCTTTCCCTCCCATTGGATTTGGTAACTTAAGGGGTAGTTCCATGTGAGGCATGTCTCTGGGACTGCTAAAGGACCAAGAGCAGCATTTTTATGTGGCATAAACAAAGAATGTACTTTTGCCCTATTTCTTTTCTTCCTTACTTCCTTAGTGACAGGCTCATTCCTGCTCTCCTGCTTGGGACTCATTATTAAAGGCAGCCAGTGAAGGACCCTGTCCTGAGCCTGTCCAAGGTGTGGCAAGGACTAGCAGCTGAGAAGGCCTGGGGTCAGTAGGGGCTGTCTGCCTCTGATCACCTGCCTGGCCTGTAGCAGGCTTGGGCTGCCTGTCCTGGCTTTCCAAGGTTGCTTGGCCCTGGCAGGTGCATCAGAGGAATAGGAAGGAGGGCAAGTACATTGCCTAGTGTCTTTCACACAAAGGGGCTCCCCAGTGTTCTCCACCAGCTCTGTGTTTTTATTGTACTTTGATCATCTCATACCCATTTAGCCTCTTGTCTCTGCTGCTTTCCTCAGCATGAATGACTCCATCCCTGCCCAGAGGCCCTTGTAAGAATATCCCTAGGAGTGAAACCAAACCTAGGAGTGCAAACCTAGGAGTGCAAAGAGGTGTAACAGATGTGCTTGAATTGAATAGGTTCTTTGCGGGTAGAACCATCAAGGACGCAAGGTACCCTGCAGAGAGCTCGAGGCACCCAGAACAAGGGCCCACTGCCACCTCTTACTCATAGCCCCTTCACCTCACCTGTGGGGTGGTGACTGATGCAATTGGATGTGAGTTAGATCTGCCTTCAGAGTGACCATTAGGCTGCGTTCCGGCTTTCTGGCTCATAAGCAGTGTGTTCCACTCTGAGGCTTAGTTGTTGATTTGGCTAGGTGAAGAATTACTCTTGGGGCAATTTTGTGACTTTGTGGCTGTCTTTTGTTTGTGGTTGCTGTCTTTGGGGTGAGTCTTCCCTTTGCTCTGGGGGCATAGCACTGTTTTTCCCCTGGGGTGTATCTTAGCTCTGCCTTCTATGAGGACAGTTTTGTCCTGTCTAGTAAGCCTACTGTCCACTCATCTTATGAGAGATGGGTACCCAAAGGTTAATAAGACTCTCAGGAACCCTGCAGGTGGTGGTAACTGGAGCCCCCAGATTTGCTCAGGTCCTATAACTTTTCTTGAGGCTGGATGCTGGGTGCCACCATCCTGGGGCCAGAAGACTAGGGCACCTTGTACATAGTTCACAACCTCCACTTAGTCCTGCTTCCAGTTATCTGTCCTCTCCTCTCCAGAAAGGCATTTCCATCTTCCAACAGCTGCATGGCTAAGGGCAGCTTGGGTGGGGGCGAGGTTGTACTCCTTGAGCAGATGTTCAGCCTCCTGCTTCAGGCCTGCCTCAGCCTCCCCTTGGGATGCTGGTGTTGCCAGTCCTGTGTCCCTAAGTGCTTTGCAGCTGAAGCCACACTGCATTGCCCTTGGCTACAAGTGGCTTATGAGCCTGTTTGCTTGTATCTGAGGAGGTTTCCCAGTGTTTGTCCATGTTCTCCTTGATTTCTTGTGCACAGCATTGTTGCCACTGTTTCATCTCTCATTTGTGTTTGTATCATGTTAAATAACCTACCTGATGCTTTAGTAGGATCTTGGATGGAGCTGGCTAACTGATTGTGTCCACTCTGTCATTCTTTATCAGAAATGCCCCCGTGGTTCTAGAAGTTAGCCTGTGTTGGCTGAGCCTTCCTGACCCAAGCTCCACTCCTGCTCTGTGTTCCATTCTGTAGCCAGGTATCGTTTTCTGTTTGGGAAAACTAAAACAGATAATCTATACCCTGGAAGTTACATGGTTTAGATTATTTGTAGTGGGCAGCCTGAGGTTGTGAGGTACTCACTGTCCCCTGCAGAAAGGATTATAAGATGTGAAAAGCAGATGCCTCTTGGTGTAGCACCTGGACACCAGAATGGGGCTGTATGAAACAGCTCTGTCTGTGCTCAGGGTCCTCCAGAAGCCATCACAACCACACGAACCCTGGTGTGCTGGGTCCTAGGTCCTCACTATTTCCTGACTTTACAGAAAGAAAATATATAATGGACCTCAGTGTCCGTGCCAAAGATAGAAGAATTACACTGCATTTCTTGTGGGTATTTTAAAGGTATTGGAAGATTCCAGGCAGTAAGGAATGGAAGTAAGGATCTCCTTCTCAATGCCTGTGTATCAAAAGTGTCATGAACGATGGAGCTGGTGCACAGGCATGAATTTTTGCATCCTGACATCATTCGTGATTGCTTTTAATTTTTTCTTTTATTATCAGTTTTTTATTATATGCTTTAGGGTTCTGGAGTACACGGTGTATACAGAGACACCCATGAACAGTGTCAGCAATGGGTTCAGCCAGGATCAGGTAAATGATTTTGTTAACACTGTTAATCAGCTAGCCCGTGGTCCAGCTGAGATGACTTGCTTTTCAGTGGACTTAATATTTTCCCATGCCAACATCTGTTCTCTAGAGAGGCAAGTGCCGTCTTTAATGGAAGTCCCATTTTTTGGACGTCACAGCTATGCAGACATTGTCATGTACCTGGTCTCCTTATTCCCTGCAGGTGGGTCGTGCATGGAGCCAGGCTACTAGGGAAGGGCAGACTTGAGGAGCTCCTTGGGTAATGGGTCATAGGTAAATGACTGGACCAGGAAGGCAGAAGCAAGGTGGCCCTGCTGGATTGATCAGGAGCTTGAGGGAGGGACTGCCTGCCCTCCACCACCATGAAAATCTCTTGAGTTCTGCAGCCTGGCAGCAGGCAGGTAGGGACTGAGTTGTGCACCTCCCTGACTTTCCTCTCTTTCTTTCTGGGCAATCCCAGCTACACCAGTACCTCCAGGTGTTTCCACCCTAGACTGCAGTTCTAGGGTGCACCCACCCTAGACTAGGTTCTTGGTGGAGTCTGTGTGCTTAGAGGATGTGTAGAATGTGTGGATTCTGGGGGTGGGGTGCTAGGTCAGGCTGGCTGTAGCTTCTCTGGTTTATATCTTTGCAAGAACCTGCTCTGTCTTTTGGGTATCCTATTGTGTGTTTGTGTTCAATTTCATTAGTTCGTCTTCTCAACTCTGTACTTCCCTTGTATTTATTTTGATATTCTTGTTCTAACTTCTTGGATGGAACATTTGGCTCATTAATTTTTTTGTCTTTTTTGATGTAAGCATTTAAGGTTGTGCCTTCCCTCTGGGTAGAAGTGGGATTGCTTTTGATAAGTCCTAATTTGCAGTGTTTAATTTGTAAGGCATTTTGTGTTAATACTTTGCAGAGTATTAATGGTTCTCAAGAGAGTTACTTTGAAATTTGTTTTATGGTTCTTTTAAAACAAGGATACTTAGATGTGTTTTTTAAATTCTGAAAGTCTGAGTTTTGCAAACTTCTGTTACTGGTTTCTTGCTTATTGCATCATGGTTAGAAATTATGGAGTCTCTGATTCTGCTGAGACCTGCCTTATGGTGAGTATTCTAAATCTACACTGTGCCTCTGAGAAGAGTGTGCATTGGGTAAGTTTGGTCAGTCAGGTATGTGGATGTGACTTAGATCTAGCCTCAGAAGAGTTCAGAAGCATTGAGTGGTATGGAGAATAAGGGAGCTGGCAAGGATGGAGGGGATTGTAGACGGGACTCATTCATTTCTATTGGTTGAGCCTCCTAGCGACCAGGCACTGTTCTTGGTTCTTGGGATGCAGGCATTTGTGACAGAAACAGAGGTCATGTGTCTGTGGAGCTGGGCTGTGCCGGGAGGAGGAGAGGACAGCAGTCAAGGCAGTTGAGTAATTATGGGACAGGAGAGTGGGCCAGGAGTAGAGAGGGCTGGGATTTTGCATCGAGTGATTAGGGAAGCCTTCCTTGAGAAGGTGACTTGTTTTCAGCAGTGTTGATGGTGGAGCTGTGGTTGGTGTGTCAGGCCCTGGTGGGTGCCCTAGGTCAGCTAGCAAGCAGGAAAAGTGAAGGATGTGGGATTGTGTAATTGCACCATCACCCAAAGCATTACCAGCATCCTAGACACTTAGGCTTTGTCTTTGGCTGGAGTGGAGGCTCCTGGCAATTCCAGGCAGGATGATACCACTTGACCCAGTGGTAGAGGGTGACTGAACCACCTTGGGCAGGGGTACTGGGGGCACAGGGAGGCCCAGTAGAGGCTGGTGACAAACCAGGCAGGGGCAGTGGCCGGGCCAGTGGACACAGTGGGAATGGAGAAAATTGTTTGTACTTGAACTGTCAGACAGTCTGTAGGATTCACTGGTAGTCAAGTCACTTGGGCTACAAGGGAAGCAGAAGTTAAGCAATGCCCAGGATTTTGGCCTTCAGCATCTGGATGATGGAGACACATTAATTGAATGGGGAGTGGGGAGTGCGGATGGGGCCCATTTTGGACAGACATGGTTGTTTGTGTTGGGGTGGGTAGTTGTTTAAAGACCTGCCTTTCAATTGTGTAATAGGCATTGTGACCTTGAGCCTGAACTTGAGAGGGGCCTGAGCCAAGGGGTGTATGGAAAACACACAGATGTACAGTGCTGAGCTCTCTAGGGAGTGGACTCCATGCACTAGCCATCAGGCAGCATTTGTTCCTGATGCTTTTAACAGACACTGCTAGAAGTAGCCCTGCATATTCTACCAAATCTACCTTTACATTTCACTGATTCTCGTGGTGGGGGTTGGGAGTGTGCCACAGGATTGGGATGGGCCCACACGAAGTGGCAGGCATCACAGCTTTCACTATGATTTGCTCAGGGTATAGTTTCGGCTGCTGCTAAGTGATGGCAGTGACAGTGATGGTAAGTGCTGCTACCCATCTTTCATCTAAGTGCTGCATGTTATTGGCATCCATTCTTCCAGGAAGTTACGCCACAAGTACAGGTTAGGAAACAGACTGACAGGCCCAGTTACTCTCCCTACGCCATACATATGCCATGTGGCTGGCTCTTAAGAAACTCCCTCTCTCTCTCTCTCTGTGTGTGTGTGTGTGTGTGTGTGTGTGTGTGTGTGTGTGTGTGTGTGTGTGTAAGGGTGGGGGGGTTCTTGTAGATGCTAACATCTAATTCTTGCCTCTCCATTTCCAATTTACTCTCTGACTGTCCCCATCCCCAATTATTCAGGAAACCCTTGTGGGAGCTGCATTCTCTGTTGGACATTTGAAGTCAAGTTGGGTCTCTATGGTTTCCAGAAAGCCCAGGTGGAATGCTTTTTGCTGTCTGGGGTAGGGGGTTGGGGCAGCTGCAGGCCTGTCTGGAGGAGGCCCACTCACCCAGCAGTGCAGCCTTCAGGCCACCTCTTTGCTGCCCCCTCTTCTCCTTCCAAAAAGTGCAAGAAACATGTATTTTTAAATATTTCAACTGTTAGTGTTAGGTAATAGTGTTTCCTACTGTGGCCCAGCTGTTATGTGAATACCAGATGTTTGGAGGTTGCTAAGAAGGAAATTCTGAAATGATTCTTATGTAAACTTGACCTTGCATAACCGGAATGGTAAGGACAATTTCAGATGAGACTTTTAACCTTCTCAGCCCACTGAATCTATTTTTAGTTTTCCAATAATATATTTTTATCCACTGAGTTAAGGGCAGTCAGGTTGCTTCCAGAGCATGGCTTGAGATTTGTGCTGGTGTGAGCAGCTAAAAGAGACAGGCTGCAGTGTTGGAAAAGAAGGGATTGTTTCAGGTGACATCAACACCTATGGGCTGAGCAGCTTCATAGACTGCTGCTGCTTTTCCAACCAGCTCTGCAGCCTGTGATAGAACAGCTATGAGAATGAGAAGAGAGAAGTGCTCAAAACTTAGTTTTCACATTGCTGTTTCTTTTGTATTGCCTTTGCACTGTAATTGTAGAGTCTTAACAATTCCTTCCCAGGAATGTACAATTTGTAAAATTATCAGTTAAGTCTCAGGTTGAGTGCTCTGTCCCTTGGTTGTTTCTGGCAGTTTTGTTTGTCTTTTGTGGCTGCACTTACATATGGGAACTAAAGGTATATTTCACCATTTTTTGGTGGGGTAAGGCCTGATCCTATTTTTAGTTAACAGGAAGTAGATTCATACACTTCTTGAAAGCAAAGTTACCAACTGCACATCAGGATTTTGTTTATAATTCTTGCTCATTTGTGCTTGCCATGTTGTACTTCCAAAAGGTGGGGTTTTTTTCCTTCTTGGAGAATATAGAACAAATTAGAAACATTAAAATGATTTTTTTTTTCTTTAGTGAGCTTTGAGGATAGTTCTGAAATAGGCAGTAGGAAAAGTCTAACCCTGGCTCCATTGTTGAGCTAGGAAGGGAAGGAGCCCACATGATCGACCATGTCCAGATGACTGTCTCTGGTACAGCCAGTGTAGAGGACTTAGACAGACAGACTTCTATTAAAACGTCATGGCTGTCATGAAAGCCAGGGAGGTAGAATAAGATATATTTTCCTTGTGGCACTGTGGTATCCCTTCATGCCTGAGCAGGAGGGGCAGTGGGAGTTCTTGAAGCAGTGAATCCAGAGCTATTCTTTGTGAGTGCTTGGCAGTAAGAACTGCATTTTCTGTCAGTCAAATTTGTGTCACACTTAGGAGTAAAGCCTTCTGCATTGCCAGTGCAGTTCATGCCTCCTGAGAGAAGACACATAGAGGTGATCTGTAAAGTCATTGTTGTTCCTTCCATGTCTGCAATAGCTCCAGGAGTTTGCATATATCATTTATTAATAGGCTTTTTGAAAAACGATGCACCAGAAGAGAATCAAACCAAGTTAAGTGTACCCTATAAAAATGACTCTCCATCAACGACTTTGGACAAGTGAGATTTTTTGAGTTCATCATATATCCTTAAGAATGTTGACAGATGTGGGAATGGCAGTTCTTTAGTTTGAAGGGTTTGTGTATACTCAACACACGCAGAAGTGCAGCTGGAGGTGGTTCTGGGAGAACACAGTGAGGGGCATGAGTTGGCCTTCCCAGAAGCCTCTGGTCACCCAGAAGAAGGTGACAGGGACTGAAAATGCCCACATGCTTGCCCATTTTTCTTTTTCTTTTCTTCTTTTACTGTGATACTAGGGAATGGACTGAGACAAGCACTCTACCACTTGAGCCATGCCTTCAGCCCTTTTTGCTGTAGTTTATTTTTCAGACAGAGTCTCAACAGGGGTGGGCCTCAAACCATGATCCTCCTACCCTTCCCTTCTAAGCAGATAGGATCATAGGTATCAGCTACATGCCTTTCTCTTCTCCCCTCCTCCTCCTTTCTCCCCTCCTCCTTTCCATGTGAGCTCCATGCAGGAGACTTCCTGTGAATCTCTGTGTTTTTAAATTTATGGTATTAGTGGGAAAATCCTGCTTTTAAAAATATGTTACTCATTTCCCATCTCTTATCAATTTAAAGAAATTCCATTACACAGAATGGGAGGGAGGCGAGGCATGAGTGAAGGAGGGAGGGAAGGAGGAAGGACAGAAGGGGTAGAGGAAGAAAGGAAGATATTAGTAGATAAAATAAAGTTGTTATGTTGATAATTGTTGAAACTGTGGCTAAGTGGGCATATATTGGATTCCTCTCTCTAATTTTGTGTATGGCTGAAATGAAAATTTTATTTTATTTTATTATTTTTATTTAATGTTACAGACTGGCTCCTGAGAGCCTTCTTCAGCAGTAGTCTTCTGCCTATTATCTGCCTTCTCCTAGTAAGCATAGACAGATTTGTCCACATTCTAGCTTTTATCTTTTCCATCTGAATCAGTTATCCCTTTAATTTCTTTAATCTTTTCCCTCTCTTCTTCCCCCTCCCTCTTATCTCTTTTTTATCATTAGGTGCTGGGGATTAAACCCACATCCTCACACATGCTAAGCATACTATCACTGACCCACATCCCACTTCAAGGTTTTCTAATTCTTTGTTTAATCTTTTGTTTCTGGTATTTACCTTATTCCTTATTTGTTTAGAATGCCACCTCCTCCTCCTCCTCCTCCTCTTTTCTTCTTCTTTCTTCTCTTTTTTCCCCTCCTATACTAGGGACTGATCCCAGGCCCTCACACTTGCTAGCAAGTGCTTTACCACTTGACTCATGCCCCCAGTCCTAGAATTCCTTTTAAATTGCATATGTGTATAAGAACTATGAATTGTTCTCTGTGCTCAACTTTAGACAATTCTTAAAATTTGTAAAGTGTTGATTATTTTATAATTTTCTTCACTTTCATTTAAAGTATCTGAGAGAAATATGTTCAGTTTTTCTGCCACTGGGTTTTTATTTCTACTTGTTTCTAGTTCTTTTATAACATGTTCAGGCTTATGGGCTACACTCTATTGATATGTCTTAGCATGTTTTCTGTTGCTATAACAGAATACATAAGGCTGGGTAACATATAAAGAAAAGAAGTTTGCTTTGGTCCAAGAGCATGGCACCAGCATCTGGCCAGGGCCTCCTGCTGCTTCATCTCATAGGAAAAGCAGGATAACAGAGCATGAGGGACAATCTCGCTTTATGCCCCCTTCTCTCAAGGTAGCCAATCCAGCTGTAGGAGAGCAGCTATGAATGTAGGTGCAGAATGAGTCCCCATGGCCTAATTGTCTCCTAAGGGTCCCTACCTCTTAACACTCCTTCACTGGGGACTAATTTCAGCATGCTTTAGGAGGGGACAAACCACACTGAAACCAAGCAGTACGTATTTGGAAGTTTTCATGGTAACACTGATTTTTGTCAGCATTCCATGGAGGCATGAATAAAAGACATAAATAACCTTCTGTTTCAGTTTAAGTCTTGTCCATAGCTGAAGTGTTAGCTGCATTATTTAAAGCCTCTGCAGGGTTATATTTTATGTAACTGCTCTGTCCTGAGTGCACAAGGGCATGCTCACATCCGTCAGTTCCATGTTCTGTCCATTCCTTCTTGTTTCCCTGCATTCCATGTGTCCTGGCCTTTTCCTCTAAGGTGTGTGCATTAATGCCAGCTATGTCACCTGAGTCCTGTTAGTATTTGCTTTGACTTTCATCATTAAGATGCTGATAGTCTGACCTCACATTTGTTATTCTACCTGCTTGTTTCCCAATCTGAGTCTTACAACTCTAGATAATTGTATTGAAAACAGATAAAGTATATTGTTCATTTTGCTTCTTTACCCAAGTCTGATAATTTTATGCAGATATATCCCATTTATATTTGGTAATACAGCAGGCATACTTGGTTCTAAGATTTCCATCCAATTTTATGTTCTGCTTCTGTTTTTAGTAGTGCTTCTGTTTTGCCCATGGGCCTTCTTATTGTCTCTCTGGGTCAGTGTGTGCAGTTCTGCTTCCTTCAAATGATCTGGAAGGCACTGCCATTTTCTTAGAGTTGGTTATGGGGACACTTACCACTTCATATACTTACTTAACCTGTAGTTCTTGTGGTGGCAACTTTGATGCCTCTGTGAGAGTGAGATGACTAGCACATCACACTTTTCTCCTGTCTCTTCTCTTCTTTACTTCCTGATTTTGTTAGTTATGCTATTATTTTTAATTCTGGTGATTCTCTTCCTAACACATGAGTAATAGACAGCCATTTGCTGATTTAGTAACACACTTATTGTTACCATTGAGAGCACTGCAGCAGTGAACAGAATGAATTTGTCCTCCAAATTCCCTTTAAAATACAAGGAATGTTAAGCTAACCTCCAGATTTTGAAAAGTCAAGCCCGTCACTGGTGATCCACTAAGGGGGTGAGGGGTTCCTTGTTCATCAAGAGCGGGTGCTGCAGCTCTTGGAGACCCTCCTCCTGCTGCACACCAGTATCCACTGCTGAGCCATGCAAAGAGTGTCCTTCAACTCATGGCTTGAGGCCAGGGACCACAGCCAGGATGTGAGTATCTGCTGGCTGTTGCTGAGTGCTCTGTGTGACCAGGGAATGTCCACTTCCATAAGAGAGCTTTAAGTGATCTGGCCTGGGACTTGGTAAGTTATGCGCTGGGGAACAGGGAAGTGGCATGCCATGGAATTCATCTTTAAATCTTCCTGTGGCTGCTCACTTCTATTTTGCCAAGACAGGGATAGTGCCATTTAGACACTGTCAAGTACTGGAAGTGGCCCACAAAGACCCTCCTTTCCATGCAGGTTTGAGAGGCTGAGTCTTCGTTTTTATGCAAGAGGCATGGCAGGGTCACAAGCCCTTCCTGGTGCTTGTTTCCAGAGGGACCAGCTCACCCGAAGGAGGAAAGAGGGTGGGCAGGCCTCTGGGATCTGAAAGCGTCCTGCAGCATTATTTCCTGGAAAGCCTCAGAGGAAGTGGCCCTGTGGTGGCTTGACTTTAGTTCCATATACCATACACCCATCTCAGAGTTTGGGCCTACAGAACTGAAAGATAATAAATGTATGCTGCTTTATCCACTCAGTTTGTAGTAATTTGTTACATATTGCAGCCACGGGAAGCTAGTACATGCGATTCTGTTGTCACTTAAGTCAGATTCAGCTTGTTCCTCCTCTTAAGGATGTCTCTACTTTTCTGTGTTTCAGTTTTCCCCAGTTGTAAAATGGGCTGGATTAGCAGGTTGTTATTATACTGCCCATCATGTCTCCCCACAGCATGTGACATGCAGTTTGTTGTCTGCTTGGTCATCTGTCTCCAGGCAAGGGTGGGACAGAAGCTCCTTCTGTGCTGGTGGTTCTTGTCCATGGTATTCTTTCTTCAGTGTGTGCAGAGTATGGACTGTCCTGTGCTTGTACCCTGAGCTCTCCTTGAACTCCAGCCTACATTCATCTTGTGTCTTGCTGCTGGACTTGGGGTAATGGCTCAACTGAAGCCACTGTCAGGCTGAAGAACACAAACCTGGTTGGACATGTCCCACACCAGGACATGGAGGGAAAACAGTGGATCTCCAGAATCTAGGACAGGAATCAGGTCCAGAATCTAAGGCAGGCTTGTTGGGGATGAACCGTGTGGCCTACAGCTGTCCTCTGAAGAGCCCAGCCCTCCAGGGAATGGCCAAACATGAGAAGCCATTAGGCCCTGCCTGAGCTGCACACACAGCCCTACACCTGGCAGTTGCAGTTGCCCCACTGACTTTGGCAGACTGCATTCCTCTCTGCTCCCACCCAGGGTGAACCCACAGCACCTCTGCTCAGGAAGCAGCATCTGGCTGTGCTGCTGCACCCCTGGAGTCTTCAGTCTGTGCAGCCCCAGCTGTGCTATTATAGGCTTGAGGGCTATGCCACATCCCCATCCCTCCTTGCTTCTGTCATCTCTCTTCCCATCATTGGGGTGAAACTCATGCTTGGCTTCTGAGGGGACCATAGTGAGCAGCAGGACCATTGAACCTCCTCCTCCCCCGTGTGTATTCCTGGGTCAGGTTGGGGAGGAACAGATAGTACATAGATAGAAAGATGCACAGGCCAGAACCAGGTGGCTGCAAAAGCTGTGGGGAGCACCTTTGCCTTGGAGTTGCTTCTCTGTTTTCAAATTCAAATCCTTCCTAAGTATGGGTCCTGGGCAGCCAGCACCATAGAGTGAGGCTCCAACAAACTGGATGTGCGTACCCTGCATGGCAGGGTAATGGACTAGGACCTGGTCACTTCCTGGGAGGCCCAGATGCTCCCTCCTAATGTTTTTATTTTCTGCCTTTCCTCCTGAATCCTTTTTATCAGAAGTTTGTCCGTCTTCTTGGTCTTTTCAAAGACTCCATTTTTAAACTTGTGCTGCTGTGTATTAAATGTATGTGATGAGTACTTCCGTTATATTTCTATATTTCTTCTCTCCTCACTTTCTTAGGGCTTGTACTCATATAGTTCTTCTAATTTCTTAAAGCTATATATAACTTATAAATCTTTATCTTTATTATTGTCAAATGTCAATATTTAAGGCTGTCGATTTTCTTCTAATTATAGTAAGCAGAATCTTACAAGTTTTTCTGCCTAGTTTTTTCATTAGCTTTCCGTTCTAATTATTTTTAACAGATTGGTATGAGTTCTTCCTTGGCCTACAGATATCAATGATATAATTTTTTTAAATTGACCTTTTGAGTGTAGAAAGTTGAGACACATTCAGAAGTGAAGAGAGTAGAGTAAGCCCTTATGTTTTCAGAGGTTCTCAGCGCCAGCTCTTGTCAATCACTGCCTACCCCATAATCATGCTGAATCCAATTCATTGTTTCATTTCATCTCTAACCATTGTGCCTGTTCCCTAAGCATATGAACTTTTTGTTTAGACAAGTATAACAGTTCTCTAACATGATCAAATATTCACCCAGTATGTATACATCCATGAGGGGCGATTAAAACAGAATTGTTTGAGTTTGTTGTTTGACTAAGGCTCAGAAAGTATTCACACATGGTGATTGGTTGGTGTCAAAAATACCTAGTTAGGTTTCCCTACCTTTTAAAATTTCTGTTCCCTTGAGATTTATCTGTTGAAGGTTATTTGTCCTATAGAGTCATCTTTCTTGTGTTTCAAACTTTGCTTAATTTCATCCCTCTCTTATAACTTAAAATCTACCTTTGTCTCCTATTTCTTGTACGCTGGTAATTGTATCTAGAGGTTTGATCAGATCCAAGATTGATTTTCCTTGGCAGACTTTCTAGATTTAGCTATATGCTTTTATCTGGAGGTAACCAGCTATGCATGCATGTGCACATGTGTGTGTATGTGTTCTTAAAATTCTCTCTCATCACCCCCATCCCTATCCACAAGGATTGATTCTCCTGTGGACTGACAGCTTCTGCAGCCTCCATGCCTCTGACCCTTAAGCCATGCTCCTGCTGCAGCCCTCTCCCATCTCACCCCTTCCTCTCCTGTCTCCTACTGCTGCACCTCCTGTGCCACCAGCATTTTAACATCCTCTAGTTCCTTCCTGTGACTTGGGTGCTGTTGTCCCCCTTGTTTTGTTCAGCAGGGCCAGTTTATTATATGCATCTCCTCTCGCCTCACCTCTTCTTCCTTTCCTCAGTAACTTAGCCCTGTCTCTAAAGGCTTCCAGTCAGCTTTAAACTCAGGCCTGTAGATCTGCATTAATCTTGAAGGTGGTTTCTCTGGGTGTGTGATGCTGGTGGACAGCTATTCTCCGGTCACAGCTAGCTTGGCTGCCCCATGGTGATTCCTGTGGAGCATGCAAGGCCATGGGAGGAGCTCAGCTGCCTGGGGATCACCCTGCTCATGTGGCGCTGTGATGGGACAGCGTGGCCTATTTGTGTGTAGTCTGTGTAGACTTTTTCTGCCAGAAGGAAAACATTTTTGGAACTTGTATTTGGGGAAATGGGGCAAGTTGGGTGGAGATAAAAACCGACTTGGGTAAAAAGATGAGACAGTGGAGTGAAATGCACACCTGGTGTTAATTATAGCCTTTTATTTTCAGTAGAGAAAACAGTATTTCAGGGATTCTCATTTTGTCTCTGGGGTCTGCAGGTGGGGCTTAGCAGCACTTTCTTGTTGCCTTTTTTCCTGGTGGTAGCTACGTAGGTGGTGAGGCCTGGTTCTGCCTTGGGTCCCTGCCCTAACCCTGAGCAACAGTTGTCCTGAGAGATGGCCTGGGCCCAGGAGCTTTTCGGGGGATCATAGGCTGCAGGCCCTATGCAGTAGTAATTATAGGAGAGGACAGCCTTTGGACAAAAACAAAACCCAAGTCTGAGCCCACAAGGAGGGCCTGGGGTCAGGCAGATCCATGGGTAGGGAACTCAGTTCTGGTACTCACACCAAGCATACCCAGAAGTTAAGATTGTGATGCTTTAGAATATCAGCCTGAACAGGACTTCTCAGGCTTCAGGATGCCTACATTCCTGCAGCACAGCAGGGGGCCCACAGAAGCCAGCTGGCTGTAAAGGGATGGGGCTTAAATGCTGGCCTGATTCCTGACCCTGCACAGCTTGAAAAACACTGTGTAGAGTGACCTGAGAGTCTTGGCTGCCCTGCTGCACCAGACCTCCCTCAGAACCCTCCTGAACCTGCTGCCTATCAGTGATGGCATGCTCCAGTCCTGTGTTTGCTGTTGACCGGCCGTGGACCCTTGGGCAAGGTATTTAAAACATCTGTGTTGCAGTCCCCAACCATCCAGTTGGGTAAAGTGTGTCTGTGAGTGCCCTGGGGATCCTTATGTACATTAAAAGAGTCAATATAGCTCTATATATGGCCTACGCCAAGTCAGCCTGCAGGCAGGGGATGGTGTGGATGGGGAGACCAGTAAGGGAGGGGCTTGACTGCAGGGCTCCCCTGCCTCCAGCCAGGAGTAGGTGCTGTGCCCCAGGACACTTCTTGTGGATTTTGGAAGCAGTTGACCATTTTCTGGTCCAAAAGGCAGAAATGGGGTGAACTGGCACCTAGGAGTTTGTGCTGCCACTCTTAACTTCCAGAACTGTATACAGAAAACAGCTCAATGTTACCTTTAGCATGGGCTGTTAAATTTAGCATGACAGGTATTTCTGCTGCATAATGCCAGATTAGAAACCTTATCATACACATACCCATAATGTCTCCATATGTTAGGTTTGTGCTTTTTTACATTGTGATTTCTGTTGAAAATAAAAAAAAAAAAAACAGCTGCTTCTTGTACCAGATTTTTACTTTTATTTTTCAAGTATAATTTCTGTTATAAGCCAGGTGTGATGATATGTGCCTATAATGTCAGCATTCTGGAGGCTGAGGCGGGGAGGATCATGGGTTCAAGGCTAGCTTGGCTACATAGTAAGTTTGAGGCCAGCTTGGGCTGCACATTGAGATGCTGTCTTACCTCCCTTCCCCCCTAAATACATATTTAGGGAATTATTATCATAAACTTCTGTCTTTGACTTTGCATATAAACCTCTAAGCGAGGCAAAGAGAAATGATAGAGAAAAGCTTCCCTGCATGTGAGTCTAAGGTAGAGCCACTTTGTTGTGTGCATCCTCTGGAGAATGTTTGTAAATGTTTACCTTACAAGTACTTCTGACTTTCCCACTTCACCTCCTTACACACACACACACACACACACACACACACACGGTTAAATAATTGTAATTAAGTTAAGAACACATTTGGGGAATATGATACTGCATATAAATCAGAATTTTGAGTGGAGATTGGATATGACTATTGAGTCTGTTTTTTTTCCAGTTCCTTCTTTTTGAATGATAGTTTTAATAAGTTATGTTCTTTAAAATTCCAAGGCAAGGTGGTGATTGAAAAACGCATCTAATTTCATTTGCTGTGGAAATTCAGAATAACTGTAGTAAAGATACACACACACACATTCTAAATCCCACTGAGAAGCAGTGCTCACCCAAACACGAAGAGAGTAGTTTCAATAAATGGACCATAAGGGGACCAAGAAACATGCAAAGACCTGAAATGTCTTGTCACAGCAAAGTAGGGCCTGAGATCCTAGACTGTTAGTGGGGTTTCAGGGCTCAAGAACCAGCCTGAGTGCCCCCTCTGTCTCAGGACATGACTACTTGAGCATCTCTAAGATTAGTAGCTATGGGAAACTTGGGTCACCAGGATATTGAAAAATACACCACTCTTAACATTGGCTTACATGTGGAAGGTGCTGGGGAACCACTTATCATTTTCAGAAATTGGCAAATAAGAGAGTTGAGCATTTGCCTTCTTGTCTTTAAAAAAAAATCTTGTTTGTGAGAATAACAAGACACTGATTTTTGATTCTTTCTCATATAGAAATAGTCTAGTGAAGAAATGAAGAGGGGATGATGGAGCCAGAAGGGCTCCATAACAGGCCCAGAGAAGGAGTCACAGTAGTGAGCATGGTTAACTGCCAGTATATACCAGGACCACCCAGCAAGCTGGGACTCACCAGGTTCTTCCTGGGAAATGAGAGCTCAAATCAGACAAGGCCTCCAGATCACACCCCAGTTAGCAGAAAGCCAGGCAGACATGGTCAATAGGTCCACAGGACAGGTCAGTTGTCGTGTGTGTGTGTGTGTGTGTGTGTGTGTGTGTGTGTGTGTGTGTATGTGTGTGTGTATGAGAGAGAGAGCAGCAGCTGATTACAGTATTTGGACCTTCAGTGAATCCTGATTTGAGTAGAGTTTGAGACCATCTAAAGAGTGGTAACACCTGAATATGTGATAACATGGAATTCTTATTGATTTATTTGGGTATGTTGACAGTAATTTATTGTGTTTTTTTAAGAGTTCTTCTAGAGATACTTATGAAATGTTTGGGGATGAAATGCTGTGATGGCTGTGACCTGCTTCAGTCTAATTTAGGAGGGAAGGGGGAGGTGTGTAAAGGACATGGGCAGGGCTGGAATTGATCATTGTTGGAACTGGGAGTCTTTTATACTATTCTCACTGATATTATGTACTTTTGAAGTTGTCCACGAAAGGTTAAAGTGCCTATTGCAGAGAAAGGTCATAAAGGAGCAAAGGCATGTGGGCAAAACAGAAAGGTGGTGTGGAGACAGGTAGTGAGACCCCCCTGCCCCGCCCTCTGTGCTGTTGTGGTTAATTGCACACCCCTCAACTACAGTGCCGCTGAAGGTTTATTCACTGCAGACTATGATCCCAAGGGCCTCTGTCCCAAGGATACTGTGAAGTACTAGGGATCCTGGGGAGTGAAGATGTGGGTCTGTAACAAGAACAGGAGCCTAGGTCACTTTGTGCATGGTAAATGCCTAGTGCTTCAAAGGTGCAGCCTTCACTCCACAGGGCCAAAGTAGGAAGGCTCATTTGTGGAGAAACATGGCAGCCTGGAAGGCAAGTTCTGTGAGCAGTAAGCTAGGGACTTCCTAACTAGGTCAACTCCACTCAATGCCCCCAGCAAAGCTTTTAGGTTTTATGCCTCTTCTACAACTAAAGGACACATGACCAGGGGTCCAGCATTAGGAATGGCTATAGAAGGGATGTCAGAGAGTGAGTGAGCGCAGGCAGGAGGCAGCAGAGACTGCGGAACACAGGAAAACTTTAGGTTGTTGTAACTATCCTTCCATCCTGAGGCTCCTGAAGATACTGTACGTAGAAACTAAGGAATGATGGCATCAATAAGCATGTTCAGGAGCCTTTGTGCTCTGAAAATGGCTATTTTACTGGTTAGTTAAAGTAGCAGAAGTCATAAAATCTCTGAAAGGTGAGAATATACCTTTTATAGACTTTGAGGAAGTCTATAAAATTTAGTATAAGGTGAAGGGAAGGAAGATAGGAGAAAATGGAAAAGAAAAGATTGTTCCAAGTGTTCTACCAGTCAAACATTAGATGTTCTGGGAGAGTAAATTAGAAAAGTTATTTTTAAAAAAAGATCATGAGAAGAGCATTAGTGAAACAATAGTGTGCAGCTGGAGGGCAGGGAGCCACCGTACTGAAGGGACCTGGAGGTCTTACAGACATGGGGCTGACATTTCATAACACAGACCAGAGTCTCATGACATCTAGAGTGAAAAATAAGTCACAAATACAGGATCCATATTTTCAGTGATGATATTGGGAGCAAGGAGATAGAGATGAAGGAATTTCTTATAAATTTTCAAATAGAATTCTGTGCCTAGCCAGAGTGGCAGTACAGAAGCTCAAGTACATTCTCAGATATGCAGAGTTGACTCTTGGGCCTCCTTTACCAAGCCACGGTTAGGCATGACTTCCTGCAGGGGGAGAAAGTAAATCTGGGATAGACGTCATGGGAGAACTGACCTAGAACAGTATCAAGTTTCCCCAGAGAAAGCAGGGCAGATCCAGGATGGCAGCTGTGCAGACAAGGATGCCTGACTAGACTGGAGGGGGTCAGCCTCCGAGGCAGGCGTATCCAGGGCTAGCCAGCTGCCACTGCATTGCCTTGAAGATGGAATGCCTAAGTGAGCCAACACGGACCTTTCCTTGTACCTGAGCTGTCTTGACACGTCACTCTTTTGCCTTTCTTGCTCTGTTGCCTCCAGTCACCTCAGGAGACTCCTTCTGCCAGAGGGCCTTTGCTTAGCTACTTCTGAGCCACCTCATGGTGTAGGTAGAATGCTGGGCAACTTGTTCTCTGGACATCTGTGTACCACAACTGGTCTGGCCCTGGCTTTCTGTCATCACTCATGACCTTGCTGTAGAACGGCTCTTTTCAGCTGTCCCAGAAGCTAAAAGGCAGACTGAACTCAGGACCATCCTGCCCTGGAGCCTTTGTCCCATCTGATCGCACTTCATTCATGCTCACTGCTTTCATTCCTTTACAACTAAAGAATGCATTTTTAGTGCTCTGTGTGCAGGTGCTAGAACCATAGAGAAGCAAGAGTTGCTTAGCACAGTCAGAATGCTGCTCCCTGGAAGGGAAGGTGCTTGTGATTTACAGTTGCCCAGCATAAGACCGTCCATGTCTTCAGAGGTTGTGCATTCCCTGTGTTCATTTCATTGCTACTCTTTTACTTAACCAGTGTGTCCTTTGTTATGGATAACACATGCCACAGTAAAAGATTTAAAAATTCAAGTAAGTTCTGCGTGGCCAGTCTCCTTCCTCCCCCCTCCTCCTTCCCTCCACCCTTGCTCTTTCTCTGCCCTCACACAGGCAAATGCCAGCAAGAGGAAGTCATAGTTACATGATTGAAATATCTATTATTTTTCCCTGGAGTTGAATGAGTCTTTTTTTTTTTTTTTTTTTTTTTACTGAAGAGACGCTTAACTTTGGCCATGTTTTCTAAAGAATAGTGCTGCTTTTTATTCCATGTCTATATAATGGCATGAAATGGTGTCAGGAAAAGAGGAGCTGATTCATGTAATGGAAAATGAGTGTCCTCCTTTATGATTGTGTATTTAAAAAGAACCAAGAGGGGGAGACTGACAGCTTTTCCTGTTTGACTGAGAGCTGCTCCCAGCGGACCTGCGTTTCTCATTGGAACACTCAATGTGGTCTTTGTGTCCTCACTGACGTCAGAAGCCTGATTGTATTAATATGTTTCTCAAGGCACAACCTAGAAAGCATTTTTAAACCCCACCATTGAATATTCATGAGAATACAGGCTTTTTTGTTTTGATGCTGCATTCTTTAAGTAGAGAAGGTTTCATTGTTTTCTCGGCTTGCTCTGGGTCACCAGCAGCAGCAGCTTCTGATGGGAACTCATGGCATTTCAGTGGTTTTGATGCACAAATAGCACAAGTCATGTCTGACGCAGCCGTCAGTGCCATAATCTCGTGAGTGAATGGGGACGGTGGTCCTATCTCTGCAGCTGGCACGTGGGCAGGGCCTGGGCACAGAGTGAGCTACAGCCTCCTTGCTGACCTCCTGGTGCTGGCAGTGGGGATGGGAAAGCAGCGCTCTCAGGAACCCTTGGCTGGGTCTCTGCCTGTGTAGGATGGAACCTCATTTTTGTGTCTGTCAGGGCAGTATTGCTTATGAAGGGGAAGCAACAGTAGGTTATGGGACATGGGATATAGGTGACAAATGTCTTTTGATCGTCTCTGCTCTACTTTTAACTTCTTTAGCAGAAAATGAAGCTCTCTGTAGTATCTCAGGGCAGTAAATCAAAGCAGTATTTACATCCCTTTCCAACACTTGGAAAAAAATGGAGGCAATGCTTCAGAGAGCTCAGTGGTGGCCTTCTGCTTAGAGTACCACTGCCAACATGGCACCCTTAGCCTTGTGCTTGCACAGAGCAGTAAGGTAAGCCCAGGACCGGTGTGAGCAGAGGAAGTAGCCCCTGCAAGCTTCCTTATATCACAGCAGATGCTCACCTGGGCTTTCTGGTGTCCATAGGGAGAGATCTGGAAGTGCTGTTGGAAAAAATCCCATCTCTGGTGAGCATTCTGGTATCAGCTATGTCCAAGTGACCTACAATACTGCAGAGCGGAGAGCAGCAGGCAGTCCAGGGACCTCCTGTGCTGTTCACTTCCTGCCTCTTGAGCTCTTAGGTGCTATGAGATTAAATGGGCATGGATAGGACTGGCTGGGCTGGCCACTGTGTAACTTCATGTGTGGTGGAACTATAGAGAAGACCTAGACAGAGCTGTGACCTTCAGAGAGGATCACACTCATATAGGAAGTTCAGATGTGTGCCTGGAACAGTGAGAAGCATCCACACCTGTTCAAAGATGGGGAGACAATAGTAGTGCACTCACACATTGCTTGTGGGTGTGTTACTTTTAATCATACTGATCACCTTTCAGTCCAGTTTACAAATTCCTTTTAAGATGAAATTTAGGCCAATGTGGGGATCTTACAAATTTCCAAGAAAATAGCTTCAAAAATGGCTTAAAAAATTAATGCCTTAGGAACTAAAACACTTAATAGCTTGAGTGTATTGGGTGGAAATGAAGATAAAATTTACAAAAAGCAAAACAATCAATAAAATTCTTCCTATCCTATCAGTAAAGCTATAGTTTGTTAAGATTGGGTCATGTCCAGTGAGCAACAGCACCCTTCAGAGTACAGATTTTCTTATTCTCCTCCATCTGAGTGAGTCCAGGCCATATCTAGTCATACCTGCCACTTGACATCCAGAGAACCTCATGATCCCTTTATTTTCTTGAGTTAGGCTCTGCTAGCGCCTTTGATTTAGTCTCTGACTAGTAGAATGTTTTCAGGATGGTCGCACCACGGTCATGTCAGCACCATTTCTACCAGGTGCTTTGGGCCAAGTGTGAATTTGTGTTTCCTTGTAAGAGCTCTCTGCTTTTCCTTCCTAGGGAGAATGTGAGAAAAGTTTGAATATGCAAATTCACCCCAGTTGACATGTGGTAGGTGTGCCAAGCCAGCTGCCACTCTGCCTCACAACTGAAAAAGAGCTCCTGAAGTAGCCCAGTCTTGGCCACCACCTGGAACTGCCTCCCTTTCCCCACTCTGCTGCCCAGCCTGCAACTGATGCCCCAGTGTTTCCTCCTGCCCTCTGTACAGGCCCTTTACCTACCTCCCCCAGCCTGAGTGATGCTTTGGCACTTGCAGTTTACAGGGCTGCTGTTTTACCTGAGTGTCAGAACTCTTTATTGCCACCATGTCCCCATGACCCTCCACTCTCAGCCAGCCCCTGGATCCTGGTTCTTTATCCTAGAAGAATCCTTTTCCATCTTCATGAGGTACAGCCTCACAGAGGTTCCTGTGGACCCTTCCATATAGAGTCCATCAGCCCCTGCTCAACCTGGTCTCTAACAGGCTTCCCTGGGGACTGTCTACAGTAAGGCCCCCCTGGCCAGAGCAGGAGCCATCCCTATGCCATTAGTAAATGGATGTATGGGGTAGAAATGCTTGATCCACAATGGTTTTGCAGTTAGTAAAAGTGATCCCTTAAAGGTTGTTATATATTGCAACCTTTATAAATGCCTAGAGATTAACTCCTAGGCATTTCTGATGTTCCCTGGCATCTGTGAGAGTTAGAAGTGGTGATGGACAAGCTGTAGATGATCTTCCCATGCCCCGCATTTGTGCCACATAGCCTTGTTACTCTGCAGGCTTAGGGAATACCAGCCCATATGCAAGCATGCAAGCAGAAGTCACAGTTGACTCTCCCCTCTATAGGGCCAAATGACATAATGTCCAGGAGATAGAAGCTTCAAAATGTGAGGCACTGTGATTGCTTTATTAACTTTTTGTGCATTTTTATTTAAGCTAAAATATCAGTGACTAACTAGATAAGAATGTGAGAGAGACATTATAGGCTACTGTCACTATGGATGTAGACTCAAACATTATGTAAATAACAAACTAACTAATAACAAACTATCAGTGAACATTTGTATATGTAACTCAGAAAGCAGTTTATCCCCAAAAAGCAGAAGTAGACTGACTAACCCTATGGAGTCTCTAAGTATCCAAGACTTTCTGGTCAATAGAGAGGGGCACAGGCCAACCTGACAGTCACTCACAGCATGTTTATACAGGCAGTGGCTAGCACATGGCATCTCCAAAGCAGGACAGCACAGTCCCAGCCCCAAGAAGGAGCACATGTGGCCAGTCTCTGACAAGAAGTTAAGTTACTTTCTTGTTTCTAAGTTTGTCTTCTCAGTCCCTGTTTTCCACAATATTTTATTCCTTAAAAGAAAGACTGAAGCAGGCATAGGAAAATCCTAATGCTTTATAAAACTGTTATTGTTCACAGTTTTTCCATTTTGCTGTGTTTTATAGTAATCAAAAAAGGATAGAAAGGAAAGTATGATCCAGTCCTTACCCACATGTGTGAGTCAGGCACAGCTCACTGCTCCCTGTCCTGCCTGTGGAACATACACAAATCAAATAAAACCCTTCTAATATGTCTAGCCTGATAACCTGATGAGGAAGCAAGAGCATCCATTAAAATAGTTGGGGCTGCATCTCACCCACTGAGGATGAAGCAGAAGAAACATCAGTGGCTCCTTCCCAAAAGCTTATTAGGAAGCCCATGAAGGTCGTAAGCAGACATGAAGAGTCTCCTGATCACACAACCTTTGGGGTGTGTAGTCTCTTCTGACTGGTTACTGTGGTCTAGAGCCCAGGTGTTCTTAGGTTCTGGTTGCTCTCAACCCACTGGTCTCTGTTTGCCCAGCTGTGAGGGAGTCCAGACAGCGCCGCGAGGCCAGGTCAGAAGTCAGGGATGGCTGTGGGCACCTGGAAGTTGAAAGATAGTGGTTTTGTCAAGGAACTCAAGAGCTTCCACATTCCAATTACACCCCTCTATCCTGGGCCCTGTCCTGAACTCTTCCCAGGTGAGTCTTGCCTTGAGGTATGATGACCACTTTTGGTAGAGGACTCCAAGACTTGGAGAGTTCAAGTTCAGAC